>NC_080438.1:4695869-5025385 GCF_028018845.1 Melospiza georgiana
ACAGAACTATAAATGTCCAAAAGACAAGCTGAATGTATTTTATTATTTCCAGTAAAAGTACTATTCCAAAAGAAATCCTATTTTTAGAATTCAGTCATAAAATTATGAACACAGGAATATAAGCTTATAAATACCAGTAAAACTACTCTTGAGTATGATGTACTATTACACATTTATGATCAGAAAAATGTATACTGCAGTTTGCTCAATGTAAGAGAAAGGCAATTTTATTCTGTCTCCTCACCCTGATGGGTGATCGTCTTAACCAACACTACTAGAATAAACCCAGACTTTTGGGCTGAGAGGATGAGGGACGGTGTTAATGGCATTCACACAGATCCAGCCTTACTTAAATTGAATCACAGCAGACAAAAATTAAAGCTTTTTAAGTTTTTCTCTTTAACACTCTGATATTTACATACTAGCTTACCATATTCACATGACTGCTGCAAATCTGAGATAATTCGAAGAATGTTGTTCATTAAATTTGTTCTTTGCTCACTTTCCAGAATGCTTGCTGTTGAGGGGTAGGCAGAGTCAATATATGTCAAGTCTGACAGATAAATACCTGTAATGAGATTAGAATGAGAAGTTTCTTTGTTTAATGTCTTTCACTGAGCAGGAAAAAGCCTGTAATCAAGAATATTGTGAAGCATTTTTGCTTGCACTAACATTAAAGCAGGTTGACAAAGCATTGTCTCAGAACAGGAGTTTGGATTTACCTGGGAAATAATTTTAGAAATCTAAAAGTAATTACAAGGACATGCACAGCTACTCATAAACCTCATCTTCTCCACAGCACCAATTTACTACTCTCTTGACAAACATGAAGCACACTAAACACACAATACTAAAATACACCATCAAAATTAATTGTTTAGGAAGTCTACTACTTCATTCCTCCAAAGCAGCAATTAAAAAACAATAGAAGGATAAATTATACCCAAAACACTTCAAGCTAAATAAAAACTCAAGCTAAGCAACATGGGAAAGATTAACTTAGAGAAAAGGAGCAGCCAGACTGAAATGAATGAATCCTGCAGTTTGTAATAATCACAGCTCCAAAGAGCCAACAGCCTGCTAGATAAGTCACTTCATATTCCCTGCCCGCCTTCTTCCCCTGAACTGCTCCTTCAATCCCCTGATCGTGTAAAGAGAAACTCCTCCTCCTTACACACTAATGCTGCAGATAAAATGTTTATTTTATTTCCAACCCCAACCCCATTTCTTAAACTTCACCTGTTTGTCTCAACTAAGCAAAGCATATCCTGACCAACTCTGCTGTTCAAAGGAAATGGCCTGCATCCCTTGCATCTTTCACAGATATCCCAATTTAAAAAATGACACAAATGTAAATAATATTATTTAAGAAACTTGTTTCAGTCTAAGGGAAATTTTTACATTATATTTTACTTCACCTCTCGGCCTTGTACAACCAAAATCATAACAAGGACTTTGGCTTCACAGGTGGAAGACTATTAATACAACCTCACAAGAACAGCAGTTGTGTTTGTATAGCACCTAACCAGCACAGTCCTCAAATGTGAGCTGGAAACTCTGGGCATCCCTCCAAAACCAACACACACTCACACACACACACACGTGTGTGCGCACACACAGAAACAAATTAAAATACTTGTGGTTGAAAGGTGACACATAAAAAAGTGAATAAAAAGGTATTATACATGACCTGATATACTACTAAATCTCTCAATTTTCTGTTCTGCTAGAAACAGTTTGCTAAAAAACAGAAAGGATAATCAGAAACATCAGGTAGTAGCATTTAATTGCTATGCTACCTAAAGTGCATAAGCTGTCCTGAATCTGAATTTACTAACCCATGTCCTAACAAGCCTTAAAAATCCCAAACCCACTCAATCTTCCACAGAAGGAAGTAAATCATACTTATTAACTATATTTAAGGAAATTCCCTGTAACAGGCACCTGCACTATTATGCAGGATTTTATAAACCACTGTATTTGCAGAATTACCTCTGAATGACTTGTACTGATCTTTTCTTTTAGCCTTCTAAGTCTTCTGTAAAGAGCAGTTCTCTAAACCTATTGGATGCATTCCTATGAAATCTAAAATAATTTTGAAAGCATACAAGGGTAATTCTCTTTCAAATGTAATTGGCATTGCCATTGTGAAGAAACCAGAAAGATCAATGGCAGTAAATTGAATGCACTCACGTGCTGGCTGAGCATGGACAGGACCAATCCCAGATCCTGTACTTCTTGTAGAGCGTAATCTCTGTGGCTTTTGCTACTTCTAACACCAGTCAGATGTTATCAAATATTCTGATACCTACCCAAAACCATCACACACAGAGTTTTAACGTTTTCCACATGTATTGGAGAATTCATGCCTTTAACAACTGGAACTGTTTCTTATTAAGTGAACGTCAAGAATTGAATGCGACATTCTGTTGAACATTCTTCTAGACTACAAATGCTTCATTTTTCCTGTTGTATCCAGCCAGGCTGCCCCTTTTATTCCCAGCAACACAAATCGAGTTTTATCAGCCTGAAAGAATCTTTCTTCTAAATGAAGCCCAGTACTGTAATAACTTGAAAGGCATCTTTAGGCAGCATAGTAAAAATGTTTGATTTGTAATTGCCTGCTGAACTCTTGCACAGTCCGTTGCCATATGGTACCTCCCTTCTACTGGCAAACAATCTTTCCTTGTTCCTAACTTCTCAGCCTCCCTACCCCCTCCTTTTCTGGAGGGTATGGATAGGAAATCCGAAGGAGGAGTTTCTTCTGCTCTCCGAGTGCTCGCGGTGACATCATAGGTGGGCTGAACGGCTGAGCCGAGCGTGTGTTTGTTTAAAAAAACACTGTCCAAAAGTGATGTATATGGAATCTGGGTCAGCTGTGGCTGGTTAGAGCACTTCTGCATGTGAGAATTAAACACTGCAGTTTCAAAAAACATCTCTCTCTCTCTCCTGGAATAACGCATATTGGAGCATTACTTTTTTTCTTTTTTTTAAACTGATTAGTTAGCTTGGTTATCGTATGGAGAAACCCAATTCCTCAATACAGCTTGGATCTAACAGAGAAAGACAAAAGCAGTTTTCAGCTCCAGCTGCAGATTAACACTCCACACCATCGGGTAATATAGGAAGCAAAAGCAATTTGGCCTCTGGATTTTCCATCTGCCACAGAAGCAAACCAGCTGGAAGACTTTATTTCTTGGTAAGTTTTAAAGTTATTCTTACTTACAAATTTAATTTTGATCTATTTCTGAATGCTACATGCATCTCCCTCAACATACAATTGTGAAGAAACAAATCCCTCTCAGCCTGAGAAACGTTTGACAACTAACATTAAGACTCATTTTTGTGGCATTTGGTAGACTTTGGAAAGAATTAAAAAAGGCACTGCATAAGAGCACAGACTAACTTGTTCCAGTTGTAGGGATGAACAAGTTTCAGTTGTTTAGCTGCATTGTTATCTACAGTTACAGAAAATTAGCACTACCAGATTCTTTGCTAAGCATGTAATTTGGTTACTGTGAACATACTCATGTGAAATTCTGATCCTACCAAAAGGCAAAAGCCAAAAATCCTATCGATTTCAGGGCAGCTGGATTTCACCCAACACCAGAGCATAGACCCAGCATTACTAGAACTAGAAAATGGATACCTCAATAAAACCACTGTGAAAAGTCCCAAGCAAATCAATGCACATCTGTAAGTAGCAATCATTGTATATCGTTTCAAGTATGTTTTTATTTATGGCACTACTGAGGAGCTGAAGTTGCCTGAGTCCTAGAGCCAACCAAGAAACCAGAGTCATACAGTGATTCTGAACATAATCGAGGTTGTAGCACAATCAATTGTGCAGCTGAAAATCCAAAGGCATTGCTGCAACAGGCACCAATACCTTTGTATTTGTACCTCGATTGAACTGCAGTTTGTTTCTAAATAAAAATCAATTTCATAAACATGAAATGCAGTGTACAAAGTAACAATACATTAAGTGGAAAATTGAGGGATTTGTTACAGTTCACTAGTGGAAGAAAGGGAGAAGAATGCTGCTGCTAATCGATGATTAAAACAAGAAAGTTGCTTACAAACAGAAGACAAAAATACAGATGAAAACCAAAAAATACTTGCTTATACACAGGAAAAGCGTAGAAAACTTTCTTCATGCTGACTTGAAAAATAAAATACAGTAAATAATCCAGAACAATGCAAATGAACTTCAGTGATGTATTTGCATTTACAAACTCAGAGCTGCCTGACACGGTAAGAGAGAATGAAGGGGCTGATGCTAAAAGGAGAGACCAAGTGTTACAGAAGACAAACTTAATTAAGATTTAGTAGCTACCAGAGGAAAAAAGTCTGAAGCAGCCTTGATAAACAAGAAAGATGGATCCTTTCCAAGTTCTTGAGCCCTTTTCCTTACTATTCTTTTGTGCTGATTTACATAAGGAGGAGAAAATAATCTAAACAACAACACAACCCCCCTTTGAAGCACATAATGTGCTTTGGACACCAGGCTCCATTCATTCATCATCAGCCAAGGGCTTTTTACACTGCTTAGAACAATTCCTAAACCTTCCACAAACGAAAACAGCTGAGTCAATAATTTTAAAGCAATAAACTGGCTGTATACAAGGTTTTAACTCTCTCTCCTTTGCTGCCTTCCAACTTTAGAGTTCAAATTTTGCAATGTTTGTTTTAAAAAAAATAATGCAATACTAATATTATGCTGCTGCCAAAACAATGATCTGAAGTACAGTGAAAAAAATATGCTATTTGAAGTTTTAAAGGAACTTACTAAAAAGAATGGAAATTCTGAACATTTAAACTTTAGCAGTTACTACATGGCTCTGCTGAGTTTTAGTTATTGTTTTATTGGGCTTTGTTTTGTGTAATGTGCCCTTATTGGTTTGGTCCTTAAAATTTATACACCAATGAATGAAGTACAATTTCCTACAGCAAGCATAACTGGATGCTTAATATCTTCAGTATCTGTTCTAAGCAGAACTCTAGAGCCTCAAAATCACACATTTCCAACAAACTGCACCACTGCATTGTACCTGCCTGTTCAAACAATGCAAACACACACAGTGGCTGCCAACAAATGCAAAGGAACCCTCATGCTGAAAAAACTTCACCAAAAAATCTGGAAAGGCCATGAAATTGTTCTGTGCTTTCAGAATATCTACTATGACAAGATTAACAAATCTCTTCTGCAGAGAATTTCTAAGAAGTGATCATTTGT
This sequence comes from Melospiza georgiana, assembly GCF_028018845.1. Taxonomy (NCBI): domain Eukaryota; kingdom Metazoa; phylum Chordata; class Aves; order Passeriformes; family Passerellidae; genus Melospiza; species Melospiza georgiana. The sequence goes on from NC_080438.1 coordinate 4,701,106, forward strand.
TAAAGAGGCACGTTTTCAATGACAACCTCAAAATCCCCTGAAGATTTTTAGATTGCCTTTCCTAAAAGGAATCAGATTGATATGGCAATCTCTGAAGCAGAATTCTGTGACTCAATACATCACATATCTGATGAACAAAACCCAAGAACATATTATTTCTGGATCCCAGTCAATACAATTGAAAGTAATCCTGTTATTTCAGCAGAGGCAGAGGGAAAAGCACTTGTTTATATAGGGAGAAGTAACTTACTTAAATCCAGAGATATACTGAAATCCATGGGAACATTTCTCCTATAAGAAGAAGGGTTTTCCCACCTTAGCATTACTTCTAATGTCATGCACCCAGTTTTAAGCTAAAAAAAATCTACAAAAATCCTCACTTAGCCTGTGCAGACATAGGGGAACACAGCTGGGTTTATTGATTTCAGCTGCTAAGGCAAAGCTCAGCAGAAAATAAAGTCTGTGTAACATCAATAACTGAGCTCCCTGATTAGCTGGTTTCATGGGCAGAGCATCTTTAGTCTCAGCATTGTAATTTACTTTCTTAAAGAACCCAGTCTGTTTCTCTTCCTGCTACACGTAAGAGGGCACTGCTGGCATTTATCCCTTGACCAAATTCTCTTAATAAATATTTGGAATAAAGATAAGTACTGATACTGCATTTTCTACACAAAAGGAATCCTATATTCCCATTTATATACAAAAGGAATCCTATATTCCCATTTATCTGCAACTTTGTTATATTCACCCATATCACCCTACACTGCCCAGGGAGAACAAGCCTTTGTCAGCTCTGGAAGAATAGATTCCAATTTGTGTTGTGGGTTTCCAAATTTTACATCCTGCTGAACATGACTCACAGCAGTACAACAAAGAACAAATAGTTTGTTGTGCAGAAAGCTAAAAAATGCCAAATATATACCAGCTTCCCCACATCCTGATCCATGCAACTGTGTACTTGTGATTAGAATATTTCTAGGGGGGTAACAGTAGTCTGTGTTACAGCAGTTAAAAATAGAAGCTACTGGTTTGTTTTGCTCTTTTAAATTGGAATTTTGGACCTTTAAACACTTTTTAAAGTAATAAATCAAAAACTAATTTTGAAAGCGAGTTGGGGGTTTTTTGCACAGGGATCACTCTGGAAAAAGAAAGAAATCAGAAGAAATGTCATTAAACATAAAATAGTATTGAAGCCCTGTCTACAGCTCTGAGTGTTTCTGACAAGCTGATGAAGAAGCTTGTGTTGCTGTGAATAACTGCATATTTTCTTCTGCAGAAGCTATAAAACATCAGCAGGCCAGAACATACATAATGGAACTTCTACAGAAATCTGAGGCCCAAAACTGGGTGGCACAGAAACATGACAGAACCAGCTGAAGTGAGAGTTTGTTCTAATCTAAAAACCATGACATTTAATAAAGAGTTAGATAATGTATTTCAGAGCAATGGTATCTGTAATTACAAGATATTTGCTGCATTTCCAAGGTCTGCACCAGCAGCTCCACTCAGCAGAGGTGACTCCAAACCTTCAGGGAGGGTTGGAGACTGGTTCTGCCTGAGCTGATCCCTCAGCTGTCCCCTAACATTCTGCCACTACCTAAACACCTAAACCTGGGAATCCAGCACAAAATGCATCTGATCTAAAAGCCCTAAAACTATTTCCCAACTCTAATTTTAATTTGTCATTTAGGTCTTACATATTAGGCTATCATTCTGGGATACTTTGGATAAACAGCTCCTATTTTTTTAAGCTGCTTGCCCAGAACATCAGGAAATTTCTGAAACAGTATTTTCATTTCCTTCTAAGCTGATTAAAACTCCAGGTAAATATCTTACTCAGAACCTATTATTGTATAACAAGTTAGGCATTAAGCTGCTCAAACTTGACAAGCAATATTTTAAAACACTTCATTTTTTCAACATCAGCATTTCCATGGAAGTATATACATTCCTACCAGGTAGATTCTCAGAAGGAATTCATCCCTGCTTATCTGAATGTCTCAGTTTACTACAAGATATTTCTGAATTTCAAATTCTAGGGCATAATCTTATGCAGCTGCTGGATTTGGCTATGCTGTATTAGACCCTTTAATTCATTTAATGGTCTGACAGCATATGTATAGACACAGGGTTTGAAACTTTAATACATAAGGGTAAAAGTTCAAAATGAACACATTTAATATTAAAAGAAATGCAGAAAGCAGACTGCAGCAGAATACATGGTTAGAATGTGGACTCTGTAGCAAAGTGATTTGTTTTGAAAGATTAATTTAAGTTCTGTGTATTTCAGGGGGAAAATAATGAATGGCTGTGGGGAAAAATCCCCAGCCATTCATTATTTTAGTAACTGTAGGGTCTTAAAAATTCCCAAGAACTAAAATGTTATTAATTTTCTTGGATTATGAAGTACCTATTACACCCTGTGAAATGAAAATAGCAAAATACTGGACTTGTACTATGGCTTCATCCTCAAGCATATGCCACAAAGTCTCTTTCCCTCAATCTGCAAATACTAAATGCAAAAGTATCAAAAATGAGTTAGGAGATGCACAGAGGTTTTAAACTTCAGATAGTTAATTCAGCTCATCTTTGCCAAATTAGAAACCACACACAGACCAGTTTCCCATATGCTTCCCATGATGCATGTGAGCATTTAACCTAATGAACTACCAAATCTGAGCACTGTCCAAGTGATTAATATTTTAAATGCCTGAAATTACCGAAGAAAAACACACAACCAGCTCTGGAGAAAAGTGATATTTTTTCCTAACTTTTTTTTCTTTAAACAGAAGTTACAGTTTCAGCAGAGAAATATTAACAAAATTATTAAGTTTTGGTTTTGATAGCAGACACAAAAATACCTATTACTGCAAATTAAGTACTTTAAAATAAACTCCTCAAACTTATGGTGCTCCCTCCATTTATGCAGGGTAAGAAAGGATTTTTAGTACATGTTAAATGTATTTTCTTCCCTTTACAGAAGCAGGACTTGCAATACGACGACCAGACAAACAAAAAGTTACCAAAGATTTAAGCAGAATTTCTAGCTCTAACTCCTGATTGCATGTACATCATGGTTTAAAGCTTGTAACCACTGCTCTTAGGTAAGCCAAAAAATAAAGGCTTGACAGGTTTCCTGAGGCTGAGCAGACACCATTTATTACAAGAATATTAAAGCCAGTAACAGAACTGGGAAAAGGGACCCAACCCAAAAGTCACCTTCTCATTTGTAATGTGAACGTAAAGGAAGCAGCAGAGCTCTGCTCTCCTTTGGGATCACTGTGCCAGGAATGCCAAATGCACTTCAACTTGGACCCAGCAGGAACAGAAGGATGATTAACTTTGTCTGCTCTTACTGTATTACTCTTTGTAATTACTTAAAGGCCACTGTAGAAAGGCTATCCAAAGGCTGGCAAAAGGAGGCTGGAAAGGAAAGCCAGATCAACAGCTGAGATAAGAAGAGTGATCTGCTTCACAAAGCAAACAAATCATAAAAAATGAAGGTTCTTTTCTTTATTTAAGTGCTATCTTTGTTTATAATCTCAAATATTTTAAGCTAAAAAACAGGTCTCAGAAAACATTCCCAGATTTTTCTCACTGCACTTTAACTCTTCAGAGTTAAAAGAAACTCCTAGTTTTCTTTAAAAGAGGAATGAAACACTTCAGTATGGTTTTTATAACGACAACATCTGATACTTCAGCATTATTGGATAAAGATGTTCTCAAAGATACAAAAATAGTGCGACAACAATTCTAAATGTTCATCTCAAGGCAACTGAACAGGGACACATGTGAAGAGCAAACAGTGCTCTAAGCTTTCCTTACAAATTCAAAGTCACTTAAGTAATTTTTGATGTTTGCAACAATATCTAATCTCCTCCCTAACACTCATGTCCAAAAATAGTCTTAAAGATGCCTTTTCCAAGCCTACTAAATCTCTGTATATATAAACTTGAAAAATGGGTGTATATGTGAATGAGTATGTATATAGTATTTAATAAATTATACATATCTATCTATATATAAAGCTAAAGGAGGAGCAGAAAAGCTTATATAATCCAAATCCCAACATTTATATAAATAATTTCATCTCCCTCCTTCCCTTCCAGGAAGGTATTTTGCAAGCACTCCATGCTCCATAACCTTGTGCAGGTAATTGCAGTGAGCACAAATCTGAGCGATCTGATAACGGAATGTAACACAAGATCTAAGCACAACAATGTTTCTGAAAAGTTACCCATCGCAACAACTCCTTTACTAAATCCTGTATCTAAGTTATGGTGTTTCCTGCTCAAAACAGCCAGCCAATTAATGGAATCTAACTCCAAGGAAGAGATGCCAAAGGCATGGCTACATACATGCAAGCAAGGCAAACCCATCAGTTTAGGCAGTTTGAAAGTCCAGGAGCTTTAGTAACACCTCTGGTTTAATGACTTTATCTGTTCAACAGGCTCCTGGCAGTGGTCACACCTGCTTTACAATGAAGATACTGAAGTGGACTCTGGGTGTCCTGCTGTTCCTGCTGCTGTCTATCGGGCGCTGTGCGGAGCAATCCACGCCGAGCAAGACGCCCCAGCAGAGGCAGCCTCGCTCAGCAGACAGGCCAGAGGAAGGCAAGAAATGTGGTTACACCTTCCTGGTCCCAGAACAAAAAATCACGGGGCCAATCTGCGTGAACACGAATGACCCGGGCACTGGGAACAGGAAAGATGAAGTCACCAGGATGGACATTGAGAACCTGAAGGATGTGCTGTCCAAGCAGAAGAGGGAGATCGACATTTTGCAGCTGGTGGTGGATGTGGACGGGAACATCGTGAACGAAGTGAAATTACTGAGGAAAGAAAGTCGGAACATGAACTCTCGTGTGACCCAACTGTACATGCAGCTCCTGCACGAGATAATTCGCAAGCGCGACAACTCGCTCGAGCTTTCCCAGCTGGAAAACAAAGTCCTTAATGTTACCACAGAAATGCTGAAGATGGCAACAAAATACAAGGAGCTGGAAGTAAAATACGCGGCGCTAACGGACCTGGTAAACAACCAGTCTGTGACAATCTCGCTGCTGGAGGAGCAGTGCCTGAGGATCTTCTCGCGCCAGGACCCCCACGGGTCCCCGCCCCTGGTGCAGGTGGTGCCCCAGCACATCCCCAACAGCCAGCCCTACACTCCTGTCCTGCTGGGGGGCAACGAGATCCAGAGAGACCCGGGCTACCCCCGGGACAGAGACGTACGGCCACCGCCCGACCCCGCCACCGCTCCCACAAAGAGCCCCTTCAGAGTGCCCCCCCTGGCTCTGATCAACGAGGGTGAGTTACCTGTCACTATTTATCCAACCTGAGATCTCCCCGCTCCTGAGAGAAACTGTCCCAGCTGCTGAATCTTTGCTTCTTTTTTGCTGGGGTACGGATTAAAAGCACAAGATGGTATTTCTTGTTTGGACTCAGATGTTTATTAGTTCTTATAGCTGCATTTCTCCTCACAGAGAAAAGCAAGGCACAATTTTCCAACAATATTTTCTGGGATTCACATTCTCTGAACCGCAGAGAGAGAAAAAAAATTCTTATCTCAATTGCTGCTCCTCTTATTCACAAGTGGAATGCACTGTGGAAGACTGTTTACCTGAAGGGAATTGGTAATTGGATTCTGATGACAGTGTTTTGATTAATTGACCAATTGAATCCATGTGTGTGTGTCAGGACTGCTGACTGACAGTCATGAGATTCTGGGCAGTTAGTGCAGTTAGAATTGAGTGCTTGGCAGATTCAGTGTAATATAGTATAGAACAATACAGTAATAATAATTAATTAGCCTTCTGATAATATCATCATCTCCCCCATTGTCAGGGTTGCCATGCTTTTACTACAAGTTCTTATCTATATTCTATTATGAAGTGTGAGTTCTACAGAACTTCACTCTAACAAGTGAAAAATAGTCATCTCTCTCTCTCTCTCCAAGGCTTTTTAAGGATAAACTGTCCAATCAAGAAATGACACTTAAATTATTTTTACTTTTGACCCAATAATCAACCACTTGGGGCCTGCAATGTGGACTTTTTTATCCAATTACACAAAACCACTCAAACCCATGGAGAAGAAGGTGAAGAGGAAGGATCAGCCTCTGCCCTGAAACCTCCATCTTGCTTTATATTTGTTACTATATTCTAAAACCTTAAACTCTAGGTTTTCCACCGTGTGATATTACTTCTATTCAAACTCCACACCCACAATCCCAGTTCTATCATTCCTTTTTGGAAGCCTTCTCCAACAGGCCTCAGGTCAAATGCAGTGTTCTCTTGGGGGTCAGTACCCTTCAGCACAGAAAGTCTAAAATCCTCAGTAACCAGGGTTCCAACACTCAACCATAAAAACAGAAGGAAGAATTTAAAATACTGGTATAGCTCACTCTTGCTCCTGATTTTCTCTCCCCCTTCTACCTCCCAGGGAAAGCTTTAGTTTACCAAATGGCCTAAACCTCTCTAACATTAACTTGAAATGGCCAATACTCAGGAATTTAATCTGAACAATACTCACCTTCAATTCACAATGTGTTGGGGTTTCTCTCTGCAGCTGGATTTGAGTTATGAAAATATGAAAATTCAGTATTCGCATAAACTTTCTAATATTTACCCATTCCTTTGATGATGCCTGCTATCTACATGTTACAGTAGCTGGCAAGAGTGAATAAGAGGAACTAATTAATCATAAACAAATTAAATAATTTCAAGTTTTTGTCCTTTATACTTACATTTGAAGAAAATTCTATTAGAAGAATTTTGATCCTTCTATTCTGACCTGCTTTAAAATGAACATCTAAATCCACCAACACAGTCATGCAATGAGTCTCTAAATGTTTAGTTGAAATATTCAAGAGTGGTAAGTTTGAAAGGATAATTGAATTGAGGCTAGATCCAATTAAGAGACACTCAGCTTTGAAAATTTAAAATCAGTACCTACACTCCCAGTAACCTGCAGTCAGTGGGGGGTGGCGAGTTAAACTAAACCCATAAATACTATGAAAATACATTCAGGAGACTGTATCCCACCTTCACATGTTATACTCTTTAGGTCATTAGATAAATTCATTTATCACTAGGAATCAAAATTAGTGACAAAACAATTAACTACTTCTGAGCTGCCCTGAACCCTATCACGCTTCTCACTTTATTGAGATTTTGACAGAATCACTATTTTTAAAAATTCAAGGATTCAGAAAAACAAGTTTTTCTCAGACTTCCCTTTGAGTGCTTGCTCTTGGCTTCTGCTAGCACAGCAAAAGGGTTTGGTGTGGGGTTTTGGGTTTAGGTGGCTGTTTTGTTTTTGTTTCTTTCAAATTGCCTTTAGTCACAGCTGAAGGTTGAACTTGGTTCTTAAGATGAAGCCAAACATTCATTTGTGACTGTTCTGCAGCATTACACTCAACCAGCTGCTGATGTAAAGAACAACTATTTTTATTCAAGGTCTGCAGAAAATTCAGGCATGAGCCCAAGCAAAATGCCAGATGTCATGTGAATTTCAGTGGCACATCATGACAGAAAGGAAACAGTTCATATCAAAGCAGTGGCTGATGTCTGGTCAGACAGCACAAGTACAACTCTAAAAAAAGCCATGAGTTCCTGCTTCCCAGCAAAGCCTCCCTTCCAGGTGCTGCTCTCAACACATCTTTTTCTCAGTTCACGCCTGCTGCACGTACAAAAAGAGGCAACAGCACTAAGAGTTATCCTCTGAATTATCTACCTGGTGTTCACTGACGCCTCCACACCTAGAAGTTCAGAGTCTGAGTCTGTTTTTGGAAGAGAACACAAAGAAATTTTAGGATGCTACTGTAACATTATTCACCTTCCTTTAACACTGGATTCTTGAGTTAAAAGTTCAAGTGTTTCTTGCAATTCTTGCTTGGGAAAAGGAAGGCACAGAATTGCTACAGCTGGTAGAGCATCAGTCATCACAACCAAAACTGGGACATTCCAACACAATGCCCAGTTAGGATCTCTGGTTTTTAAAATTAAGTTAAACAGATTTCATGGTGCACAGAATCAAAACTATATCATAGAAGAAACATCTTTATGGTTAAAAGATGCAGATTTTTTAGAATGTATAAAGATGTCAAAAAAAGACCAATGGAAACCAGACAGTTCCAATTAGAAACAGGCCTGTTAAAGAACTGATGTCAGAATAAATACCTGCACCTCCTCACAAATACTTGCATGCAGGAGATGGGTCAGAAAGGTCAATGTGCATCTGATTACTGTGAGTGGAGAGAAAAATGCAAAATATATGGGGAACAAAAGGATGAAGTTCTGTTTTCTGAGTATGGTGGTTATTTTGTACAAAAATTGCTGTAAAAATGGAGGAAGGTTAATGTACCTGTGAATTGTAGTTGTCACAATTACCTTATTTGGAATGAAAACCAGTGATCCCCAGAATTAGTATCACTATTTTTGCAAAAAGTAGTTTCAAGTTAGTTAAGTACTTGAAAATTAGACACTGCCCCATATAATAATTTCTAATACCTCTTGGTTAACAACATACCTTATTTTTTTAAACATATGTCCAATTTTATTTTGGACTTTTCTTCTACTAATGCCCCCAACAACCCTCTCTACAAAGCTTACACAAGCACAAGTTCTGTATCATCAGCTCAAGATAACATTTGGCATCTCAAAATGGGTTCCAGTCATCAAGTTATCAAGCTTTCAACTTAAAATATTAAATCTCTTTCCTTCTCTACTTCATTTAATTTAGCACAGAATATGATCTGCACTAAATCATTCATCTAAGCCAGAATTTGGAAGTGAAATATTTAGCAGATCATCTTCTCAGAGTATTTCTGACTTATCACTGCCTCGGTGACATACATACACAGACTGTTACAAAAGACTAGATGTGCATGAGATACTTAGTCCTTATATAAACTATAAAACCTGTAAGATTTTAAACAGAAATTCATGCTTTTTTCATCAATCACACCTCCACCCACACCTGCACTGAGGAGAATCTCTCCCTTTCACAAACCTCAGCATTTCCTGAACAATATCAGTTCTTATAATGTGAACATTAAATAATTATACTTAACAAAGAATTTACTTCAGTAAAAAGATTCAAGGCTATACACCAAAAATTATGGGATATGTTGGATTTCCTTACATTCAGAGCAGAAGTCTCTTACCTCTACCACAACATTAATTTATGTTAATACATGCAGACAAAGCTGAGCATCAAAGCACATGAGCTGTATCCTGTGAACTTAAAGCCAGCTGAACTCCAGAAGTGATCCAAGTATTACATAAACAGACTGGTACAATTCTGTCTGCCTTAAAAACTGCTTAAAATGACCCCAAACATCTGCTTGGGTCCCTCATGGAAAAAAACAAATACTCAAGTCCTCCTCCAACAACAATCATGTGGGATAACACCCAAATAACAGCAGATCTAACTAAGCCATTCTTAGTGTTCAATTAACACTACAAAATAGAAGGTTTATTTGTTTATATTTTTCCTAAAGCAATAATTGCTTTACAAAAACACTCCTGGAACAAGATCCCTGCTCAGTTATAGAGCATCCAAATTTACTTCAGACAGATCAAGGAAAGGGAATGAGACCCTGCTTAGTCCAGGAAATTATCAATCCCCTGGACAAACTCTGGGAATTTAAATTGTGAACAAGAGGGAAAAAAAGCCCTTGTACACCAAAGCTACAGGATTTCTTTCCTGAGGTGCCACTGTTTGCCCTGGAAGAATGACAAAGCCATCCCAATCCTGACAGTGCACAACACTTACAGCAATGGCTCAGTGTCTGTGACACTCCTGTCACAGCCACAAGCTCTGAGTACTCCTCATTAGACACATGAGCTTCATGCACTCTAATTATGCTTTACAGATTTCTTGCTAACTACATACTTGTCCAACTGACAACTACTACCTGAAAACCTTTTAAAAAATGCCATTTTCAGCTTGCTTTTGTCACACAAGCTTAATCTGTAGTGAAGTGCCTTTCCCTCAGCCTCTACTTTTGATTAAAGAATAACCTCAACAAATTTTTTCTATGCTGTTTTGCACATGAGCTGTTTCTGTGACTGATGGCTTCTCTCTGAATTTTCAAAATTTGAGAAAACAAACCCTTTGGAAGGAGAGGAAAGCTGTTGCTAGTTTATTTGCAGATGTGCTGAGTTTTCAAATACATTTAGGGCATCCACCATTAACTAGTCATCAGAACATACTTTGCTTTTCATTAGTAAATTATCAGTTTCTATAAACTAACTGAAGTAATGACACACAAACAAAATTTTTTCTAAACAGCAGAAAATAAAAACATTACCAAAAACTGAAAGGCAAACTAGGCAAGATTTTCAGAGACATGTAAGCTGCATCCTTCTCAGAGAATTACCAGATGGTCTTCTCTAAGTATTATTTGTAAAACCACCATTCACATGGACTAAAACAGAGCTTTCAAGCAGCACTCACAACAGCAACAGGAATTTTGTGCAACCACAGCCCTGAGAACAAATATGTGAGTCCTTTTAGCTGCCCAAAAATCCTTCTCCTTATGTGCTTGCTTATTTCCTTCATCAGTACCCATGTACACACATGACACCAGGATGACACAGGAAACTTAAGAAATGTCCTATCCACAGGTAACAGCCTAATCCTCAAAGTGCTTAAGTACATAACAGCAGAAAATAATGCAGCATAAGAATTCTCTCTGACTAAATTCTATGTCTGTAGTCTCTCAGTAGATATTTCTTATAGCAGCTCTCAAACTATGTATATATTCAGAAACAGGTAGGGTTAGTTGGGTATCCTGGGTTTGTTTTGTTTTTTACTCCCACCAGTTTCAAACTGGTGTGCCAGAAAATGAAGGAAATTGATGTCTGCCTTTTGCACAAGAAAATAATTAATGAAAAAAAAAATTCATATTGTTTCTCAGTATCAAGAGCTGCTTGTATACTTTGTATAAAGTATACAAGTACACTCATATATATAAGTATAAACCTTTGCCACAGCAGACAAAAAAATCAGGTGCTGGTAACCAAAGTCCATTAATTATTTAGCAAAATGAAATTTTTGTTCCAAAACACATGGAGAGAGGATACTGACATGTTTATGTATATATACAAGACAGTAACTTTTTGCACTGTTCTCCATAGTAGGTTTATACCTTAATTGAATTCCTGACTTTCCAGTACAAAATATTCCTGGACAATGGGCACTGCACAGCCAATCTTGAAGGCTTACAGTATTTCTTTTCCAAAAGGTCCATTCAAAGACTGCCAACAAGCCAGGGAAGCTGGGCATGCCAACAGTGGGATTTACATGATCAAACCCAAAAACAGCAACGAGCCAATGCAAGTGTGGTGTGAGAACAGCCTGGACCCTGGAGGATGGGCAGTTATCCAGAAGAGGACAGATGGATCTGTCAACTTCTTCAGGAACTGGGACAGTTACAAGGTAAATTCTAGAATGCAGAACATCAGTAGGCAAAGAAAGATAATTGAAAAGAGTGATCATCCCTCAGAGGCAAACACATTTCAGTGAGAATGTCCCACTTCCCTCCATGCACAGTTAACTTTGCATGAACCAACCTGGCTGAGACAGCCCGGGTTTGTAATGCATAACACAACTGGGAGACATGTTATTCTAGACAGTGGCTGGGAAGTCATTAATTACAAATTAAAACTGAACACATGATTTTTATTAACACACTGAGAACTTCAGTGAGTATTTGTAAAGCTTCATTTGTCTCCCTTATGAATAAGCAAACTCAGCCAGTGAAGTTATTCATTTAAATGATTCATTCTCACACTAAGAGATTTGCTGGATTGGGGGCTCAACTTAAAAATAGTTCTAATAATGAATTAAAGGAAGTAATTTCCACCCATTAATTTAGATTAGAAACTTAAAGATGTCAGGCTGGTGAAAGGAAACACATTGCTGTGTGTTGCTGTGATATTGTGCACTAGCAGGCACAATGTCTAGGATGACAAGAGGATGCTGCTCTGGAGGATTTACATGCTAAATGGGAAATCTGAAAATCATTTTGTTGGGGTAATAATAATAATAGTACTACTAATAATAATTACATCTAGGATACAAATTAACATGAGGATTTTTGCTTGCATTCTTGGAGTTTTGTGATTCAAATATTAATCCCTAAATCAATAATAACTACAACGATTATTCAATATTCAGTCAAACAAACAAATTATTATGCAAAGCCTTTACTTCTCAGAGCAGTCCATGGCTGGTTTTGGAGTTGTTAAATGTTCTAAAGTGTTTTAAGGCAGTTATGGAGTGCCTGATAAAGCAATCACCAACATCTGAACCTAATGCAACACCAAACATTAACAATACTGGTTTACTTGGGGAAAGCAGACAGCAGATAGGAAATATCACTTCACAGCTACTGTGCTGGTAGTGACTTGAAAGAAAATGTGTCTTTATATTAATTTCTAATAAATCCTCTAAAGAACACAGAGGAATAGTGTGATTAAATTCACAGTAAGAAACAACACCAGTTGCAATACAGAAGCAACAAGAAGTTATTTGCCTTGAATGCTGAGACTGTGCAATCATAAATACCTTTTTCAACCTGGAATTATAACCTAAAATTCCATTATTCACCCATTATTACAAATCCCCTTAGCTTTGTCAAGAAATATTGCTTCAGTTTCCCTATTCTCCCTCCCTTTACCTTAACAAGAGGAGGACAGCAAGAACAGAGATGTTTTGCCACCATTAATGGTGCTGGCAGCATCTCGTGCAGCTTAGCAGTCCCAGTGCAGCAAAATAAAGCACTTGAATGCATGGGTTGAAGTCTTTCAGAAGTTCAGAGGCTCTCAGTACCCAAGTTCCCCTGGTTTATCACACTTCTGCTGATGAGTGTTTTAACAAGCACGGATAACTAAGCTAACAGCACCTTCTGATCTTCTTTTGCACAGAAAGGATTTGGGAACATTGATGGAGAGTATTGGCTGGGCCTGGAAAACATCTACATGCTCACCAATCAGGATAATTACAGACTCTTGATTGAGCTGGAGGACTGGAGCAACAAGAAGGTGTACGCAGAGTACAGCAGCTTCCGCCTGGAGCCCGAGAGCGAATTCTACCGCCTGCGCCTGGGCACCTACCAGGGCAACGCTGGGGACTCCATGATATGGCACAATGGGAAGCAATTCACAACCCTGGACAGGGACAGGGACATGTATTCAGGTAAGCAAAGCGGTGTGGCTGAGAAAAGTGAGTTAAGTGTGTTCCACCAGTGACACCTCACGCCTCAAAAAATACAGCACAGGACAAAAACAGTGTGTAAATTCTGGTAAAATAACCCTATTGGGAGATGCTTCGAATCAATGATGATAAAAACCACATTGGGAAGGCCCCCTTCGAGCCCCTATACCTGTCAGAAATTCAAAATCTATCACCCTCACTGACAACACTCTGCAGCAATTTTCTGTTTAGCTCATCACTTGCACGTGACTGCAATCAGAGTATCTGTCCAGGTGATGTCTGAGTAGTGCTGCTGCCACAGAATCACCAGGAACTAAAGCCTCTGAAGAGCATGAAAGGAACTGCAAGTGTGCAGAAGTTAATACTTTAGAAAGGGGCCCATCATTTGGTTTTTGCACTCCTTAAAGCTCCCTTTCTCTCATTTCCACCAGTTTTTCCCTTGCAGTAACAGGAAGCTTGGGGAGTGCAATACTTCAACTGCCTTTCCTCAGCTGTCAATAACCATAAAGCTGGACAAATCCGGCAAACTCTTAGACAAGCCTGTAACAGTAAAAACACAAGTTACAAGCAGCTCTTTGTGGAACCCTGGCCCTGTGTGCTGCTCGGGGCTGTATCAACTCACGTTGCTTCCGCTGGAGTACTTCTAAACAGCACATAACCTGAGTTCCTTGGGTGTTAGCTCATGGACAAGCACTGCTGGCAGGCTGAGAGGAGTCTCTCCTTCATTTTCAGCTGTCACATTAAAGACCATGTCAATAACCCCCCCCTCCAGCAATGGCTGCTGTTACACCAGAATTTACAGTTTAGCAAGAACAGCAAGCTGCGACCACAACAGGCTATGAAGCACTTCCAAGCTGCCTCTGCGAATAAGCCACAATATGAAAACATTTAGCAAATCTCCCTTTGTGCTGCTTAAAGCTGAAGCTCACCCATGTCCTTCTGTTCCACAGGAAACTGTGCCCACTTCCACAAGGGCGGCTGGTGGTACAACGCCTGCGCCCACTCCAACCTCAACGGGGTCTGGTACCGAGGGGGCCACTACAGAAGCAAGTACCAGGATGGAATCTTTTGGGCTGAGTACCGGGGAGGCTCCTACTCCTTGAAAGCAGTTCAGATGATGATCAGACCTATAGACTGAGGAGGAAAATCCCACAGCGCTCCCATATAAAATTCTCGGTGTTTGAGCTCCAGAAAAAAAATAAAATGTTACTTTTTAATCATTATTTTGCACAATCTGCCCCTGCAAAAAGCAGGTCTACAGTTTTCCTGTCTTCTTTCCCCTGTTATGTTCCCCTCTCCTTTATTAGGATCCTTCTCTACTGTGACAGTGTTTTTTTTAAACACGCATTCACAAAAGCAGATGTTTGTGCTTGCAAAGCATATTTATCTTTTTTTTGAAGATCAACATGCTTGATGTAAACAGTCAAAACTGGTAAAAAATTCCAGGTCATTGACAAAATATAAGCTTTTCCAGTTCAAAAAGCTTATGCTTTTTCAGGTTAGCTCAACCCTTCAATGTAAATATGTGAAATGACATTGTCTTGCTTTAATGTGAAAATTGATTAGTTATTTAACAATTTATTTAAAAATGTTGGTATTACTTTCAATGGAAAATATGACTTCACATTACAGTTTGATATTTACTCCAAGAACCTACATAAAAAATTTTAGCTTTGCCAGCCGAGAAAGATTTTTGCAACAAACAATTATTCCAAAAAGAAGAGGCAAATTTAACACAAAATACAAACTTCTTAGGGAATTCTCTACACTGCTAAGATCTGCAAGTTCTACCTTCTGTAAAAAAATTAGGCAAAATGTTCCTTGTGTACGAAAATCAATTGTATAAAATTATTGATAAACCTGAGACAACCAAATTACTTGGTACTTTTGTCACCTTCAAGCTTTCTAATTAAACTTTGAACTTTAATGGCAAAACTGAAAGTCCTGGTATTAAAATCATAACTTGACACTTCCCAGCTCCACTTAAGAGTGATGAGGGCTCACCAAGCATTCACACACAGTCATCCAGATAAGTCTCTGAATATCAGAAGTTTTCCTCCAACACAGCTTTCTGCTCCCACAGTAAAACAAAGCTTAGAAATCAGCTCTGAGTGTGTTCTCCCTGAGATCCCACACTTGGGCTGCTCTTATGACACACACATTTCCCTTCCCTTACCCCTATACAACTTTTGATACTGTTAAACTAAATTTTAGCTTCTAGATATCAGATTTTCACTGGAATTAATATGTAATTTAAGAAATTAAATAGAAAATACTTTCCCAACATTTAACAAAAACTATACCACAAACTGACTCAAAACAAGATATTTCCAAAATCAGATACAACCAAACATTCGCTTTAGGTACCAGAATCTTTCTTCCTGTTATATAAAATTATTTTATAACTGTACTTATAGCCACACAGGTTGCTTAATTTAATTTTATATTATGTAAAACTGAATATGCTGTTCTGAACTGTAATCAATGTATTTGTTTAGCAACCCATAGGTGCCTTCAGGATTGTAAGGAACTTTGTCCCTATTTAAATAAGAAACCATAATCCAGTATTATTATGTTAAATTAGTCAATATCAATTACCATGCAAAGCCTCAGATGTAATTCAGAGGACAAAACCCAGCATTTTGCTTTCAGAACACACCCTCTGGAGCAGAGATAAAGCTTCATTGATTATGTATGGCTGCAAGGCTTGTAGTTAAATCTTTGGTCAGAGATCAAAGCCAACCAGTTCCACCAATATTTAATTGGGGTTGGCAGCGGTGGGGAACCAGTCCCAGTATATTCCACCCCTAAATTCCAAGAATTTTAACTGACACAAATGTTTATGATTACAATTCTGAAATTGTTCTTCATACAAGGAATATTTGTTTGTTACAAATATCATACAGATCTCATTGATTGAGTGTCTTGCAAAACATTTTTTAATTGCAAATGCTTAAAATTCTGACTCTCTATAGCCTTTTTTCTCCATGGTAGCTGGATAGAAGAGCAGTTCAGGTAAACTTAAAAAAAAGAAAATGCCCTCCAAAACATTCCTTAATGATCACTTCTGACAGCTTTTAGTTCATTCAACAGGCAGATTTCCTCTCCTTGGCAGAGAGTGTATTTTACCCCATGAATCTCTTGCCTGCTACAAAAACAGTGTTTGTTTATTCAGTGCACTCAGTGAAAGGTGTACTTTGCAGAAACCCCAAAGTAAAATTAGCTTGCACTCAGCCTTTTAATTAAATCTGATATATTAGACATCTAAAAAGTGAGCCTTCCCCAATTTAAAGGATGACATTAATTAAACATCATTACAAAATCCACCGAGAAACCTCAGACTGTACACATGCTGTGCTCTGAAAGGAAAGAGTTAATTAAGCTGCCAATTTAAGATTATGAGGAAGGAAAGCATAGCATGTCTTCTTCAGGTTGGTTCATGCTTCGTACAATAATTCACTTTCAAGTGCTTGTAACTCTATCAGTTTGCAGCTTTTGGGGTGAGTTTTCTAGCAGGGTGAATGACTTTAAAAGTTCAATGTTTTCTCTCACACCTTTTCATTTGAAAGATTTTCAGAAGAGCCTGTAGCACCCCTCAGCCTTCTTGCCCTGGGCACTCAGAAGCAGCCTGTCTGGGAAGGATAAAGCCTTCACCATTCCACTTCCATCAGTTCAAATTTAACCAGGCAGACCTCAAGAAAGTTCAACTCACACAAAACCTGAAACATGGTTATCACATCTATTTCCAAAACCTATTGCAAACACTATCACTGAAGCAGATGAATATTCCTCAGATGAATACTTAAGAACCTGTTTTCAGCTTTTCTCTTTCTGGATATCACTTCTCAAAGACAGCTATAAGAAAAATATCTCAAAGGTAGTACTGCTTAGTTAAATAAAAATCTTACTTCTCAAGATATGGCTCAGTTGTTTCATTGTGCAATCTCAAATGGATCAGAACTCTGGAATGAGACTCCCTTGGAGAAGAGGGTTTTACTCTAAGGTGAAATATAACATTACATACACAGGTCCCATTTGTTCTGGCTGCTTCAGCTGTCTGGGTGATGCAACACTGAAGACATATCCCACACTATGTATCAAGGGCCTGCTGCTGAACATATTTATTGGTGTTGCACAGCTTTTCACACTCCCATTTAAGTAGGTGAGTGCACACTGATGATGTGCTGCTCTCACCTGCATTTCTAGAATTCTGGAATCACATCACAATCATTGCTGCAAGGAGCTGAGAAACATTTTTACTTCCTCCCCCCAGCTAAATGTGGAAGCACATCATTATCTTGTCCACAGAGGGTGAGCTGTGGAAATAAGACAATCTGTACTTCTGTGGCTCCACTCCTATTGGCAAAACCTACACCAAGAAAGCATTTCAGCTTTTTGTTATAATGCCAAGATGGGCATAAAAAAAAAAAATCTATATCCACATCTGGTATTTGGCTGCCTAAGGGTGAAACACTCATCCTTGAAATTGCAGCTGAAATTCCTTTATAAGCTCATTTTCCCTGTGACCTTCCAAACAGAGGTGTCCATGACCAGTGTTTCTCTAGAGGGGATTCGCAATTGCAAATTTAATTTTATGGCAAGTCTGATGCCCTACACTCTTCCAAAGAGCATTTGGAAGGAGCCCCCACTCCTCCTTTTAGCATGAGAGGGAATGGTTCTCCTGAGGAATCCCTGCCCTGCACATGCCATGATCACCACTTCCATCTGCAGACTTCTGGGCAGGCTTTCCTACATGTTTTAAACCAGGAGCAGCACTACTCCCTTACAGAATCCTATAGCAAAAGTATTCGTTTTAGGAATTGTAAGCTGTAACTGATAAGCTTAAAACAGTAAGTTAAACAAGCAGTTTAAGTCACTTCTGTTCCAAATTACTCTTACATTAGTAAAAATGCCTTGGGAAGAAAATGGAAGAAATAACAAATCTACTCAGGCCTTAGCAGAGATTAAAGCTTTTATCAAATGAGAAAACTTGGACTCAGCTATCAATCCTCCAAAGTGGATCCAGATTTAGCATGACTATGTTCAAGGCAACAGGTTTTTTTGCCACTTTTTAAAACTGCACAAAATGAATTTTAGAGGGAGTGCTCCAGTGGGAATTCACTACTCCTTTGGAGAATTAAAAAAGGCTTGAGGACATTCCTTATGTCACTAATAAGAACTGGTATCACAGGAAACACATGCTTTAACTACAGCAGGTCACAGTAAAGAGCATTTCTTTCTAAACAGAAAAGAATTATATATTTCACTTCAAACTATCAAGTCAAGCCCAAAGGTTGTTCTAACGCAAAAGTTACACAAGAAGCTGCAACTTATTGGTGAAAACATCTGTAACTGAATAAAACTTAAAAACTGTTCCCCAATATTAAGCTTGGGATTTTTACAACCAGCAAGAAAATAATTTGCTGGCTTCATGTTTCAAAAATCATGGCATACGGGTCAAAAGCATCAGCATAAGAAGCTGATATCTCAGAACTATATATCAAGTCTCTATATTGTCCATGTACATAAAATGGGAAAGTTCCATGGTTCATCACATTACATAATGCTTGGTTTCCTTTTTGTGCCTTAGTGTTTGTGCCAAACACTACAGGGCATTAAAATCTGTCCCTACAGTGAAGTATTTTTTTCTGTTTCTGTAGCAAACATGTAAAATTCAACCAATTAATCCAGGAAAAGTGAACAGCCCAGCAGAGTAAAGGAAGTATCAAAATTCAGGAACAGAAATTGAAGTTTAATAGGCCTTAATGACCACAAGAGCTCATCTTTAATTCAGGTATAAGAGCAACTTATTATCTGCAAAAATACAAAGAATTGGATATAAAGTGCCTTAATTTTGTGTGATTACCAACAGCTCATGAAACAAAAGCTACATTAAAAACAGCACATTTTAATGCCTGTTAATTTAAGTAGCACTAAATCAGCTTGACAAACAAAACCAACACATATTAAATGCATTTATCTAGTTTTTAGATACACAGAATTATAATTTACTAATAATTATTCCAGAAGGCTGAGTCAGTTATACCAATCTAGTTTCTCTTGTCACATTGGTGTATATTAAATGCAGCAATATCTCCACATTTTACCACGTTCCAAACTCTAAGATCCATATTTATTTCTCTCAGAGGCTTGTGATTTATAGTTTCTCATAAATTAAAAGCCATCATTACTAGAACAGTCAAGTATTTAGTATTTAGGAGGGCTAGCAGGTATAACAATGAAGTATTTCTCCAGAAGTCATTGTATCTGTACAACACGTGGCAAAATAGTTTCCTAGAAAACTGATACTGGATGTAAAACCTGCAGTGTTTGTGAGCTTTAAGAGGTATTTTTCTTTTTGAGGTTCTGTCCTGACACATACAGAGTGCTCAGAATCACCTTGGGTTGTAGATTCTCCACTAAAGTACTCAAGAGTTTCCTCAATGCTTAAAAAAATGGTGTTTAGCTCGTGCAATTACTGGAGAAAGAGGCTGCTTACCTAAGTAGGGAATACAAGGAGTCATCTTCAAGCTGCTGATGTAGTCTCTGAGCCTTTTGTAATTATCTTCTTTACTCATCACATACTCCAGCTTGTCAAAGGTGGCTTTATCCTTCCGACTCAGTAACTAGGCATAGGAAAAGGAAGGCAAAACCAGATGAGTTTAAGTTTGATCATGATGATTTCCTCTTTTACCCTTACAAGCACAGATTTCCACCTCCCCACTGTTTTTGCCATTATTGGTGTGCTGGTTTTTTCACCTTTTTTTTTTTTTAACTCAACTGCTTCAAAATTACATAATTAAATTCTTAAAGAGGAGCACTTAAAAAGTTTACAAAGAAAAGCAACAATTCTGGGGGTTAAATTTAAAAATACTTCTAAAAATTAAGCAGGTAAAAATGCTGGTGGTCCTGGAGGATCCTTCTGAAACAATGCAAGTTACCAAAAAACAAATCTAACTAACACACATCACAGCTTCATGTGCAGTCCCCTTCAGCAGTATTCATGGCAGTAACATTTTCACTCTGATTATCCAAAAGTGTGCTGGCTTGGGATGGGATGGAGTCAATTATCTTCACAGTGGCTAGTATGGGCTATTATCTTGGATGTGAGTAAGGATTTTATCTATGTTTTTTACAGAAAGCTCATGGACTTGTACTTATCTGCCAACTGGCAATTTTACTGGCTCTTAATATCACAGAAATGTCCACTTTGAACAGAAAACTTTAAAGTCATGGTTCTCCTTCATTATCAATTCCTCCTGCCTCCAATCCCTTCCTTTGACAGAATTAACAGCAACCAGGCTCTCTTTGTAAGATAGGGAAAGTAAGTCAAGATATTTTCCAAATATCTTGCTGAACTGCTGCTGCAAAACTGCCTCATAGTCTTCACTTCAACTCAGAATCAGAATTTAACAGAGTGTAAGATGTTCCCACCAAACATTCTGGCAGGAGATTCAGTGTTCCAAGTCCCAGTCACAATTTTCCCCCTACAATGCAATGACAAGGGCCAGATCATTGAATTTCTACACATATTCCCTTTTCACTTCTGTTAAAGATCAACGTAGGTGAGCCTGACAGAAGTGAAGTCTCCCTTCTGTAAATTCACTGTTGAAATAATTTATTTTTACTTCAATTCCCTATATCCAACACTTTATGAGGACAGACAAACTGAATGCTGGATCTCAGGAGAAAGTCACTAGTTGAAAGTGAATTATCTCCCAAGACATATTCATCATTGACATTCCAGCAATTAATTTGCATCTTTAATTTAGGTTTGGTTCCAACACTCAAATGAGAACTGCAGACTCTTCCAGGAGAAGGAAGCAGCAGACTGACATGACTCCAACCACCCAAATGTGACATTTTACTTGTGAAGTTCATCTCAAAGCTGATTCCAGTTTCATCAGACTGGACTAGCTTGCTTCTAATATCCTAAAACATTCTGCCATCATTTAATGTCTGAAAGGTTTTTGTAGTTTTGCAGACTGAAAGGTGAGACAAGACTAACATATAACAATTTTCAAATCTGAATGAAATTAACTGTATTTTCCTCAAACCATGCTGATTTGCACACTCTTACTCAAGTCTGATGTATCTTTTCAGGCTCTTTGGATCATCTCATAACAAGGTGATCCTGCATGACTTCCCCTGGTGCTCCTAAGCCAATCCATGCCATATCTCCACCTCCTGCACTCAGGGAGAAAAGTCCAAAGAAGCCAAGAACATTACAGTGATTCTGTGAGGGCCAAGTAAGGACCTATTTCTTAGTCCTTCAGTTTTGGAGCTGCTTGTTTTTTTAATAAAGTTTCTTCTTCTGTCTCTTGGGTGAAAAGAACACTAAAGAGCTGTACATATGCAGAGACAATAAAAGCTAAGGCTGACAGTTTATAGCAGCAGGGAAGGATTTGGAGCCTTCTAAATTGCTTTTGGCTTTCTAGCTGCAGTGTGCCAGCACTGAATACAACCTTTTTAAAATGCCAGCAAGAAGAGATGAGGTCTCAGGATGCTGGCTCACCTCACTTCACATATTTAATAATTATCTATTTTATTGCCCAAACCCTCGTTGGTCATCGAGAATTCCTTTACATTAAATGGAGAGAAGCTGACTATTCTATTCTGTGAACTTTCTTGGAAAGACTCACAATTCTTCTCAAGTTCTGAATGGGGCAAATCACACATTAAAAGTAGCACCTATTATTCTCCAGAGTGAGAGTGTGTGCAGGCAATGAGTGAGACAAATTTCAGACAAATGCAGACATACCGTCAGAAGACATGAATTCCATCTTTTTTAGGAACATTAGATTACCAAGCAAGTATTTAATGGCTCCTTTAAACTCTAGATTCCAACCATTTAAGGTGGCTTTCTTTTTTTTAGGGAATGAATATCCTTGCAGCTATTTTCCTGACTTTGTAAATCGAGTTGATTGAAAGTTGCTACAACCCATCTCAGAAACGGAGAAGAAATTCTTCCTTTTTGAAGGTTTTGAGGGCTCCTGTACAACTTACCCAAATCCCTTTGTGATTCAAATAAAGGCTTGGTGTGCCTTTTCTTGCTTTTAATATACAGAAAGCCAAAGGGTTAGAATTATCTTTAGGAATTTATAAACTGAACTTTCAAGAGAAGAACAACTAAATCAGTTTGCAGTGCACATTGCTGGGAGCTATCCTGCAACTTGCATTTGCAAAGGCTCATGTAAGATGATGGAAAGCACAGACTCACTTGGGATTGTATGAGGAATCAAACACCTGCAGAAATGTGGGAGAAGTTACCTGGAATTTCAGAGGCTGGAAGAGGGATGAGTTTTAATGACTGATACATATGTCAAGAGCACACAAAAAAACCTTGTAAGTGCAAACCAGTGCATAACCAAACATCAAAAGAAGCTGGGCAGTAATGAATGTGGTTATTATTAATATATGGAAATAGTTACACTTAATTTGAGCTGTGCACAAAAAGATTTAAAAATCGACTCAGCCTTACAGTTACATAAAACTGTTGAGGCATCAATTCCAAAACATAAAATCTGAAAAGCAGAAGCTCCCCTTGAGATAATTTGGAAGTGTTAATTTCACTAAGATTTCCTCAGAGAGATTTTTGGTATATGGAAGCAACGTCTAACTTAATTGTGCATTTGCAAAATATCACCAGAATTCTAGAGGAGTATCTTGGCAGAAGGGAATTATCTTCAATTTTGGGAATATTTATCAACTGAATGACATTTTCATGCAGTTATCAGACAAATAAACTTTCTGCAACATCCAAGGATGTACTAATGTGTGTTCAGGGAAAACTTTCAGCTTTTTTTAGTGATATGTATCCTGTGCACTGGAGGATCTCAATCACCTCATTTTTTCTGTCACACTGAATGTCACATTTATCTGAAACAGCTGAAAAACTACACAATATATGGCTGAATAAAGACTGTTTTCTAAGCTCTGAAGTATCAATGAGCAAAAGTAATTCCTAATATTCTTCTTATCAAGGATACAATGATAAACAATATTAAAGACAGTCAAAAAACAGATGACAAATAAAAATTATTCCAAAGAATACTCTCCTTTCACAGAAAGAGACAGAATTACAAATACATTGTGTAAAGGAGCTGTAAGTATGAAATGACAATGAAAAGTGCTAGAGTTATCAGTCAGAGAAACAACAAATCTCTTTATGGAAACTGAATTGAGAGTTTCTGAACATCTGCTCTCCATAGCAAAAAAAAGAATTCCAACAGTATAAACCCCTAAATGATTAAAGTATGACCCACTTTGGCATTCAGAATTTTCCAGCAACTAAATACAAAATAGCTTCTGGCCAAATGAGAAGCCTCTGCATTTAGCAGAATCTGCAGGGAACTATTTTTCAGAGGAAAATATTTCTACAGCAGAATGGAAAAAAAAATTTAAGAGGAAACCATAGATTTCAGAGGAACTAGAAGCATTATGTACACAGTTAAAGCTCTCTGTAGCAGCTGCTGCATCCTTGAAAAGGAGCTCCAGGATGTTGTGTTTACCTGGGAAGAAGTGAACCCCTCTCTCCTGCCCTGCTGCTCCTCACTTACCGCCCACGTCTTGGTCAGCCTGAAGATAGGAGCGCTCTGGAGGCCTGACACCACTGCCATGAGGGCATGCAGGTTATTCAGCTCATACAGCTTCTGAGGACAAAAAAAAGAGATAAACAACAATAAACCACATTCCAAGTGCTGTTAATAGTGAACACAGAATAAATAACAATATAAAGATGGAGAAATCTAGTATGGTCCTAAATGAAGTGTTACAGTGAACTGCTGTGCATACAGACCACTTTTATGGCACCTCCTAATTTTTCATTACTGCATCTCTATGGTTTTGGATTAGACTAACTAGCTGTTTCATAGCCCATAGAGAACCCTTAAAAATATCTATATAGACACACATCTTGGGGAATATATTAGAAGTGCCAGAAATTTTCTGACATTCAAACCCAACAAATTCCTTTCATAGCATTTGATAGTATTTTAAAACAACACACCAGAAAGGACAACCCAGTGGTGAATGATGTAATCATGTCAGTACCTAGAGTTTATGCAATGACCAAGGCTACATCCAAGCACCCAAAAAATATCTTAGCAGGATGAAATCAAGGAGGTAAATTTCAAAAGCCACATCCCTAGAGTACCCCTCTCACTGAAAAGACCATTTCTGGGGTATGACAACTAACTTGTTGTGGAAAGCAACAATCCAATCAAAATTGAACAGCAAAAATATTAGGGTAAAAGAATTCCCTTAAAAACTCTATACAAGACATTGGGTTTAAGTGCATTTTCTCACACATTTGGAATTTCCCTCCCTTTTCTTTTTCCTTTCCCTCTGTCTCCAAAACTATCCACTGCCTTGGCCAAGTAACTACTGGTACTACTGTCATGAAAGCTTAAAAACAGTCTGGAGGAAAATGTTCTTCCTAAAGCTCTTCTGAACATAAACTGTTCTGATAGCTGTGAGCTCCCAGAGATCCAAATTACACTCATTTTTGGTGCAGTGCACCCAAATTGAGGTTTTAACCCTAACAAAGAGACTTTACTAAGGAGAAATGATACTCAATCACAGTACTGCAAATCTTGTTTAATCCATTTGGAATATTCACCAAAGTAGGTTAGGATTCCAGCAAGGAAAAATAAGAAACCCTTCCTATTCAAAAAATGGTGGAAATCCTTTGTACTAGTTGAAACTCAGCTTACTTTGTGCTTAGGAAATCTTTCATGAGGGAAAAGGACAACAAAACTAGACCAAAGGAATACCAACTAAATGCTGAACACCAAAGGAGAGCCTCTATTTGGAAGGATGAATGCCAAAACCAAGGGTGGTTTTCTGGCTAACAGTTCTGGAACAGGGCAAATGATTCTCTCTCCACTTAACACACTGCCAGGAAACTTGCAGCCTTTCATGGAACAAAGTCCTCACAAGTATTAGTCAGAAATGCCACTTCAATGGCACCCCAGCAGCATTTCCACTCTGGGTGCTCAGACCCCCATGATTCCAGCATGTCCTGCTGACAGTGGAAGTTTGCCCACACCTTGTGATGAAGTGCTTCCCTCTCCTCATCCTCTTTTGGGAGGATTCTTCAGTAACCTGTGCAAAGGATAATCAGTGTTTTGTGGGGTGAGGTGGAAGGGTTTGGATGTTTCTCATACACCACAGTCCTGTTATCCTTCCAAGCAGTCCTGCTGAAGTTTGTCCCTCCACTTACACAAGAATTCTTTTTTCCTCCCACACACATCCCAAGCAAGGTAATAAAGTTCACTGTCCCAAAGGACAGTGGAGCTGATCAGAAATGAAAAGAAGGGGTTTCCCAGCTGCTGCCAGCAGTGAAACAGGAGTCATCACCAACCAGGACAGTCTGGGAACTTCAGGGGAACTGTTAGCTCCAATTACCTCATGCATTAGGCAGTGCAGATGAGATACAATTTAAGCCATACAACATGTTGCCAGCACAAGGAATCACTGTGGAGTGGATTTACAGCTCCTCTGAAGGTAATTAGTGTGACCCCTGGCACCAAGCTGCTTTGATAACAGCTCTGGATAACAGAAACTGCTTCCCAGAGTTTCCAGTGAAGTTCCACTGCAGTAACTTCATGTCAGCAGCCATATGTAAGCAAAGCCAAGGTAACAAGCACAGAAATAAATGAACTGGTATGAAAACACCCCATACAGAGCTGCTTGCTTTTGTAACTGTGATTTTTACAGCTGACAGGTAAGCAAAGCTCAATCACCTGATTGTCAGAGCACATAAGTGCCTCCAAGCCAGCAGCATTCCAGCAGCCACTGCACTGCAGTGCACTGGGGAGGTCAGGCATGCTCAGGGTGCTGTGCCAAAGCTGAGCCTACAACACCCAGCAGTGCCCAGTCCCATCCCAGTATGAACCAGACCTGAGCCCAGCTGGCTTCCCACACCTGTTCTGCACTATGGCCACACTGAGCTGAACCTCCCCCTTCTATGCAGGAACATGGATCATGAAGCCAATTCTTTTGTGTTTGTATTTCAAACAAAGACACAAGAACTGACTTTTAAAAATACATGAGATGAAGATACATTAACTCACCAGATATCAAAGGATGTCTAAGAGAGATCATTAACACTTCATGACCACAGCATGATTACTGAGCAGAGCCTGTGCTATCCTACAAAAATAGCTCTTGCTTTGCCCAAAGTTGAGAGTCAAATCCCCCAGGAGTAAAATATTGCTTCATTAAAAAAGGGCTTGTCAAGACAGGGAATGCACTTGAATACAAAATGAATTAATTAACAAATATTTTACTTTTTTTTTTTGCAGGTAACCTGGGGTGGTCACAGCAGTCAGTTATAGTAAAAGGCAGCCACCATCTGACAGCAGAAACTTGAAAAACATCCCCTTTTTCTCACTACTGTGAAGAAGTTTCACTCTGTTTGAAGGGCTATATGTCACTCCAGATTTCCTGACCCTTTTCTTATGAATGTCAGTCCAAAAGGCTTTAGGAAAGACTGAGAGCTCCAAAATGTCTTGTGAATCAAAGTCTATTTTTCAAACCACATTTTTGAAGTTGATATTATTTGAGTAGAGATAAAAGATCCTTTCCTTTCAATGGCAAAAGCAAACAAATAATTTCTATTCTGACTAAAGCTGTTTAAACTGACTGCACACTTTATGACAACACAGAGGCCAAATAGTTACAGATGTCAACAGAAACAACCATCAGGCAGATATTTCCCCATGTGTATCTTTGAACTGACCAAACTGGGTAGAAAACCTCTGATCATGGTGAATCCCACACTCCCTTCACAATACAAATTCTTACCTTTGCAGTTTTGATGTAGTGGCTCAAAACCTCAGCTCGTATTTTTAAAGTCTGTGCATGCAGAATCTCTCTAACAACCCAGAAGCTCACCTAAAATGTAGGAAAAAAAGCCTTTTAAAAATACAGAGTTTCAACACTGTGCTTTTAAAAGTTTTATTTATTTTTATGGAATTATGGTCTATGGTAACAGACTTGAGTTCAGTGTAAGATTGAGGGTGAAATCACACACAAAGCAAATGGCAAAACACTCAAACTTTGAATAGTGCTCTCCCAGGAAAATAAAATCACAAAGAAATGTTATGAAAAGGCTAAAAAATGAAGGAATATAAATACTAACATTGAATCATACCCACTGGTTTGCTTTCCCACAACATAAATGCTGCATTACATGAATTGAGCAGCTTCAACTACAGTTCACTGACATTTCCAACACCTTGAACCAAATTAGAATGTAAGGTAGGAAGCATTGCCATAACTTAGCTTCTAGTTTATATTCTTATTTCTGGCTATGCCAATTACCCTCTGATATACAGCACAGTATCATGCTCTTGGTTAAGCTCTCCAGGACTGACTTCACTGCTGTGGAAGGTCCCTGCAAAATTCAGTATAAACAGTGGTTGCTGCATTTCATACTTGCATCAATGTCTCATAGAGGCTGTACTCTAAAAGTGTTTGGTAATATGTTTAAACTCCACTGTTTTCTCTTCTCTGCTCCCTGCCACCCTCTGCCCTCACAAAGAATGACAAAAATTAAACACTGTAATAAATCAGTAGTAAATAATTAGCAAAGGGTAACAAATACTGCAGCTTTTATTCATGTATTTGCTACAAGTTGGGAAAAAATTCATTATCACCAAGATACAGCATGACTGGTATTTACAAAACTACTGAAAACAGTGTATGAAGAAATTTACTACAAGTTTACTCACACATGAAAACCTTTCAACACGTCATGTTGCTTTGATTTTTAAGGGATGCTAAACTACTTCTTGTAAACAGGTTTCTGGCCAAAATCTCAATTAGAAAAATGAAATATCCTGTTCCACTTTGTTCAGTACAATAGCTCCTAACACAGAAGAGCACAAAGAAGATCCACACCTCCCAAATGATTACATTTGCAGTGAAGCTACAGGGATCTGATGAAAACTGGGATGTTAAATCACAACAGCTCTTTGGAACTGAGAAATGGAAGAATGACAAGAAAACCCACAAAAAATCCCCACAAACATCTTGCATAAGAATCACTTCCTTTGGTCTGTTTGTCTAAGATTGTATTAGCCAGGAAAGAATTAACCACAGAGCTCAGGTTTCTATTTCTTTTCATTTTTCTTCATTTTCTTTCCTCTTTTGCTTTCTTGCAAAGCAAAATATCTCTTCACAAACAAAAAGTGGTTCCAATTGATTAAAAAAAAAATCTCAATATGTTGCCATGTTCAAAAATAGCAAAGTTTTGAAACCACTGTTTAAAGTTAAAAGGAGAAAATATGGAAAATTGTCTCGTTTTTGATAGTACATCATCAAATTGTAATAATCTGAAAGTCATAGTGACAGTAGCTGTGTTTAAATGACAGAGATTGTTATTCCCTTTGTTTAGTTAGAGAATAATTTTCCTTTAAGCACAGGGCACCAAGTGCTGAGACAATCTCAGGGGTAATGACAGTAAAAAAGAATTGAAATTCTTGCACCTTCTTCACTGTTTAGAAAACAAAAATACATGTTGGATTGTTGCCAGGTCTTCTCCAGTATTATCTTTAATTAAATATTCTGAAGGTGTCCTTACTGAGTCCTGCCAGGAGCAGGGATTTGCATTCAGTGATCCTTATGGGCCCCTTCCAACTTGAGATATTCTATGACCCTATCAAATACAGAAGTACTGAATACATAAAATATTTGGCAGTACTTCAAAATTTTGTCTTAAAAAGGTTGACCTTAGTTTGATGCTGTGCTGTAGTTACACAGCTTGAGAAAAAGAACTTTCTTTCCCTGATTGATCAATGAGTTTTTAAGGAGATCCTTTCCCAGTGAAGATCAAGGAAATTTAAATTTTTAACACAGATTTCTGTATCACAAAGAATCAGGGAAGGACCACACACAGAGCACTACACCTTAAGATCCCAAATCTCTTTGATTTGAAGTTCAGAGAGTGCTGATGGAACAGGAGAATGCCTGTGATGGGCCAGACTGTGACACACTTGCTCAGAGCACAGAGCAAAACTCCAGCATTTCCATCAGGACAAAAATCCCCCAATTTCCTCTGTCTGTCCTGACTTCTGTGGAAGTTCCCTGGCATCACAGAGACACAAACTCTCTGGTTTGCCCAAGGAAGCTTGGTTTCTGTCCCAGTCCCAGCCAGACCTCAGCTCAACACTCCCAAGCTCTTGCAGGAAAAGAAATTTTCCAAACAAACCAGAACAAATTTCCTTCAAAGCTTGGAGCTCTCCAGTCCCTTGAGTGACAGAGCAGGCAGGAGATACAGAACCAAACACACTTAATCACTTCCACTTCAACCACTTTGTCCTCTCTGATGTGTTTTTACTGACACAAACACTGGGGTTTGGCTGGTCATGTCTATTAACTGGTACCTTTAGACAGCACCATAACCTCATGCACTGCACATATTGAAAAAGCAATAATTTAAATAAATATTTTTGCTTCATTCTTTACATAAATAATACATATTTGTTCCATATACATACAGTCCTCTCTTGCTGCATTTAAATGTTATTATACCAACATCAATCAGCAACATGACTGCCAGCCTTTGGGTATCAATAGCTCTGATACCAGTTCAAGGCAGCATTTAAAGCCTGACATATAATTGTATATTTATATTCTTCCCTATTAAGGTCAACTGAGAATAACAGGCTTAACTTTGAACATGTCTGTTCTTGAATCACATCAAGATTTTTAAACTATCCCATGTTTCCCTATCTGAAATACCAATTCTGTTCTACTGGTGCTTTTAAGATCATAGTCACTGCTTCCAAAACTGTCTTTGCTTTCTGTGCTAATCAAAAGATAGGGAAATTCAAGAATATTCCTTTAATAGTTTCTAGATTTTTCTTTCAGGTGTCTTCCATGCATACTAATCATTCCACTTCTTAATTTCCAGTAATCACAGTTAAATCCACTGCAATTCAGCAACACTACAATATTCAAGAAAAAGTTCTTCATACAATGTTTGCATTTGAGTTAAAAAAGGATGCAAAAAAACCCCGTAAAAAACACATATAAAGACAGTCAGTAAAACATAAAATTTTCCTTTGGCAAGTGAGATCTCTTCCTTTAAAACTGTTCCAATGTACTGACTCTAGCTGACAAGTTTCTCTAATATTTTAAGCTCTCTGGCAGCACAGTTCCACTCCCATTTAAACAAAAACTTCAAGAAAGAGGTTTTCAGCTGAGGGACTCTGATAACCAAGAGACCAATAGTGACCTTTTCACAGTAATCTTCAAAAAATTTTTTATTTGAAACAAATGATAAAAGTTTATTTTGAAAAGGTAAGACAATGATCTAGTAAGTGGACATGGCAATTGTGCACTCTGACAGATTTACCAGTAACAGGAAGTACACAGCTCACTTTGAGAAGAGAGCTGAAAATGAGAGATCAGAGTTTAGGGGAAAAAAAAAAAGATTCTTCCCTCCTCACTAAATATAAATTAATGCAAAACTAGCACATTAAGTTGCATACTTAAAAAAAAAATGTATCAGATATGTAGATCTATATGGGGCACCACTCAACAATGAATTCTCCAAGAACAGGAGAGTCCTGGCATGGAAGGATTCCACTGATTTCTGTTGCCTGAACCCAATCTGTTTTCACAGGCACATCCAATTAGCCCATAACTAATGCTGGAACTGCCTGACTTCATCCTCCATGGAATGTAATCAACTGCACAGAATCATCATTGCTTCCAAAATGCTACCTGCACATCACTCTGCTGTGCAGCAGCTGTTAGTAATTTCATATTCTCTTTATTTAAGAAGTGAGAGCTGCTCATGGTTTCCCTTTTGCAAGCTGGGGGCAAAAAGAGAAGAGACAGATGCACAATGCTTAATTTAACCCCAGTGAAATTTTAAAGGTTAACAAAATTTTGCTGACATGTATTCCTGATGACAAGGCCACAAGTCCCCGTGACTTTGCTGATTATTTATTTTAGGACTAAGCATCAGAACACCCCAGGTAAATGCAGCAGAAACAATATCTGTCCTTTCCCCTCTCTACTCCTGTATTCAGGGCTTCCTTGCTGCCAGAACAAAGGCTGATATAAACTTCATGGAAGTCCTTATCCCATGATAAGGTTTCCCCTCCTTCCTTCTGGCTACTGAGCATATTCTACCAATTCTTTAGTATGTCTGAAGCTGACTTCAGGCAGTTCCTGCAGTTCTTCAGCAGAGCACATAACAACAACTGAGAAGTGAAGTCCTTGATGAGTTACACTGCCTCACACGGTTTTTACCACAGAAATATTCCACAATATTCAGCAAAACTAAACATTTCATTCAAGAGTCAACTTCCATGAATAAGCAAGGCAGAAAATGTTGGAATCAGTGAGATTAGTGTCAAAATCAGGAGTGCTTTTATAGCAGCCTATACATTCTAACAGGAGCAACTTCAAAAGCTACATCAGGAAAGTTTCAACTAAATGCAGAACAGTAGCAACAATAACAACAACAAACTCTCAAAAAAACCCAAACTCTTGACCAAACCCCCCAGGATCTCAATATCTGAATGGATGGTACAGTCACAGAAAGTTTGCAGTGTACATTCTCTTTTCAGTCCAGAAAAGTGCAGAATCAGGCAAGAGTCCTAAATCCAATGCCAGACAAGCATTTCAGTCACTAGGTTAAGAAATATTTTAAGTGTTGTCAGTGAAAAGTAATAGGATTTGATCATATCCTCAATGAGAGCAATAATGAAAAGTGAGAAAGTACACAAGAATTTATAGGAAAAAAACCCTAAGAAGTTGAGAGGTTTGGTCTGAGTTTCAGATTAACAAAGATCTCTGTAAGTCTGAGACTGGGTACAGAGGTTAATTTGGCAGGACAGCTTGTAAGTTTGAGACATCATTAAACATTTACAAGATGAGAGAGGAGAGTAATAGAATTACTTCATCTGAAAGAGAAAATACAGTATTACTTAAAAAGAGCATCACAGTTTTGAGACACCATTGGGTAACTAAAGCTGGACTCCTCCAGCTTTAATTGTGGAGAAAGGGAGAATTCTGTTCTTCTTATACAGAGAAATTTTTGAGTAAAAAACTCATAAATCTCAAATATACTACAAAAATTATGTGAAATAGAGTTAAAGAACAAATTTTTTACAGAAAAATTGTTTGGAATTTTTAAAAGTTTGCCTAGAATCGCCTTAAAAAGGTACCTATGCTGACAAGAGGCTTCTATTTCTAGGGACAAAAATATCTATGAGAAGCATAAGACACTCAGCTAACACAGAGGAAATTACATCTAATTACAAGTCCAGAAATCCTGTATGGCAAGCCTTTAACCTGTAATTATGATTCTGTCTTCATATAAAAGACAGCCAGCAGTTCTGGGGAAAATGTGCACTTTTCATCGATTGCTGCTATTTAAAACAGAATATTTCTTCAACACTGGTTTGGTCTTTCTGCATATCCTACAGATAAAGTATTTGCTAAAAGGAGTTCCTTAAGTTGTCAAGCAATCAGCTGTGATCCAAAATAAAAGTGATGTGCCAGAACACTTAATCCCACAGACTTTCTAAAATGTGTACATTAAAAATGCTGGAAAAAAATAACTCACATGATTGAATCTTCTGGTGAAAGCAACAGCATTCGGTGCAGAACTGTATTTCTCTTTTTTATTCCAGCCACAGCTTGCCAGCTCCTGGGAGAACAAGGATGAAAATTCACTTCTTTAATTTAGTGCATAACACATGTTCAGAGACAAAGGCATATAGAGACACAAATCTTATAAGTTTTAAAATAACAGAGCAACAACACATTGAAGTAATACAGTTACACTTGTTCTGATTCCTTCTGAAAGTTGAGATTCCACAAGTGTAATTTCTGAATTGTGTTGAGTTATTGATTATTACCATTCATCTTTTGCTGAATTAGAGCTTTCCTAATTTTGTAACCACAAAAAATCCTGCTTCAAACATGAATCTGAGCTAGAGAGCCAAATGTCCTTTTGTTTTTAATCACTTTCTGAAGATATTTACAGAGATGATACACCTAGTTAACTCAATCTAAGACATATTTTTAACTTGGCACATTGCATTAAAGAAATACCAAAAAAATGTCATCATTTGCAACAATAATAAAAGAAACAGTATTTTCAGTTTTCCCTTCCAAAGGAGCCTATTTTGGGAAACTGCATCATCTTGTTATTTACTATCACTTAATTTCAAAAAAGTTTTCATTAAAATCATAAAGAACTCCATGTACCAAAATGAGCTCTTCCATTTGTATACAACAGACATGAATAGATGCAAAGGCATTCAGCACACAACCTGTTCCACAGCACTACCAAGAAAAAGAATCAAAACAGACACAGCTTAATTATTCAAGTGGCATAATAGCAAAGTACAGCCCTTCCTTTTTACTTATTCATGTCTTCCTTCCAGATCATCCACTCTGAAGTGCTCTCAGTTTTATTACCATGCTGTAAACTCCTCACTGAAGCCAGAGTCACACTACACATCCAGCTACCACATAACTTCAATGACTCAACATGTAACCAATAATTGTGTCACTTAAGACACAGTTTAAAAGAGTTTGGTATTGGATAGTCTAAGTTCTAATTTTTTTAACTTTTTAAAATCAGAAACTTCTTATCTTTCTAACCAATGACCAAAAACTATTAAAGAATCTCATGCCAGTTAAGAGGGAGCCTGAATTCTTCTACTTGAAGTTTGTGTGCTGGTATTTCTTAGAGAAGACCCAGAGATTCTTGGCCAGGCACTGGAAAGAATGCAGAATTCATGGCTTTGTATTTAGAGCTATTCCTTCAAATTTCACTAGAAGGTTGTGCCACCTAAATCCACCCTGGAAAATCTGGCATGTTCAGCCCAGGAAAGCACATGCCCCTGTCCTTACACTTCCACTTCAATGAGTGTGCAAGACATAACCACACAGCCCTGAATTACTGCTGCTCCAAAGGAGAGCAGGCTACTGGAGAGGGGAGCCATTCAAGAGACTCTTGATTAAATTCTCTATCCCTCAGCATCTCCAGTTTCCACTGGTATCACAGCTCTGCACTTGGAGGAACACAAGGGAACTCATTCACAGGCATTTGATAACCCTTCCTTAACAGCAGGAAAAATTAGTTATCACCTCAGGTTCAGGGAAAGTATGTGAATTTCTTACAAATTCAGCCATGTCCTTAATTTGCAATTCTCATCACAGAGTGAAAAACTCAATGATTCTAGGCAGAAGTTCCCCATTGCCCTGGCCCTGTACATCTAAGGGCTACAGGGTACAGACATCAACAGCAACAGATCTGAGAATACTCCAAAATAAAAGATCCTGCCCCTGCCTGGGAAGACACACATCCAAAGCTTTTTCCAGAGATGTTGAGGCACAGTCACACAGGCATTCAGGACCTGTGCCATCCCTTCTGATTCTTCAACAGCTTAGGGTGACATCCACACCACTGTTCAAGGACAGACACAGGAGAAGCAAAGCTTTGGGAATTCCAAAAGCATTTCCCCCTCCCTTTAGGAAGTGTAGGAAATATTTCATCTCACTTGCAAGACCCCTCTCTCTTGGGCAGCCTATTTCTTACTTACTCTATTTCTTGATCTTCCTCTAGTATTCCACCTTTTCCACCAGAAGTTTCAAACCTGAAGTATTCCCCAGGATTATTTCCTTAGTCTGCCAGTCAGCTCAGGAGCAGGAGCTACATCACTACAACCACCAATTTCTTACTTGATGTGGTACATTTAAACTGATCTGAAAAACTGAAAGACATAGGACCAAGAATACAAAAACTGAACTTTCTCTGTAGCTCATTCTGGTTTTTATTCCCTTTTGAATACATAGCATTTTAATCTCCTTAACAAAATACTGTGGGAACATTTAAATTATAACCTGTACTACACAGCAGAGAGCGAGATCGTGTTTCTCACAAAAACCTTTATTTAGGTCAAAGGGAAAGTTTCAAAAAGAGGAGAGAAGAAGCAAGGATTAATAGTGGAACCATTCTACAACTTCAGAGTAAGCAGAGATTAAGAATACTCGGTAAGTGATTTTTTTTTCACTGCCTAGTCTGGTGAAGCAGAGGGGATGAAGAGGTTAAAGACAATAACCCAGCAGAGATTTTCAATATGAACACATGGGCAAATAATTTTGGATGACATACTAAAACATGTAAAGCAAGTGATCAGATTTTCCAAAAAAAGCAAGCTGATGTGTTCTGCAAGGGGTCATGTGGCTGTTATTTAATGTTAACACAACTACCAGCAGCACAGCCAAGCAAGTTTAAGCCTCCTTTCTTTTACAGTAAGGCAGAGCTTTACAGTCACTGCTCTCTAGAAAGCCACAACCACTCCAAGAGAGAGAACAAAAACCAAAATACCACTCACCATTCCCAGGGAAGAGAAGGAAATCTTATGACTGACTGGGAGAACTCTGTAATTTTTTTTTTCTCCCTTAAAATTAAAATGCAAATTGGCTGCTTTCCTACAGACAGATGTTTATGTCAGAGAGGTGTGTTCTTTATAACCTTTATTTCTTATATTGCAGCCCATTAACTATTAATTAGCAAACAACCAGTAATTCCTTCTCCTTTCTCAGAAGCAACTTGCAGTTGTTTTTAAGGAAGAAGGAAGGTGGTTTCCAGAACCCAGGAGTGACACAGCCTGCACACAGCTCAGGAAGAGGATTGTGTCACTACAGAGAATCTGACCATGTAATGGTTCAAGTCCCTGCTTCTGGCTCATCCCCAATGTAAAGGGATCCACCACTTCCCTTAATCCCAGATTCTGTGAGCTTCCAGTCTGTTTTTCCACCAAGCATGAAATGCTGAGTTGTAGTGGGCACTGTGCAGGAACTTGAGCACATGTGTGAAACCACAATATTGCTAAGAAATTTGAATATAAACAGAAATAATTCTATTTACTTACTTCAAATAGAGGCAAAAGGCTGCTGAAGTATTTAAGTGTACTGTGAGCATGTTCATTGATTTTGATGCTAAAACAAAAACTGCTACATATTGCTTTGGAAAGTGTTGTTAAGCTCTGTTTTTTGTTAAGATAATCAAGATGAAATTCTGGTATTGCTTTTTATTGAAAAAAAAACCTACCTGTACTAATTTAATAAATATTTTAACACAATGAGGAAGGTGCAACACAATAATTTAAAAGATATTAAAAGAATACTGCTCACACAGCCTAAAAATGAAAATTCATCACCAGCAATTAAAAAATAAAGCATCTCTGAGTACATCTTTCAGAAATTTTACTTGAGAAAATAAACACACATTAAAGGCTAAAAATTTGATTCAGACACCACATTGCAGTTTGGGAAGCAAAGGGAGATTTACAACCTGTGTAATGAAGATTTGCTGGTAAATTACAAATTTCAACAAACACCTTGTTTTTAAATCACAGCACACTGGAGCAAAACATTGCTCATCATCTCCCACCATGCACACAGATGAGAGCTGTGAAATTCAGTATCAGTATTCAGAATGAAAAACCCCAAGTCTATCAATGCCTTTCAGTCACTCACTGAAGACTCAGTTTAGGAGCCCTTTCATACAGGTGAAATCAGCTCAATGGTGTTTTGTTTTCTAATTACAGACTCAACACTGCTTGAGTGCACATGCCAAGGGATGGATAAAGATCTACAAGTTGAATCAAGACATGGATATGGCACAGGCTGGTAGAAACTTGAAGGAAGCTCACAAATCTACACCACTTCATTAGCCTGCTGTCAAGATGCCCTGAGGTAAACTAAGCCTTCCATATCTGATATTCCCTTCTGCAAACCAAGAGAAAAGCAATTTAATTGCATTTAGCCTTTTCTGATGTGAGAGCTGATCTCTACAGCCCTTTTTCTCAGGAGATGAACAAAGTTTAGAGACACATCAGCCACCCTTCCTCATGGATATTTCCCACTGAAGGTATCACACCAATTTTTCTTATTGATTTTTTCTTATTCTTATAAATAATTACTTTGCAGGTATATCTGCCTACACTCTCATATTTTTTCTGAATAGCCTTGGAGTGCCTTTAACTGGCAGAATATGTTTATCCTATCCTCCAATTGGATCTCTCTTTTTTAAAAGCTCTTCTCCAAAGCTTTAAAGCATTTTGCCCTTTTATTTGACTCTTTTATATGTTTTTCTCATATGCATGTCTGTGTACTATTGCTAATGTTAAGTACTGCTGTGATGTAGGTTCAAACAGATCAAATGGAAAACTCTCTGAAGGATTAAACCAACAAAAAACTCCAAAACCCCAAACCAACCAACTAAGAAATGAACCAAAAATCACATACAGATCCACAAGTGCTGGGAAATATCTTGTGGAAATACTATGAAAGCTGAATCATCTTCAAGTACAGATCAAACAGCAGCCTTAAAAAAAATTCCCAGGTAAGACAAATGATGAAATCAATAATCACAGCCAAGAGATTGAGCTGGTTTCTCCACTTGAAGCAAAACATTCCTCAGCAGTCACAAGAGTGACATAACAAACCTGCTGCCAGTGAAATAGTTTGTAATGGACTGAAGTGACTGATGACCTGAGAAAGACTTCCACAGCACTGATAAAATGCACAACAAACTGAAAAATAAACCCTCAAAGTGCAAAACAATGCCCACAGGAAAATGCCGATGGTACAGAAATGAGGAAAAACAAATTGATCATTTATTATAGTCACTGTGAAGATGCTGAAATGAGCTCAAGTCAGCTAAAACCTGAAAGGAATATGGCATTGCATAAAAACAAATGAGAGAACACAAATCATCAATGTATTATCCCAAGAGATCACACACATCTTGAATGCCACTGCAACCATTTTCATTTTGCCAAAGGAGAAGTGAAGCAGTTGGAAACAAGGGACAGGATGAAGTATTAAAACACGTATCAGTAGCTGAAACCTAAAACATTATAATCAGAATTAACAAATCAGGATGTTTGTCATTCACAAACACTAAATCCCACATGCTTCATCTCCAGCACAAGCTGAATTAAATACCAGTATCAGTCCCCAAACAGGCTATTAGTTCCAGATATTTTTCTGTTAAAAAGCCATCTGCTTCAGAAATGTATGAAGTGGGACAAAAATTAAGATTTACAGACATACACTTGGCAATTCCAGATTTTATACTCTGGCATCACTTTTCTTATTTAAACTGAAAAACAAAGCTAAGGAAATACTTACCTCTGGCTGAATTGCTTTAAAAACAGGCACATCCATCAGTGTTATTTGACCCTGGAATAAAAATTTCAAGAAAACAAAAGTTAAGATCAAAATTAACCTTGCATTCAATTTAGGTACTGTGCTGCTTAAGAACTGCATTTTTTCTGTTTTCTTTTCTTATTTGGCTTTCATTTGCTTCCTAATCTCAGAGGTTTCAGCTTCTACCACAGGGTCACACTGCAAAACCAAAGAAAAATGTGCTCCCAGCTTTACATGCACAAATAATAAACAAATTATGAGAAATTATCCTCAGGAGCATAGTCCTGCAGTTACATGAGCAAGTAAGAGCTTGAACTCAGAAAAGGCACATAACCTCCCTAAAAAGACAAGGAACTGACTGCAGTTGCTCAAGGGTAGCTTCTCTCCAAACTCTGAATGTCAGCCCAGCTACGCAGCTCTACTGAAACATCCCTACAACTTTTCAATCAATACTTGAACCATATTTGAGTAACAAAGCAAAGCAATTGTTCAGTTGCTCAGCAACAGTTCAAATTCAACACAGTCATCTCTTTCCCAGCAAGGCAGAGTCAATAAGTGCATTTTCATTCTGGTATGTTTGCTTAGCTTTGAAAAGAGTAAAGTCAAAGACCAGGTTCTGCATTTTGAAATATATTCACAGAGCCTTATTTTAAGTTTATTAATCCTGCACATTTTAGGATTGCTGACAGCCTATACATCTAGAAAAAAAAGACCATTTCTTTCAAAGGTAGCCCAGAAAGACCAGTGCCATCCGAGTTAGATATCACAAATTTTCTTTAAATAATGAATCCAGGGACCTTGTTCTGTTCCCTGAGCTGTCAGCTGCATGGCTTTATTCCCATTTCCTTGAAAACAGCAGTGCCCCATATATACACTCCAAGGTACACACTGACAGCTTTGTGATTCCCACAAATTACAGCTGCCACTGGATGCCACCATGGATGGTGGAACAGCTCCTCAGAGAAAGCCAACCTTGCAGGAAAATTTCAGCTGGGATGCTCTAGGTGAAAGTCAGCAACTACAGAGATGTACCTGCTCTAATGAGGCAAGATTTTGTGTTTTGCAAAGACAACCCAATCTATATTTGGTAGCACATCTTGACCTCTAAATGTGTTTTTAGATAGGAATTCTGACAACCAAGCATACACATAAAAAAACTATATATATATATCATTTGTCTGTAGCCAAGACCCTGGCACAATCACCTGGTATTTTGCAGTACAACACCAGAGAAGTAACAAGCCCTTGATATGTTTCACTTTTACACACTCTCCCTCCTGCTCTCTGCTCCAGTGCTCTTTCTCCTGAACACCTCCATGTGGGGCTGGAATGCTGACGTGCTGGAGGGCAGAAAATTTCTGCATAGGGATCTGGACAGGCTGGATCAATGGCCGACAGGGGCAATATCCCTCTCTGCAGAGGGATCTGGACAGGCTGGATCAATGGCCAACAGGGGCAATATCCCTCTCTGCAGAGCCACCTGGACAGGCTGGATCAATGGCCAATATCCCTCTCTGCAGAGGGATCTGGACAGGCTGGATCAATGGCCAATATCCCTCTCTGCAGAGGATCTGGCCAGGCTGGATCAATGGCCAATATCCCTGTCTGCAGAGGGATCTGGACAGGCTGGATCAATGGCCAATACCCCTCTCTGCAGAGGATCTGGCCAGGCTGGATCAATGGCCAATATCCCTCTCTGCA
Source organism: Melospiza georgiana (assembly GCF_028018845.1). Lineage (NCBI taxonomy): Eukaryota > Metazoa > Chordata > Aves > Passeriformes > Passerellidae > Melospiza > Melospiza georgiana. Next base: position 4,741,230 of record NC_080438.1, read on the forward strand.
GAGGATCTGGACAGGCTGGATCAATGGCCAATATGCCTCTCTGCAGAGGGATCTGGACAGGCTGGATCAATGGCCAATATCCCTCTCTGCAGAGGGATCTGGACAGGCTGGATCAATGAGGGTCAATAAAGCCAAGGGCTGGGTCCTGTCCTTGGATCACAACCCCAGGCACAGCTAGTGTGAGGAGAGTGGCAGCAAAGTGAGGAACCCAGTCCTGGAAGAGCAGCCACAGAACTCCTTCTCCAGTCCCCCATTTGTGTGCAGTTTATCAAGCTTCCTCAGAAATGTGTTATTTTTGGTGAATATGTGACTGAGTGGGTGCTTCATTATGTTCCTCAGTAAAGCAAATTAATAGCAAAATTGGTTGGGTTTGGGAAGATAAAATGAAAAGAATGGGCAGTTCAATAAAATTCAAGTAGAAGGCACATTAAAAGATCCTTACAAAAGACTTGGGCATTTCAATAGTTTTTGACATTTCACTGCAAATCCTCCTCACTAAAACAAGATTGCAATAATAGCACAACAAAAATAAGCCAGGAAATTGATTCTTTGTTCACACTGAAGAGAGAAGACTTAAAAATAAATGTTGTCTTTCTTGCTAGCCCTCCAGAATCCATCCTCTTCATCAGCCTGAACTGCCCTAGCTAAATTGACTTGCTTCACTAGTGACTTCTGAACAAATTATTACTTTAAGATGGGATCAATACAAAATACTTATGAAATAAAAATTATTATCAGAACTTCACACCACAATTCATATATAAAAATAAATGCATAAATTTAAAACAGGAATATTAAAAAGGACATTTTAACACTGAAAAAACACACAAGTGTCAGGGTTCAGGATTAGTGGTCATTATTAAAAATATTTGAAATTGCTATTAAATACATTACAATATTTTAAAAGTCTGACAATTAAAAAAACCTCTGGAACTTTTAACAGAGAGATTCCTTTCTTCTAGCACCATGTTGATATTAGGCTGATGGGTTTTTTTTTCTTGCTCTGTTGACACATTTTTGCTTTTATTAAAACCTTAAGTAACACTGTATCACAGAAGCACTAGTTCAAGAAATACCCATTATTGCAGCTCCTTTCTCAGAAAGCTTGAAATTTCCATTATGAGTTCCCAGGGCTTAGTAAATTGCTCATAATTCAAATGAACCAAGCCACTGACAGCTGAATATCTAAGCTGATTGCTAAAAAGCCATTTGAGTTTGTAGATATGACAATAACTCACATTAGAGTCTAAAACTACATTTAACAAAACAGATTTCTTGAAACATTAACTTGCTCATATTTATAAGTCTATATTTATAAGTCTAATGATTGAATTTTTATTCTTGTAAAACGTGCTCGCTCGCTGTTAAGTAAGTAAATAAAGCAGACTGAAAGGCTGGCACTCTAATTAATAGCACTTGAAATGACAAAGCTTCAAAAATAATTTCTGAGTTTTATGTTATGTGCCATTGCTCAACTCTAACAGCAACAAAAAACTTCAGCCCCGACCCTCTCAAGGGGAATTTGAACCCCAATAAACAAAGCCCCTAGTTTGGTTTCTGCAAGTGAGAGGGATACAATGCACTAACTTTTCTCACTCCAGCTCCTTAACCCAGCCAATACAAATTCTTGGAGAGTTTCCCTCTCCCAAATGTGGTTTAATGCTTTAATATTCAAACCAAAAATTATAAGTGTTCAAATCAACTTGTTACATGAAGCACGCCAACCATAACTTCTCTGGTTTTAGAGCTGCCAGCTGCACAGATTTAAAAAAAATAAAAATAATTACATGTGCAGTACAAAACTGTGAACTTGTCCTTACTTATCATTTAAATAAGCATTCTGATTATGTAGAGATAGGGAAACATGGTATTTTCTCTCTTCCCAGAAGTGATATTTCTACTAAGTTCATTTAGATAATGAAGTATTTCATCATTGCACAGGGTGAGCTGAATGGAGATTTTGTTTCTGTTTGCCCTAGATCCTAGATAAGAGCTCTAGAATATAAGTAGAAAAGGTATGTTTTTAATATATCACAATTACCTTTCCCAATTCTCAACCACTTGAACAGCTGTAAAAGGCAAAACCATCTTCCAAAAGGGGTGCATGATCATTTTCCAATGAACACAGTGAAATGGCTGCTGGAAGACACCTCCCCACCCCTTCACAGCCACAGGAGTTCTGCATGTATAGAAAAGACCTTGCCCGGGGAGCCTCAACAGCCAAGTGCAAAAATATTTCAGCTCTCATGGGTGTTGAGAAGCTGGACTTGTTAACAATTAAGTACTTCAAAATACTAAAATTATTACCACACAGCTTCTTATAAAGAGCTTTTACCCCTCTCTCGGGGAGGTCTGCCGGGTCAGAAATTTTATACTCAACTCAGAATTACATTTCTCTGTGCTGCTTCTTTGAGGAATATGAAGAAGCTTAATGAAATAAAATTCAAAAATATTTCCTGATTCTTTCTCTTTTCTATGAGGGCACATGGATTACTCTCCTTCCACAAAAGCTTGTCACTTAAGAACTTCTAGTTCCAGTTAAGACCACTGCATTAAGCTCTTCTCCACATTTCTGTATGAAAGTTCTCATTGGACCTGGGCTATATTCCCACTTTTTTAGTCCTTCTCAAGCATGAACTCTTTCTATCAGGCCACTTGCTGTATGTACTGTAAGTTTTCCTGCCATGTACCTACCCTAAGGACAGGGCACTTCCCCCACTGCTCCCTCCCAGACAGAAAACCCTCAGTCTAAAAACAAATTCAGTTTCTGTTTGAAATTTGAAAAGTCAAATGTCTGCATTCTGGTCATTGAAGAATACTGCCATCACCTGATTTTACTTGAAGCCATGTTGGTTGAAGCAGCACTTCATAAATTGTTCCTTAATCTGAATTTCTAGAAGGAATTATATTTAAGCCTTCCAACTTGGCATAGTGTTGTCTCTCTAGGCTGCCAGGATATTTTGCTCACTGAAAAAATAGCTAAGCCTCTGTTAAGCACAGCATCAGTAGGAGAATAATTCTGCTGTCCAGAATGAACACCAAGGGATTCCAGTTCCTGTGTTGAAGCTCTACTTGTTTTCTCACCAAGACCACTCCAAAATTTTTATCATTAAGAGTTCCTCCACATGCTGTAATTAAGTTGCTTCTTCTTGCTCTCATTGGCAACATATTTACTCTAATACTCTTTTGTGAAGTAAAGCTAGCAGGATGTAGATAACCTGATATTTCACTGTCAGTAAGAACTCCTCCTTGTTTCATTGAAACCATTTTAAAATAAACTCTATTTTCACATTGTTTCCAAAATAAGCAGCATTTTCTTCCAACAACCATCTGACAAAGCTTCACAGGAATTAAAAAGACAGAAATACACATACATTTTAGCATGAGCTTACTCCATAGCACTTCCAGGGACTAGGGCAAAGAATAAAGAATCCTTCTTAGATAACTAGGTGGAAAAAAAAGCAATGGATTTATACAGCTGCGCTTCCCTTAATTCTACCTCAAATATTTACACCACCGTGGCTAAGTCAAAGTATAAAATGGAAAAGTGAGTCAAAAAGTAATAAACAGTCTAATAATTAAACAGTAGCTGTCTAAGGAATAAGAATTTACTGTAAAGCAAAAAATAAATATTTCCTCAACCTCATGAGGTTGGCCAGCTCCTTAATTTGGAGCTCATGTCCCCAAGCATTCTCCTTCTTTCCTTCAGCCTCACCAGCCTCCCCTGCCCACTGCCACTGCACCACTGACAGATCCCTGCCCCACAAATTGTGCCCTGTGTGCTCAAAACCACACTTCTCCTGGGATGAAAATGGGGAGCATTCACTGCGACCACACCGACCCTGGACACACCAGGGCCCCCCCAGCAGGGCCAGACACCACGGGGCAAGGCTGGCACCAGCCTGGCTGTGGCTCCCAGCCCAGCAATGAGGAACTGGGCAGTGACCAGCCTAAAAGCAGGGCTTGAAATCAGAGATGGTCTCCTTCCTAGCTCCATCTACAAAGCTGGCCATTGAGTCCTTAATGTGTCCTGCTTTGTCAGGACCCAGGACATCCCTCTGGCTGTCCTGAGCAGCCAAGACCCCTGCCAGGGGGCTCACAGACCCTGGCACAGAGCCCAGAATGCCTGTGATTATGATTATGGAGCAAGTTATGATTATGACCCATGGAGCAAGTTACCAACCTTAGATGAAGATCTGCAAGCCATGACAAATTAAGTAGAATGACAGTGAATTTATCACAAGGTGAAAAAGTAGATTTTGGGGTTTTTAGAATGGAGGTTCAGGGAGCAAGATGGAGGTTTCTCCTTCTTCTTCTTGGCCTCCATCTTCTGCTGTGATGTTGGCACTTACAGATTGGTTTGGAGTAGAAGCTCACTGTCTAACACAGGTGATGGGTATTGGAAAGTAATTGTAAATATTATAAAGACATAACACTGCCCCTGGGGCAGGCAGAGTGCCTGGAACTGTCCTGCTGGAAAGACCTCAGCAGGGCAGGAGAAAGAATTTTATAGATAAGATAGAATAAACAACCTTGAGACCGAGAAATGAAGAGCTCTGACTCCTTCTTCAGTGCCAGGCTGGGAAAAGAAATTTTCTAATGCATCTCAGGGTCACTGTGACAAGCTAAAGGAGATCCTGACACTACTTCATACTCATTGAATGGGATTCTTATTCCCCAAAATCCATGCAACACTCAGGTATTCAATACATCCCCTGGAAGCTCTCTGTAAACTGCAAGGTGATAAAGCAAACTATAAATTTGCAACAGCAGCAGGGCCTGAAGATCTCACCCATTTCTGTAACTCAGCCCTTTCTAAAGCAGCCTTCAGTCTTGGGAAGGATTAAAACCACCCAGCTGCTGACAAGGTTATAACTGACTCTTACACCTCTATTACAACAAGAATTTCCATTACTGTTCCAACTGGCCCCCTTGAAGGGCTGGAAGACTTTTGCTTAAGAGACAAAGGACCATTACATGAAATAGCCCTCCTCCTGTGTACTCAGGACAGTGTTAGATGACTGCCAAAGGGGAGAATATGGGAATAAAATCACCAAAACTATCTGCACTCAGGTTTCTCTTTGGCTTGGTAGCAGCTTCTTGAAAATCCAGGATTATAACCTTTTGTTGTCCAACTCGTCTCTTACCCACTAAACGACTAAACAGAGAGAGTTTTGGAATGATAATGATGTCTTTGAGAAGTGGGAACTGAAAATACATCTGTGTCTCTCACTGGTACTGAAATCACTAGCATGGATCTTACTTCCAGCATATCTCAAAGTTCATTAACTTTCAGATTTTTCCTCTTTTTCATAACTGTACTTCTCCCATGTGTGCACAGGGACCTGTTCTGATCAAAACAGATCACACAAGGTACAGGATGGGACCTCACAATGTCTGTGTTGACTTGATCCTGATCAGTGAACTCTCACCTTTACACTACCTCTGCTCAGGAACTCTTCCATTGGAGCCAACCCTTCCTAACCATTATTTAGACAGCTGCCTAACTACCTCCTGTGCAGCAACTTACTTTTATTGCTGTTTTACTGGCTTGTTCATGTTACCTTTCCTCTCAATCAAAAGCTACTTAGGTAGCCCACAAATTATTTCACCAGTTTAGCACTTCAAAATAAATTACATTATTTTAAACAGTATTCACTCAGCTGTCACAGAGACATATCTGCAGCCTGCACTGGATCCATTCTGTAAGAGCTATCACTACATGAGAAGCTTTCTCATACTTTAAAAAGCAACTGGGAGCATATCCATGTCCAACCCAAGAGGTACTACCCACCACCAGGAAATCTCACACATTTTTGCATCCTCACGAGTTTGGCCCAACTGCATCACTCTGGTGGCCTTCACATCCACACTGAAACCCAGATGAAGATTTTACACCTCTCTGTTGTAGCAGGATTAAACCCAAGAAGAGGAAGAAGTGGCCAAGAAAATAAAAACAAGAGTCAAAGATACTTTTCCTCCAAGATACCTAAGTCTTTGCCAAAAATTTATTTATTTCTATAACCTTCAGCAAAAATGATCAGAAAAAGATGGTATTCAAAGCAAAAAGGTGCTACTGGAAAAGCAGATACATGCCTGGGGAAACAAGCATTAACAAAGAAGTGCAGCTGTGTAAAGAAACACTGAAAAAGAAATGAAATCAATTCTTTCCTTGCCAAAGGACTGAATACTGATGATTTTGTTCAATTGTTCAGAATTCTACATGCAAAAAGTTTCATATTGATATATAGTAAATCAAACCTGCTACAAAGAACTAGATACTTTAAAAGGAAAAAGGTTAAAAGCAAAAATGTTTCTTTTGAGGACTGAGAGAACAGCAGAATTATGCTTAGTAATAGAAAGCAAAAATACAGGCACAGCTTCATAACTGTAATGTGAAATGCTTAATTAAAAGATTCCTGTTGGAGAGTAGAACTCTACCCACTTTGAGGTGTAACATGAAAACAAGAAAAACACTGGATTTGGATACAGATTTTTTCCTAACCAAGATTTCTTAAGCGGGTAACATTTAGAACACACAGAGTCAAAGGTTGCTGCATTTGAGAGAAGAAGGATTAGATGGTGGAGCACGAGAATTATGAAATGTGATTCTGTGACAAGGCACCTCTGTATATTCTGCTGTCCAAGGGAGTGACAGCAGCTCCACAGAGACTGACTGATCCATTCTGCTGCCCAACAGCATCCACCACTGGTAAATAGTAGAGCCATTCAACAAACTCATTCTGGCCTGAATGCATAATCCACTGGAATTCATGTCCCTAGCCCCAGATTCCCTAAGTTAGGTTTACTTTATGTACAGGAATCATAAGATAAAACTGGAAGGACAGCCAGCCCCAAAAAATATCTTCCCATGGAAAGTGGGTGATGCATTGCCCAGCTGTTCCTGACAACAGTGCAAGGAAGAGGCCCAAACCACATGACTTGAGCCTCAGTCAGGAATAAATCCCATAATTAATTATGATCCTTAGCCAAGAAGAATTTAATGCTTAAGTACCACTTCATAATCCAGCTGCTTTAAATTTTCAGTGTTCTCATTCAAATCAATTGAGCCATTAATAATTAACTGAAATAGTTATTAACAATTACAAACCAGAACAAACTAAATGGGAATATTTTGTGACATGTATTACTCCATATCAATAATCTCCCCAGGACAACTCCTCATGAATCTCATCACTTGAATTGGAAATACATTAAAAGCTTAGCAATCTTTCTAGCAACATACTTGAATCACTTAGAGGGACCATCTGCTGTCCTCACCTCCACAGGGAGTAAAAACAAAACAAAACAATCACCCAACGTTTTGGTTAAACATCTCATTATTCTGTGCAGCCAAAAGAAGAAAACTAGAAAAGCAGAGCTAAGAATTAAAACAGCTCCAGAAAAAAACCCAACTACAGATCAAATATAGCCTTGTAACTAAAATATGCATGTCAGAATTAAATTGCATCACATAAATGAAGAATCTTTGGTCTATGCTACATATAAGAGTATGAAAAATACCTGGACAGCAGAGCCCAAAAAGATCCACTAATTTCAATTCAAATTTCAAACAGAATAGAGACAATGAAGAACTAAAGAACAGGATCTGTTTTTAAAATCCATGTATGACAGAAATTAGGCAAAAAAGGCACAGAAATAGAGAAGCAGAGGAAAATTTGCAAAGGAGAGTCACACACAAAGTTAACTGGAATTCCTGGACTTGCTTACCGCATATTCCTCTGGTGTGACCTTTAGAACATCAAATACCACTGCATCAAAGCTCTTCTTCAGTTCAGCTGAACCCTTGTCACTCAAGGACTCGGAGCTGCTACTCTTCTGCAGAAACAAAAAAACACTGAGCATGTTTTGGACCTGTCCTCTTCTTTTTGTCTTCTCTTTTTCACACTCCCAAAAGCAAAATTTCTGTCCAAACGTCATTGTTCACATAATTTTTCTATTGGGTAAATTATCATTTCAAATTCAGTCACAAAACAGACTTTTTCCTGATGTGGACTGCAAACAATCAGACCCTCAAAGTGACATCTGGATTTCTATGGATTTCCTTCTAGCTGCAGGAGGGCAGGGTTAGATTAGATATTGGGAAGAAATTCTTTGCTGTGAGGGTGGGCAGGCCCTGGCACAGGGTGCCCAGAGCAGCTGTGGCTGCCCCTGGATCCCTGAAGCGTCCAAGGCCAGGCTGGATGGGGCTTGGAGCAGCCTGGGACAGTGGAAGGTGTCCCTGCAGTGCATGGGCTTTACCTTCCCTTCCAATCCCAATAATTCCATTATTTCAAAGGAATTCCTCAAAACACAATAGTTATATTTCAATGCATAATTAAATTCCAATTTTATTGACAGGAATGGTAATAACAGCAGCTATATCAACAAAAGCAATACAGTCACACTGAGTTTCAAACAGAAAAAATATCACAAAGTTAAGGAAAAAGACAAGGTCTGCTTCAATGTAATAGTTATCAATTCTCTTCCACTTTCTCTTAAAAACAAGGAAGCTTACAAAAATTACACTGAGCTACATGTGTTCCTGTTGAAGACATTTAGCAGAAGGAATTTTAGTGTTGTTTTTAAATTACAGTAATTGACATTTGCAAAAATTACCAGATCCTGGGATACCATTCTATGAACATTTATCTCTAAAATACAGGCTTTTCTTCCTTGAAAAATACAAGTGTGGCTCAAAAAATAAACACTTCATATTGGCTTCATATGTTTCATACACAGTTTTCACATTAAAGCAATACATCTGTGTTATGAGCAATCACTTCCCCCAGCACAGAGATGCAGACCTACATTCTATTTATTCATTGCTGAAGCTGTGTCAGGGGAAGTTAGGCTTGGGGATCAGGGAAAGAAAGGTTCTTCCCCAGAGGGTGCTGGGCACTGCCCAGGCAATGGGCACAGCCCTGAGGCTGCCAGAGCTCCAGGAGGGGTTGGACAGCACTGCCAGGGATGCACAGGGTGGGATTGTTGGGGTGGCCAGCAGAATCAAGGCCCTTTGTGAGAGTCTGTGCCATTTCACTGCTAATGCTGCAAGCTTTCAAGGCTGTGGACAGGGGTCCTTGAGAATTCAGCCAGCTGAAATAAACTCATTTCCATTTTCAAGCACTTCTGTTATAAGGACACATTATAAAGAAAATGCTTATTTAATAATGATGTCCACTTTTAATTAGACTCATATTACAATCTCTCTGAAAAATCTGCCTTTGAAAACACCAACAAAAGCTCCAAAGCAGACATAATTTTCAGTAACCAGTATGCTTACAGAAACATTTCAGTTACAAGTCCTCTTTCCTACTTCTTAGTCAAGCTAGAAAAAAAATACCACTTGCTTAAAGTAAATTAATGTAATTTTGCCAAAATATATGTTACTCAATTTTATCAGGTGTCACATAAACATTCAAGACTATTTTGCTCAGTAAAAAGGTTGCTTTCCTCCAAGAAAATTTCTCAGGTGCATGCCAAAAAGCAGTCAATGATTCATGAAGCAATTATAACAGGAGTACAAGAATCTATATAAAAACAAACAATGATCTTGGACACTAATGCCAGCTTTCTTGACAACAGTTGTGAAATTGTGGTGGAGATTATTTGGTTCCTTTTGGTAGCACAAGACTCCAATTTTTTTGGAGTCTTTTACCTTGGTTGTGGTACTCCCCATTTCCCATATGCAAGTGCACACCACACATAGCTGCTATCAAAACTCATCTGTAAACATGTAAATAAATAAACAAACATCTCTGCTACAGTGCAGAGATTCATGGAGGAAGCAACTTCAGTCAGGACTTTGTGGCTCTCATCCCTATTGACTTTGTAGTGCTCTAATTTCAGCCCAAGGCTGTTCCTCAACAAGCAGATGACAAATGGAAAACCACATTCACTTCAAACTGAGAGGCACCAGCAGAGGAGGCCAATCTCCATTGCTTGGCTGATGCACACACTCAGCTCACAAGCTGCTCATTTCTAGAGGGCAGAAGCTTTGATGGGCAGGAGGGATCCCCACCTATGCCAGAACAGAGTCCAAGAGACAAAGGGAACAACTTTATTCACTGCTGCTGTGTCAGACTGCCCTCAGTACACACTACAAGTACCTGTCAAAGAAAAGAACATTTCCCACCGGCCTTGCCAAGCCAGCTTAACGTGCTAAGAGTGTCTATTCCTGTTAAAACTTGAAAAGAAAAGCTTCCTTGTCTAGATGTGATGGAAGAGAACATGGAAAAAGTCAGCTTTGGCTATGGTATATGCAAGTTCATGCTCTATTTTGGTATGCCAAGTTCAGGACTTTACATTTTATTCACACTAAACTGGAGTGTATGAAACCAACACATAGTACAAGAGTCTGTTGGATGACAGCTGTTAAAAGAAAAACTCACATTTTAGTGCACTTTAAAGTAAAAGTTGAGTCCATGGTTAGGCAGTAACTGAGGTTCCCATCCTTACCTCTGAAGCAGTAGCTGCAATGTTAACACCACTGGACTGTCCGTTCATTAGCTCCATACTGCCACACCAGGAATCTTCAGCCCCACATTTACAGCAGCAGGATCATCTCCAAGGCAACCCAATAACCATTCCTGCAAAGAGCAAAAAGGTGTCACAAAGCACTTTCTGCAGGGCTTTTCATCAAGATGCAGTGCCTAAAATCCTTAACAAAATAAAGGACTTCCAAAATGGCTACACCACTCTGAGGTCCAGACTTTGGATTCTGACCTGTATTTTAAGATTACCAAAATACTTAAAACCAACATAAACTGAAGGATCCATTAAGATCCATCAGTCACTGGCAGTATTGACCTACCATATTCTTTTCCCCTATTGTTTTCTCTATGCCAGGAATCAATATGTAAATATATGCAGTAGCCCTAACAAATTGATGTCTGCAATACCAGTTCACATACTCTGCTCTCCCTTTTATTACCAGCTTTAAAAGGTATATTCCAGTATATATGTTAACTCTATTAGGTAACTTTGAGGTATTTTCACTTCCTGTCTTATAGGACTCTTCACCAGCTTTCAGCAAAAATTATTACATTGAAAGCAATTAAAAGTAAAAATGGAATTTATCATTTTCTCCACAAATGACCCAAACTACTGCTTAGTAAAAAAAAACCCAAACAGAAAAACACACAAAGGAAAACTCCACACACTGACTTTTAATGCACTCTTGCATGAATACTATGACTTTCATTCCTGCAGAGAAAAGGCTGCAAAGAAATGGAACCCTTTGGCATCCACTATAAAAACTGTAAGACTACCCAACCCCAGTGTTACAGAATAAAAATTGGTTTGTGCTTAAATTAATGAGCTGTTAGTGCCCTCTAGTGTGAAAACTATTATAAATCAGCTTCCATGGATCTATGTCTATAGCACAGGTGAGTGCTTCCAAAGTTGCTGCTGTTTATTAAGTTCACTTTTGGTTTGTAGTTTAATTCAGAGTATTGCATGGTCTGAAAACAAATGGAGAGTGACAGGTAACTGGTAATTCTACATGACAAAACAGTTTTACAGCAGCTCATACTGAATGCCTCTAAGGAATGCAATAAAATAATCTGAAAAGCTGTATCTCCAAGTGACCTAAACCAAGTATGTCAGTCAGACAGACAAGCTTGGAAGGCAAGAGACTGCAATATTTAAATAAGAAAATATCCCAGAAAAAGAGCAATATTTAAGCAGTAAGATATCCTCACATTTTAAAGTGCCACCATAAGAATGCAATGCAAGAGAGCAATGTGGCAAATGCCAGTCACACACTACAGCTTCCAGGTATTTCTGAGTATTACCAGTCCCATCGGAGTTGTTCAGCACAGCCACCCACATTCCACCCTCAGTTGTTTTGGGAAAACTGACAGAACTCTCATTCACAGGAGAGAGGATGCTACATTTCATTTTAATGTTACACTCCCAGTCCTCATGCTTTAATTAACACTGATTCCTCCACTGAAAATGCATTCAGCTGCACTTAAGCTTTAAATTACAGACCACATAAAGGAAAAAATCTCATCTCTGGCTTCTGAGAGTCACTGCTGTCCTGTCCTTCCCCATCTCAATTACCCTTCAGATTGTCTTGTGGAATATTGCCAAATGCACAGCTCCCCAGTGCCTCTCTCCTGCAGCTTTTTCATTTACAGAAGGGGAAAGCACAGAAATGAAACTCTGATGTGTTACAAGTTTCATTTATGTAGTGACAGTAGAGGACAGAGGTACCACATCTTCAACACCAGTGTCAGGTCCCCTGACATGCTGAAAATGGTAAATTTACCCCAAAGTAATCTCCTCTGCTAAAAAAAAAAAAACCCTACCCTTTAAAAATTTGGGGTTTTTTTAAACCATTATACTTTTAAAGAAAGTTGGTACTTTGGCTTTGTATGATACAGTTATGGAAGTATGACAAAATTGTGTAATCTTAAGTAAAGGTTATATATTTGACTCTTGCCTCACATCAGCTTCAATTGTTCCCCTTCTCCATATCAATGGGAAGTGAAAAGGGAAAGAATAAGAGATGTCCTTCTTTGCAAGGAAAAATAAAAACCTGAGCTCTGAGGGCTTTTTTTTGTGGCAATATTTGGATGGTGTTAATTAAAAGAAATTACAGCTATCACAGAAGCCTATGGAGCTGGCAGCTCAGCCTCACATCAACAAGAGCAAATGAATTCCTGTATCAGCAAATGCTCAAGCCCAGTTTCCTCAATGGCTCCTCTCACAGAACCCACAGCCACTCACAGGAACTCCCTCCCCATATTCCCTGACAGAATTCCACCCCACAGGATCTGCCAGGAAGGGACAGCAGTGCTGCACACTGATCCAGGTTCTCCTTTTCTACCTGCTTACTGTGATGGGAGTTGAGAGAACTCTCTTAGTTAGGTGTAGGCCACCATGCTGAGAAGTGACTTCTATGAGGAACACAAACATTGGCTTTTTCAATTTATTTTTTTTTTAATAAGCAGAAAATCACTTAGGGAAAAAACCCTTCATGCAAAGAAAATGGAGTTTATAAAATATATAATCTGCCATCAAGCTGCATCCTAACAAAGCTGTCCATACAATGATAATTTTGTGCCCATTGCCACATTACAAGAGTATGCCTGAATATATTTATACTTTTTCCTATTTTGTGGAGATACAGTAAGGAGCTGAATTAGTACTGAACTACTGTAAATATATATTTATAAACTTTGAAGTTCCAGAATTGGCAACTTTCACAATGTTCTCACGTCTAGCAGCTTTCAGAAGTACATCACCACTCCCATAACAGGAACAGTCATAGCAACAGTTTTGGTCAATGTGTTACTTGAGACAGATATTGAAAAAATCCTCACACTGGAATAACTAAATAATTTGCTTTCTATACTATCCTTCTGCCCAACACCCAAATAATCTGCGAACAGCAGTATCAGAAAGTGATCAAGAGCAGAAAGTTCAGAGCAGCACAGCTGTGTCTGTGGAATGACTGTCACCACACTGCAGTAGTGTCACAGTGTTCCCTGCCCACCTCGTGTCTCCAATTACCAAACTGAGTTACACTGAGTAATCTGAACTCCCAGTCAGTTTCTCCTCTCCCATTCAATAAATGCCTTTGTGCTCAGAAATTAATTGCATGTGGAACTGAGAGTGTTTCTATGATGCACAAACACCTAAGCATTGATGCCAGCCTGAAGCCTTGACACACTGTGAGGTATCTTCCTACCATGCCACTCATACTGTACAGTAGAAAGCAAACTAAAAATACTGATACAAATATTCATCACACCCAAACAATGAAAATACCTAGACTATTGTTGTGGTTTAGCCCCAGCCAGCAATTCAGCCCCATGCAGCCACTCACTCACTCCCCCACAGTGGATGGGGGAGACAATCAGCAGAACAGAAGTGAAAGATCTCATGGGTTGAGATGGAGATAGCTCAGTAGGGAAAGCAAAACCCGCGTGCTCAAGCAGAACAAGGAATTCATTCCCTGCTTCCCATGAGCAGGCAGGTGTTCAGCCAGCCCTAGGAAAGCAGGGCTCCATTCTGTGTAACATGGAAAGGCAAAAGTCACTCCAAACATCATCCCTTCCACCTTCTTCCTCCAGATTTACATATTATTATTTCTATGACCTAGAATAATCCTGTTGGGGTCAGCTGTCCCAGCTATACCCCATCCCAGTTTGTTGTGCAGCCCAGCCTGTTTGCTGGTGGGATGAGGAGCAGAAAAGGCCTTGACTCTGTGTAAGCCCTGCTCAGAGTAACCAAAATATTGCTGTGGTATCAACACTGCTCTCAGCACAGAGAGAAATCCAAAACACAGCCCCACACCAGATACTGTGGAGAAAATGAACTTTACCCAGCCAAAGCCAGCACAGCTGAGCAGGGTCTGGTGCCTCCAGTGAGTTTTCTGCAAATCCACCCAAGCTGTGGGGCTGACCATTCCCAGGCAGGGGCTGCCCTGCAGATCCCCCCGAGGGAAGGCAGCTCCGAGCAGGGGCAGCAGCAGCAGCAGGGTGTGCCCGAGCCCAGCCGAGGCAGAGCCGACCTGATCCCAGCACAAAGGGGAGCAGAGAGTGCCCTTTGTTCCGGACAAACAGCGCTGCCAGACGCACTGACTGCGGCCCAGCTGAGTGAGAGTGAATCAGCTGCGGCTGGAAACGCTTCTCCCCAGCGCTGTGTCACAAGTGACTGTGACCGTGCGCCGGGGTCAGCTGCAGCACACGGGGCAGCAAACCCACAGCACCACGGAATGTCAGAGCATCAGCTGGCTCCAACCCACGTACTCCCTCCTGGTGCCACCAGCATCGTGACAGGGAGCACACTCCGGGTCACACACGGGGATATAACCAGCGTTGTGTACAAACTGTGTACTGCAGTTGCTGGAGTTTGCTAAGCAGAACTTGCATTTGCATCGCGATTTCAGCATATTTTGTATCACACTGCTAAATCAGAAATCCTCTGTACCATCAGCCATATTCAAATGGTTAATCTAGCATTTAGCATTCCACCCTCCACGTGTGGAATATCTGAAAGAGCCTGAGCAGAGAGTACTGGACTCTCACAGACGTCTAACACAACACTGACACCTGATTCCCTTCCACAGCAGATGTTCTTGGCTCAGTCTGGGTCAAACACTGTCCCCGAAGTACTGTATAAACAGCATTTTAAAAGACAACCCTAAAATTAAACACAACCTTAAAATTACATTTGAAACTTCCTGCCCAGAACAGTACAGAAGCTTTGAGGAAACAAACACTGAAGTTTTAGGAACAGCTCAAGAGTCAAGATGACCAATATCCTCTTTTATTCTTACACACAATGTCAGTACAAAGTGTCATTTGTTTTGATCACAGATCCCCATTTAGAAAACAAAAGTGCCTTGCATGGATCATCATTAACTATAAATGCAGAGTCACTACCCAAGACGTTAGGGACCAAAATAATCTGTTCCAGACACAATGAACCTCAGCTCCTGATCTTGTGGAAACTAGAGAGTGCAGGAAAACTTAACTCCAAAAGGTAAAAGCTGAGACAACTGCTAAGGACGAATACAACCCACAGTGAAAAAATCTAAGAAACCAAACACATTTTAAAAAAAGGCAAAGCACACACTCCACACCAAAACGAATCCAAAGAACATAAAAGACCCACAATGAAGCAGAGAGTTACCAAGGAACAGGCAAAGAACAACAAAGAAAAAACAAATTGCGCCTTCCAAACGACATCCTTCAGTTTCACATTCCAGCCACCAAAGCAGAAACCCAGCCCAGTTACTGCACTGCACAAATAAAGACAACATGCAAATATCCTCAAAGAACAGAAATGAAAATCATCTAAAGCCACACCTGAATTCAGTTTTCAGTAGGCATGATATTAAGATAGTAAAGCTGATAAAAATAGTAACTTCCACAAAAGACATAAAAGCTCAAGCAAGTTAATACTACTGCATTCTCCTGCAGAAAATGTATCACTGAAAATAATAAAATCCCACACACTATGAAATCTCCAGATGTGTGAATCTTGGCAATTTACCACTAGTGAAGACTGAGATAGGAGAGAAGACACATGTTGGGTAGACATGACAAAAACAGGGCAGCATAATATCAAAAAACCAGATTACTAAAAGTTATTAAATGTTCAATACCACCACAAATATTATAACAAAAAACATTTAGAAATACAGGAAAGCAATGTAATACAGGAGAAATAAAACTATCTGATGGACAGAAGAATGAAAAGAAAAAGTCAATCATTAAAGGGCTCTTGTAGCTGACTCCTGTAAAATTTCTGCTGTGAATTTCAGCTGGAAATGATGCCACTAAAGCTGTAAACATGAAGTAGCCACATGAGAACCAGATATTTACATCAGTTATGAACCAACACTACCTGCAAAAGGGACACTGATGCTGTACTCTATGCAGTTCTGGTCACCTTGTTTCCAAAACATTTTTTCCATGAAATGCATGCACAGAAGGGCTTGCAGGTATTCTCAAGGCAGTGAAACTTCTTTCCTAAGAGGAACCCACCAGACCTCAGCTTGCTTATGGTAGGAAACTGAGATCTGCACAAGGACACAATTGCCATATTTAACTATTAGGAAGATAAACCAGAAGTATATAATGCGGATAAACCAGAAGAATAAAATGCAAATTTATGCTCAAAATCTGAGTAACAGCAATTGGGTTCTTGAGCAGTTTTCAGACACCAGCACTAACAGCAAATACCTCACAGCTGCTCAGGTTCATGCTGGACTCCTCCCTGACAGAAAGTGCCACACGCTGCAGCAGGAGCAGCACAGCTGCCCCAGTGACACAGACTCTGCTGGAAACTCAAAGCACTTCTGTGCTCACACAGCTCACTTCTGTCACACACACATTCCTTCCCCAAGCAGCTGTTGCACAACAGTCACAGCAGTATCAGCTGGTTAAGCTCCAAGACAGATGAAATTAGAACCCACAAAATAGCAAGAAAGGGAACAAAAAGTTCTTTCATTAGGTTTGACACTGAAGTTTTAAATAAAAATGAAGCTTCATTTAAATCTATTCATTTAAATTTAGATTCTCTTTTTCTACCTTAGAAAAATGCTTTAGCTGTCAATTAGGTAAAATTATTATTCTTTAAGACACTATTCACAGAGCACTTTCACTGTAATTTGTTCTGAATAAATCCTATTGCTGCTTTTATGCACCTCATTCCCCAGCTTAGGGAATGGAAGGAGGCTGGGGGAGAAATAAAGAAAGAGAGAGAGATAACAGCAAGGTAACAGCAAGGCTCTGTCTCATTCATATCTTGGTTTCCAGCTATCTAGGCCTCTTCTCCGTGGTTCTCCAGTACCCATGCTCTCCTTTTTAATCTCAAAAACTGGTACAACTTGTAGCTCCCATGTCCTAGGATGAGATAAAGGAAAACCAAAACTGAAAGCCAGAATATCCTTCTCCAAGGCACAAGTTACTCATTTACCAAATCCTATTAGAAAAATCAAACCATTATCTCAGTCTGTCATCAACTTGCAACAACAATCAAGAGGTTCAGCTCAAAATGGAAATTTTTCCAGGTTAGTTACACACAAATAGGAAGGAGATCCTTACCACCCAAAAGCAGCTTTCCTCAGTGGACTGACTCAGGGCCAAGACTGAAATGGGAGATATTCTAGCAGAAGGCAACAAATTTGGGTATGAGAACTGGGACACAGCTGCAAGCAGTGGCAGAGCTGGGCTCTCACAAAGGCACGAATCAAGCAGAAGGGAAAGGATCATTGCAGGCAGCAAATGGAGTAAGCCAAAAATGTGAACATGTGTATGTGCTATTCAGGCTCAGCCTGAGGTCCTAGAGCTTGGCTTTCTGCTACCTAAAGGCCTCTCCAGCAGTGGCTGAGTGATAAAAGACAAAATGTAGGCACACCAAGACAATAACTGCACAAAACCTGAAGAACTTTCTGCTTACAAAATGCTTACAAATCATCAGGTCTCTGGGTGCTTCTTCCTTCAGAGATCACCAAGAAACCTCTGTAGTTCTTGAGAAAAGTGCACAGAACAAAGCTTCATTCCTTTGGATCTGCCTATTACTATGCAAGTGCTACCAGAAGAGTGAAACTTTGAATTTATGATACAGTTTGGTTTAGTTCCCATATGCCAAAAGAGTAAGCAGTAGGGAATTCTTTTAGCACAGAAAGTACATCAGAAGTGTAAGGTTCTTCCTTCCTGATCTCCCTCCCACAACTAAAACAAACCAAAGCTGAAGCTCTTGGAGCAAAATCTGCTTTCATCCTGAAGAAGAAATCCAGGTCTGCTCAAGGAACCAGAGGAGAATCCCTCCTTGCCCCAAAGACACAGCAGGAGAAAACATAACCTAGAGACATTGCTGAAGGAAATACTTATTTTCAAGAATAAAAAGTAAAAAGATTGCAAAGAAAATAAATAGGATTTAAACTAGAAGCAAATATTTTAATTAATTAGGCAGTTCTATAAGATGATAATCTTTCCCCAATTGGATTTTCAAGACCTCCACCACTTAGCCATACAGTTGTCAGTTTTGTTTGCAAACAAGAGGAGCAGTAAATGATGAATGTCCCCTTGATTAAGTGATGCTCAGTTTGCAAAGTGTTATTCTGGCTAAGAAGTGCAGGCATGAAATCAGTGGAATTAATAAAGAACACATCTGTGGACACCATTCTGAACAGGGATGTCATACTGAAGAGCATGCAACAGTGGAGCACTGAATGCTGCTAACATGGACTTCAGGATCCAAAAACTCTTTTCAGACATAGTTAGATCCAGTTTTGCTTTGTTTGAGGATAATACAAGTTACACACAAATGGGGAAGAATTATTAAGACTGTGCATCAGCAAAAATATCACATCTCACAGTGAACAGTCTCTAGAACTGCTTTCTATATTCCTAGTTTCTTTATTATTATTTTCAATAAGGCAGCACAAAAAATTTCAGCAGAAGGCAGACTTGAAAATCATTGTAATGATCTGCCAATGGATCCACGCAGGTGGCTGCCTTCTCTCAGAAGGAAAAAGATTTGGGAAAAATCCTTGAATATAACTTTATGTACAGGAATGACAACTGACAGCCTGAGTTCTGTTACTGCAAACAGACTACAGGAACTCTGACACCAGCAGTACCAGCCTCACATGCCAAAAGCACATGTAAGAAAAAATCTGATAAAAACCAAGCCTGAGGATCCCCCCTGAATTTCCTGTGTAAACCTACACATCACACAGGGTAAAAAGAAAACTCAAATTTCCAAGCCTACTCCGGTAGGTATCAAGTGCTAGGGTCAAAATTGCAAACAGCCAAACCAAAACTAAGATGACCAAACCATCCTAGGACAGATTTTTAACAAGAGAGAGATGAGAAAGTCCCAACTGTTGCTGAATAACAGCCTCCAAATCCACAGAAATAAGGACATGGTACATCCACCAGCCTTAGCTGCACCCTTGCTTTGTACAGTAAGGTAAAAAAGGAAAAGAAGTCAAAACTCCTCCCTGGTTGAATGCCTGAGTTTTTCACTGAGAAGAAAATACTGCTGAGAGAACATTTTACTGTATTTCTTTATTAAGCCACTAATAAACACTTAAGACTTTTCTCAAAGAGGACACACAATATCTTAGACTGGTTTGAAATTCAGCTTTCAGAGATGAGTACAGCCTTTATCAGTAAAACCTGGGCAGCAACATTTCAGCCATGTTCTCTGTAATTATTCTTTCCTGAACATCATGCACTGATGTGCACTGTTGCTATAGAAATGGTGCTAACAGGGGAAAATCTATCAGCCTGAATTGCCTGTTTGGTGTGGTGACTGCTATGGGAAACTACAACAGGCATTTGGCATCTTCTGTCCGTGTCACCATCCCTGCATTCTTTTATGGGAGGGTGTCAGGCCCAGGGCAGGCAACTTCACCAAGCAAACAACACACAAAGCAGTTATTTATCAATCTGAGCATCCCCTTCACCTCTTTTCCATATTTCTGTCTCACTGTGGAAGGGCCTCAGTAAATCAGCCAACTCAGGAGAGGATAGATGAAGACCCAAATACCCATCACTTAAAGTCAAATACCTTTCTCCACCCAAGAGCAGTCAGCAAGCAGTGACCAGCAAAGCACCAGCCTAATAAAACACAACAGAAACCTGGAAACCAAGTTAATTCAAGTACAGGACTCCAACAGTCAGATGGCCTGACCATTTATCATTAAACTGTTGACCAAGAATGTTTGCTTCAACTCAAACAATTCAGAGTGAATATTCTCATGAAGGAGGACAATGTATTTTTAAGATGGCATCAGACTTTTTTCTTGCTATCAAAATAGAAACTTACAGTAGACCAGAGGGCAACAGTGTCTCTTTAGACACTCAAGGCAGACAGGAATTTATTTGAAGGCCTGAAATTCTGGTAAACCCATTTGTCATTTGTTCACAAACAACATCAGCCCAGTCACCAGAAAAATCTCAATGTGACTTCAGGTAAATGGGCATTATAAACAAGAGCCCTGCTGGAGCCATTTCTAAGGCATCTATCTGCATTATTGATGAAAGGAGGTGCCCTAAAGAGGGAATGACATAATAAATATCTACAGAACTTGTGTAACTGATGTAGAACACAATGCTTTCCAGAAGACATCAAAAAGACACTGAGATGGAGCAGCACAAGCATTAATTTGAAGAGCACAGCTGGCAAAGAGTAAGAACCAGCTACACAAAATCATTTGTATACCTCTAAGGGCAGTAAAGGCAAGCCTTAAATTCTTGTTACAAAACCAAGAGAAAGCCACTGCAGGGGTAAGATTAATGACATGCCTTCAATACAGACTGTCAAGAAGGATTTTTAAGATTATTCCAGCACTGTGAATTCAGCACAGTATGTTCACAAGTGATATCCTACCCAGCTACTTGGATATTTGAGCTGTTCAGAGGATGACTGGATAATTATCACTCAAACATATCCTTAAGCTTATGAAACACAGCTGTGTCCATTTCTGCCAAATCAATGAAAGCAGACACTAAAGATTGATTTAAGTGCAGACATGTGCAAGCTGGAAACTTGGGTCCAAGAGTAATGACAGAAGTACTCTGTACACAACAGAGCTGTGATGGATTTGAGGGAAAATGGTGTTTTGAATGTAAACTACTGATTTACAGCAGATAACACTTTCCTTTTAAGGAAACCATGCCATTTAACATTTCATTTAACTAAAGAGAGAATTATAGTCAACTTTTTGTTAATCTTTTAACTGATAAAAAGTAAAACTGGAGTGCTGCAATGCAAGAAAGTGCATGGCATGACAGGGCAAGCTACCACAAGTAGGAATATAAAACCCATTGTCATGGGACCACGAGGGGATGGTAACTTTATCTTTAAAAAGCTCACAGATTAGAACCTTCCAACAGAATCCTCTATCTGCTATTTCACTAATACTACTAGCCAAAATCTCTGATCTTAGCAAAATGATTGGAAATTGCTTTGCTTCCTTTCCAGGTTCACCAAAACCATGACAGCAATAAAGCTCAGGGAAACCACAATTAGAAGAACTAAAGCAAAGATCCTCAGATCCTAAGACATCTACCAGGTAAGGATTCCCTGGCAACTTCTGGCAGGAATCCTGTTCTAAATTTTGCACAAACATTTTTTCCCCCTTCTGCACAGAGGACATCTTTTGGTCCAGAATAACCAACAACACTTTTTGGCTTTTTCTAAAGCAGCAGTCATTGGTCATTCTGGACAAATCAATGGAAGCTAATTCTTCACCTCATCTAAATGAAAATACAACACTTCTTTGAGCCCTGCCATGCCCTGTATTGCTGCCTTAAAACAAAAATCCAGTCACACAAATATGTAGCTTAGCTAAGACAAGCATTTTTGCTCTCGTGCAAGATTCACCTTGAATAAGAGGAAAAACATGAAAGAAATGTCCATGACTAACACAGAGAACTGAAAGGGTCTTAGCAACTGTTTCTAAGTATTTGGAATGAGTAGCCCAAGTTAGTTTGGACAAGGATTTGATGCTGCTTTGTCATTACTGTCATTAAAGTGTCCTTGTTCTGGAGGTGCAAGGAAATCTGTCAACATGAGAAGGATGAGTGGATGCTGCACAGCAAAGAAGGAGCAGCCTTGCCTGAGCAACCAAAAAGCCCCAGTGAAGAGAAAGCTGTGCTGGGAAACAAACTCAAGCTGGGAGAGCTCAACAGGGAGCCCAATTAAATATATGTGTGTGTGCATGTGTGTATATATATATAAACTAAACTAATTAAGAGCTTTCAGTATTATCTCCAAGTCAAGATCGTCCATATCATCAAACTAAAAAAACAAAGCAAAACACAAATTAGGAATGCATTTTCCCATGCTAAACTAGCAGGAAGCAAGTTGCCTGTTACCTGCTGAAAGAATGGCTGAAAAAGTCAATACCTTGGCTGCCCTTTGAAAACACTTTAATCTTTCAGTTTCACGTTCAGCTTGCCAAGTAGGGGAGGTTCATGCTGGTGCTGCTGTTATTTAAACATGAAAGAGAAGCAGCCACATCATAACTAGGGTATTAGTACCTTACTGTTGAAATACCCTGAAGTCACCAGCCACAACATGGTTAGTGTGTTTTGGCAGGTGATACTTCTGAAACAGCTTTATCACTTAAAAGCAAAGCTATTTTAATGATCTATACAAATTTATCTTTCACTACCTCCGAGTCAGCCAACAAAAACTAGCTAAGCAAAAACAGGCATCACAACTACTAATTTAAATTCAATATTCATATAGGGATTTACAGGGTCTTTCTGACAGATGAATGCAGTTTGTTCACAAACAACAGAGCAGGGCTTTCCAGGAGAGTTGTGGTGGCTAATAAACACCATTAACCTGACAGAGCTGGCAAACATCAGACAGCAGGGCTGCTCCATCAGAGACTGCTGCATAAAGCAGCCCCCTCACTGACAAATGGAGCCAATTCAGCATCAGCTCACCCTGGGACCCAAGCAAATCCCCAAAAGCCCCATACCCAAAAGAGAACACAATTCCCAAGTGGCATTTCCAACCTAAGCAAGACTCCTTTACCTCTTCCATTACATGTTCTCTAATTTTAAGTATTGTTACATTAAAAATCATCAGCCTCATCATCAGAGAAGATGCTGATTACGAATTCCAAAAGACAGCAATATTTTTCCTGTAAGCAAAGCACTTCTACCAACTTTATGAGAATCAGAAATACAGAAAAAGCAACAAAGAACCAGTGATCAGCAAGTCTAATGATAACACCATAGAAACACACCCTTCTGCCCTGGGGAAAAAAAGATATCCAATTGCATTAACAGGCTGAACATAATAGGGAAAGATGACACCAGAGAAAGAGACAAGCAACAAAAACTTCAGTTGCTGAAGTCCATCACTTCTCCTCATCTGCCCTCCCTCACTTCAAGCAGAATCAAGAAGATAGCCACGACATTCAGTACCAGACACAGAAATGTGACACCTGAAAGCAGCACAGAACTCTGACAAACCCCAAGGCAGCAAGGGAAGCCTGTTTTTTCCTGGTCCCTGCAGAGATCTCACTTCTGTCCACGTCCTTTAACTCCACTACTGCCCGATTCTGTTTTCCATTTAAGATTATTACCTCATAAAAAGAGAGGAAGAAAAAGTAAGTAAAATAATTTCCTAAGTCATGAAATTAAGAGCTACCTTTAAAAAAACCCAGGTACAGCTGAAATAAAGGTCTAAACTCTTCTACAATGTATCTTTGTTTACAAATGAGGGATTTAACAGAAGTTTTGTGGGTGCAGTAGCTTAGCAAGACATCTCTTGTGTTTGTCTGATAAATAATGCAAGGAGCTATCTTCCCTTTTTAGCAGTATCACTTAACAGATGCCAACTGGATTTCTGTGTCTGTCTGACAGTGCAACACAAATACAACACACCTCTGAATTGTACCAACACACAGATCTGCACAGCAGATTTCACATCTTCCAAACCCACTCTTCATAAAAGACTTTGGCCTCAACAATGCCCTTTCAATTAATGTCTTTACTGTCCTATAAGTGATAGAATTCAGATCAAGAAATATTCTTCAAAAAAACCACATCAGCCTCAAATCAATAGTGCATACTGTCAACTCCTTTTAGTCTTAACATGCTTAAAACTTCATACCTGTTTTACACACTTGCTAAGTTTTGCTATAAGCCCTGACATAATGTCACCTTAAAAACTTTAAATTGTACATACAAAAAAAATAATATAGCAACGTGCAACAACACATATGCGGATATTTCTTTCCCTCTCCCTCCCAGTCATATGGCATTGATGACCAAAACCAGAAGGAATTAAAACAGCTCCAGCTGCTGGTCTTGAACAGTTTTAGACCTCACTTCTCAACAAGCCCATGTCCCTGAACACCAGCTCATACACAGCTACAGAAATACCTCTTTGAAGATAAATTAAATTGCCTTATCTGAAACATGAACTAGCTCCTAATTGAAGAAGCCTTCCCACCAAGACAGCCTCAGAAAGAGTCAAGACTGACTTTACAGCAGTATTAAAGGCAAGTCACAGCATGAGATACAGTTCAAGTTCTGTCATCACACAGACCCTATCCACATTAAAAAAAGCCACTGAGTTAATTAGCTACAAGGGCAAGTCATTACATGCAGGCACTGAGGAAGCTGCTCACAAGCAGGTCCTAGAGCACTCCATCAGCTTACCTGCCATTCCTCAAAGGTAAAGAAATACTTTAGTACCTCAAAAGTAGCTTTTTTTGCTTCATATTGCTTTAATGTGCCTTCAGCTATATAAAACACTGTACCTCTGGCAAGTATCAATAGTGAAAACTTACCAAGCTTGCTTTTTTGTTTCATCTCCTGACTACAATTTGGTAAACATCATTTTCCCCTCTAAATTCCTTTAAAATGATTCCAGGTGGACACTCAGCCACTTTAATAGCTACTGGAAGTAGAGCTGAACAACCTCCACAAATAAAATCATCTTTTGCCAGCATACCTACAGCTACCTAAGGGTATAAAAGATAATCAAAGAATCACAGTCTCACACTGTGATTAGATTTGGCACTGCTACCTTCCTTTGTCCAATGTAACACAATATGTGCTTGTTTAAAGCACCATTAAAAACTTAGCAAGGCACATCACTATGAATACCAAAATCTATTATCAAAGAGCTACCTGGCAAAATCTGTTCAAAATAAATGCAAAATAGGCCCAGCCTAGGAGGGAAAAAAAATCCCCAAAGGAGGATTGTAAGAAATTATGTATGATCAACAGAGCAAACAACCAGCAATGAGTGGAGAGCAAAGCCTTTTTCAAACACAAAGCAGCAAAAACATTTCTATCACAGAGGGACATTTGCTCTGATATAAAGAACACAGGAAACAGTTTCCTAAGAAACCACCCACCTGACAGCATCAGTGAATGACATATTAAAAGGTAATAATAATAATAATAATAAAGCCTCATAGCTAGGTAATGTTTAACCTCATCTTATCTTGAGGCAGACCTGCAAGGGCCAGGTTTTACCCACCCCAACAAATGCCCCAAGTTTCAGGCTGCTCACTGGCCACCACACTCCTGTCTCTCAGAAGCAGAGGGTCCACGTGTAGCTAAGCAGAAATCTTGCTAATACTTCAGTAATTTTGCACTCTGAGCTCCAGAAAATACTTGCAAATCACTTCAGCTGCATGAAAGGACTGAACTCAATGGATTCTACCCTTACACATTATTCTTTTCCAAAATGCCTGTTGGCATAGTTCTGTAAAGGTCTGATCAATAATTGTATCAAAATTATTTAGAGGCACTTACCAGACAAGCCTGATGAGTAATGCCTAAACAAACTGGTCAGTCTAAAAGTACATGACTAATATTCTAAAAATACACGAGATAGCTGCCCCTTCTCAGGTAGGCTTCCCAATAAAGCACATGGGAACAGTGGCTGCTGGCAGAGTGCTCTGGGCCTGCAGCAGCACTGCTCAGGTGCCCTTTAAGCACACAGGGAAAGTTCATTACACCAGTGGCAGAGGAAGTACAACAATTGTGAGTCACCCACGTAACCGTGTGCTTTAGCAATACACTTCACAACACTGAAGTTACTAATTACTGACAGCACTACACAGTGATGCAGCAATGGGAAAGTGAGCAGCTTGAAACTTTGGACCTTTTTATCTTTTACTGGTCTGGCACTTAGAATTTATGTGCATTCTGAAATCCACAACAAACACAGAGGAAACCATGCAATGCTACCAGCATTCTAACACCTCACATCTGCTACCTGCAGTTGCTTTTGGAATCCCCAGAATACTTCACAGACTTGTGGACATGATCAGCTGTATGACCAAGTTTCCACCAACACCATCATCACTGCAAACTCACTTCACCAGCCTACTGTAAAAGATGCAACAATGGTAGAGTTTGGCTCTATGCAAAATGGATTTTCAGAAGTGCCACAAGGATCCTAAAGTGCCTTAAATTTTCCTGCATAAAATCTGAAACAAAGTTTCAGCTTTATTTCAAGCTCCCAGACCTGCACACCCAGCTAGGGATTCAAGATAACCACTCCACAAGCTCAGCTAATAAACCACTGACATTTGACCCACTTTTGATTTCAGCTGGTTTATGGGAACTTGATTTTATACTCACCATTCATCTCCACCACTGAAGGTTTTTCATGTTCCTTTCTCTGCCATGACATTAGCCCAAGAGTTTGTACAGCTGAAGTGAACAGTCTGGGGAAGTATCAAACTGAAAAACAAGGCAAGGGCCAGGGGGAAGCTTCATTTCTTAGCTGGGTAAGTTCCCTGAAGCAGTTCTCTCTGCTGCTTTACCTCTCTATTTCTGCCAATCCAGGCAGAGAAGTCAGCAGTCAATAAATAAGCTGCCTCACTGCACATGGGGTCACAGCCTAACTCAATTACAAACCAACTCACATTAGTTACAGCTGTGGAGGACCCCAAAGTTATCAAGCCAGCAACAGAAATTCAGGGCAATTAGAAGATTACACAAACAACCTGGCAGTAAAACAAGTGGACTAGAAACAACCATTTACAGAGTTTATAGATTTGAGTTTTACACAGAACTCACAAGTCTATCTGTGCTTACACACCTCCTCAGACAAATTCATATGTGAAGCTGATAAAGAAAAACAGTAGAGATGAGACCTTCAGCTTTTCACTGGAGGCTTCTGCCTGCCTACACATTAATCTGAAAATGATGTATCACAGCAGAAAATGTGCTTTGTACTAGTCCTGTTTATTCACTTATTAGTCTGAGTCCAGTCACTCTGTGACACTATACCACTAATTCTAAATCTAAATTAAAATATAATACTAGAGTCTAGACAATTACCCCAAACCCTGGGCACATTAATAATATGATAAAAGCAATCCAATTTACAAACTGCATTAAGATCACTTTTTTCAGGATCTCTGCCAGTTTTATCTAGCCACTATTATCTAAGAAATACACCTTCATCTTCTGAAAAAGATCAATATCCTTCTTCCCCAGCACAATCAATCTGAGCCCATTTCAATGAGAGCTGATTACAGAGCCTCCAAGCTGCCCCTTAATGAATAATGAGGGAGGCACAAATCAAACAACTTTTAATGCCACACCACTACAGCAATGGTCAGAGCATGGACAGCCAGACCTGGGTCACTTCAGACTCAATTGATTGCTGCCAATAGCACAGCTCCATCAAAGAGGAAAAGGTGACACATGCATATCCCAAAGCCCAAGTGCCACTGAGGCAGCTCCAAAGCCAGCAAAGCCTTCTGCATCCAAATCACTTTAAAATGGAGTTACAGCCTGAGAGCCAGGGTACCTCAAGCTTCTCCTCTGCAAACCCTGTTACCCATTTCTTCTCCGAGCACTTCAGCCCTCAGACAGCTGATGGACACACAGGACAAGCAGTATAAGTCAAGAGATTCATAAGCTCCAAGAAATTAATAAATTGGGCCAACCACTTTTTGGCAGAGGAGCTCATAGCAAGCTCCACAATCAAATTCCCTCACTGGCAGTTCTGCTAATGCCTTACCCACGCTGGTTTCAACTCCTAAACTGACCCAGGCTTGTTACACTTCCTTACTTGCACTAGGAACTACACTACTAGCTAAAACCCACGAGAGGAAGGGCAAAGACAACTTCCAGTCAAAACTTTCCAGGTCTAATCAGCTGGTGGGGGGGATCTCAGTCTTCCAGTCAAAGGCTTCAAAAAGCCTGATTTTACTGCTTCAATATGACTGCTGAGAACAAGTAATAAACGTGAGTCACCAGAGGGCACTAACACTTCCACCAAATGGCAAATGCAGCCCTTCAGTTAGGGAGGCTGATAATTACATCCACATCATCATGTATATTTTATCTGGATTGAACTTCAGCCAGCTTGTTCTAATCCATGTTCAAATCTCAACTACATACTGATGAGGCACTGAGCTACACTAACTGTTGTGGTCCCACCTGAAACACATGGGACAGACTGACAGTCTCCTCAGACAGAGCAGGGAACACAGGGCAGGCACACATTCACACGGCAGCTCAGCCTTCCCGTGCCTGCAGAATGTTTGTGCACGTTTAAATACAAATGGGATCCTGAAACAGGCATGGAGAGCAGGCCACGAGTCCTGCATCTCAAAGGAACAGAATAAATAACTGTTCTGAGGAGTTTGAATCAAGATCTGTCCTATCATAGGGGACCACAAGGAGCATCAGCCTGGAGAAAAGGGAAAGGCTTCCCTGGACCATCAAGCAGCAATGGATGTGGTGTTCTCTCAAGTCTGGCATCAAATCAAATGCCTTGTTACAGCCTTAATCTTTAACACAGGAGGCTGCTCTTCACCACTGAGAAACAGGCAGGTTTTTAAACCACAAATGTGATGCTCAGCAGGGGCTGATAAGAGAGTTTCTTGATGTTCTGACCAAGCAGCTCTGGAGCTTCCCAGTGCCAGCAGCACAGCCAGGGAGTTTCTGGGGCAGGAAACCTTGACTTATTGATGCAGTTGATACAAAGAGCCAAAACACACCTGAACAGGACAGACCTACAGAAATAACAGCAAAGCCTCCAGGCCCTGCAAGGCACACAGCAGCTTCTTTTCCCAGTTTTACCTAAACTGTCATTCTTGTAAGGACTGTAGGACAACAAAGCCATGGAAGAGAAAGGGAATCCTACCCTTATAGAAAAGTATACCTCACCAGGCAGCTGCTGTTTGTCTGTCTGTGCTGAAGTTACTGACATGTGAAAAGTGACAGTGACAGTAAGGCTGGGGTAGGAACACTCAGTGAGCAAACTCGGGGGATCTCCAGGGGTTCAAGGCAGACACCACTGGTGCCACATGACAGACTACAACCCATCTGGGGAGCTCTGAAAACACCAGCTGAGACTGCACTGGAGTGGCACACACACCTCAGAGCAGTGAGTCCAGGAGAGTGAAGATCAACCTCACCTGCAGGTCAGGCACGCTGCATCTTGAACACTGTGTGGTGACTCACTAGGCTCCCCAGGGCTTCATCTGCCAGACTGTAAGATTCACCAAACGGGTCCCTTTTGAGACAAACTCTCCTACAAGCTGGAACCCAGACTGGGAACAGCCTCCCTTGGCCACAAGCAGCTCCAATGCCCATCATTTATTTCTATAATTTATTCAATTTATTTTATGTGATTTGTGCCATTCTAACTCCTGAGTGACAGCCAGCAGCTCCAGTGTTCACAACACACCACAATGCAGGACACACCCTCCCTGTTCAGGGTCTGGGCACCCTCTCCTGACTGCAGAGCCAGCACTGGAGCCCTCCCACCCCTCACACCCTGCCTTGCCCAGCTCCCACCTTGGATGGCCCCATCCTGCTGGGACCAGCCTGCCCACAGCCACGACCCCAATGCCTTCTCCCTGGAATCCCACAGGGCTTTTATGGATCTCTGTAAAACAAAAGGAGCTGCAGTCACACATCCACACATTCCAGGGCACTGAGCACACAGAGAATCTACTTCAAACGCCCAACTGCAGCATTAAGACACTTCAGCAGTCTTTTAAGGTGATTAATTCATAAACAGACCAAACATGAAGCCCACAAAGCTTCTGTTCATGCACTAACTATGACACATGCATTTATATTAAAAGATGATTCCTACTGCAGCAGTTCCAGGTATTTAAATGCAAAGATTTTTAACAGAAATCTTTCATTCTTTTGAAAACACATTTCTAACTGTGTTTTCTAACAAGAGCTGTAAACCAATACTTAGAAGAGAAATATATTATGTCTTTGGTGGCTTACACTTTGAAAAAATGCAACCAATTACACTCCCCACCCCTAAAGGATATTTTCAACTCAGCTTTAGTTCTTGAATGAAAGGAGGAGCTCAAATGACTCAGCTTCAAGCAAATATACAGGAAAAGATTAACCCCTAATCTCAATGCAAAAAAAAAAATAGTGGAACAAAGTGATTAAGATGGAGGTGTGGCTTGTCAATTCAAATCTTTTAATATTCAAAGACATCAAGCAGAACATTAGCACACTATGACTGCATTACTTTTCTGTACAAAAGTAATTTTGTCGATTTCAGTCAATTTCAAAAATCCCAGTCATTCAAAAATCACAGTCAATTTCAAAAATCAAAGTTTACACAAGGAGTTGTAGTTAAAGTTAGCCCTGTATCTTCATTCTTGTTCCTCAGTGCTGAGCAGCATAAAGATCAATAAAACATCTGAACACTGACATTTTTAATCTACAGTCACAAGGCAAGATAGAAGTGTAAAAAGGAAAAGACAGCTCTAAAATTCTGCAGGAAAACACCCACATTTCCACAGGAAAAAAGAAACAAAAAAAAAAACAAAAACAAAAACAACCAAGCAAAACCCATTGGTGAGCAAACAGGATAACCTCATGAAGGGTTTTTTCTTGGGGGGAGGATTGACTCCACTGGACTGAGTTAAACATTTCATCTCAAAATGCAGCAAAATAAACTACAAGGCAGAATGTTTCACAGGGGGGTCCCAGACACCGAGGGGCCGCTGTACATCCCCCTCATGAATTCCCAAGCGCTCGTCCCCATCTCAGCCAAGGCACAGCAGCACCTCGGTGCAGAGCACACCCCAGCTGCGCCGGGAGGAGGAACGCTTCACTCCAGACCAGCCGGAGCGCTCCTTCACATGCAGCCAAACTCCGAACACGGATGTCACCAGAGGGCACCCTCTCAATTCCAGTGACCCAACTTGTGAGCAGGGCTGCAGACAGCCCGGAGCAGGGATGTGCAGGGGCTCTGGAAAGCAGGAATAACTCTGCTTCTGCAAGGAACTCCCTCTAAAAAAAGGAATTTAATCCTCCATCGAAATTTAAAAAAACAATAATTTACTGATGTAGCCCAGAAACGTAAAATAATTTCCAGAGTAATCAGAGACATTCCTAGGAAAAAAATCACTATTATCAACTTCTGTACAATATGATGCTGTGGCACTTGATGGTGCCAACCCAGTCCAGGTGTTTTGGCACCCGTGTGGATCACATCAGCTCCCAAAAGCAGGGTCCAAGGCAGGACAGCTCATGCAGAGGTGCCTATGGAAATCCTTTGGCTCTGCTATCAGATACTACACCTTACAATAATACACCAAAAAAATGCATGAGTAGTTCTCAAGCTTCTAATGCCCTGCTGAGAGTTAATAATGTCTTAAAATGAACACCTGGTAAGTTGAAGTTCATTAAACAAAATAATGCACAACCAGTAACACGTGCAATAGGTCTGTATACCAAAAAGGGTCTCAAACCACCAGTTGGCATGAACAGAATGTTATACCCATTTTGTTTAGAAATAAACACCAACAAAGTACAACTAAAACAAAGTCAGCTGCAGAAGCAAGCAGCGATAAGAGAAAAATAGGAAATAATCATTGTGCATCCCATATTTTCCAATCCTGAGAAAACCTAAAAAGCTGTAGGCCTATCAAACATTTGATTGCCTGATTATCTATTGATCCCATTTGAAAAGAAATAGTTTCCACCTCTTGTAGTTATCTGTGATTGCAAAGCTCTTTAATTCAGCAGAGGCACAGAAGGAGGGGTACAGGAATAAGAACCTTTTTTCAGTAGAGAAATCTCTCCAATAGTGTCAGTATAGAAAACCTGCAAATAGAGATACACATCCACAGAATTTCACCAGGCCTGCAACTACTATTAAACCCCAGGGCAAGTTACTCCAAAATATTACCTGTCATCACCACTCATCGTGCTTTGAAATATATCTACAGAACTGCCTCTCCAGAATCTGCTGCCAAGAAAGAAATAATGCTAAACACACCTCATGTCTCATAAACACCATCTATCTGTCCATCCTCTAAAGCAGATTCCCATCTGCTGGAAAGTAACATGCTCTGAAATTACCCTGGTTTACATCAAAGTGGTGTGATGTGTGTTCATCCCCTTCTTACAGCCACTGTCCACGTTGTCTCTGGTATCCTCATGCCTGTGTTCTGCCCTGTCCCTCGTGTCCCCATCCCTGTGTGCTGCCCTGTCCCTTGTGTCCCCATCCCTGGGCACTGCCCTGTCCCTCGTGTCCCCATCCCCTCCTGCTGCCCTATCCCTCGTGTCCGCATCCCTGTGCCCTGCCCTGTCCCTTGTGTCACCATCCCTGGACACTGCCCTGCCCCTCGTGTCCCCATCCCTGGGCACTGCCCTGTCTCTCGTGTCCCCATCCCCTCCTGCTGCCCTGTCCCTCGTGTCCCCATCCCTGTGCCCTGCCCCTTGTGTCCTCATCCCTGGACACTGCCCTGTCACTGCTGTCCCCATCCCCGGGCACTGCCCTGTCCCTCATGCCCCCATCCCAGTGCCCTGCCCTGTCCCTCGTGTCCCGGTGGCGGGCCCATGCCCGGGGCAGCACCCATGGATAGCGGTATCTCTCCGCCACAGCCTCCGCTCCGCCCCGGCCGCCCTCCGGCCCCCGCGGTGCCCCACACGCGGCCGCGGCTCTGCCCGTCCCCACGCACCGACACCCCCGTCCCTGAGGGCTCCACAGACAGCGAGGGCGGGGTGTCCACGTTAGAACCCGCTCCTCAGCCCCGCAAGCAGGCACCGGGGGGGCGAACATCTCTCCCGAAGCCCCGAACCCTCCGTCCCGCAGCCAGGCTGGAGCCCCGCCGCGTACACACCGGCGAGAAGGGGCTCCGCTCCTCGCCGCCCCCGAGTGAGGAGGAGGGGGAGGAGGAGGGGGAGGAGGAGAGGGCGGCAGGTGGGCGGCGGAGCCCCGGGGGGGCCGGGACCCTCCCCGGATCTGGGAGGGGACGGAGCGCCTCCAATCCCCGGCCGGCAACAGCCCTGCAAGGCCCGGCGTGCGAGCCGGGGTGAAGCCTCCTTTCTTCTCTCCTCCTCCTCCTCTGAGGAGCCGGACAATGAGCCCCGCGGAGGCGGGCGCCGGCTCCCTCCTCCTCCTCCTCCTCCTTCTCCTTCTCCCCGCCGCGACAGCGCAGCTCACCTGCGAGAGGGGGGATGGATGACGGCGGGGCGGCCGCTCGGAGGTGCTGCGGTGTCTGCGCGGGTCGCTGCGCGCCGCCGGCTCCGCAGGCGCGGGGCGGCCTCGGCCACAGTGCCCCTCACACACTCACTCACTCTCACACACACTCACACACACACACGGCATGGGGGGGGCGCCCGCCCCGCCCGCGCATGCGCGCAGAGACCCCCCCCCAGCCCGCCTCCTCCCGGCGCCGCGCGCGGGCTGCGCACGCGCCGCCTCAGCGCCGCCCGTGCCGCCCGCAGCCGGCGCTGCTGAGGGCGGGGACGTGCGGGGGGATGCGCGCTCGCTCCCTCACGGCAGCGCCGGGGCTGGGACAGAGCAGCGGGGCCCGGCTGTGACCGGCACCACGGTGTCAGACAGACCTGGGCACTCCGTGCCACGTCCCGAAACACCTGCGGGGATAGTGGCTCCGCCGCCTCCCTGGGAAACCCGTTTCAGTGTCTGATTACAGAATCCTAGTATTGTTGAGGTTGGAATGGACCTCTGGACATTATCCAGTCCGGCGGAGCAGGTGACACAGGAACGCGTCCAGGCGGGTTTGGAATGTCTCCTAGAAGGGAGGCTCCACGCCCTCCCTGGGCAGCTGTTCAGCGGTCTGCCACCTTCACTGCAAAGTTCATTTACACTTACATCGTCACCCTTTCTGTGAGGGAACTCCTGCTGCTGTCCGACCCGAACCTCCCCAGGCGCAGCTCAGCACCATTGCCCCTTGCCCTGTCCCGTGTGCCCTGGGAGCAGAGCCCGGCCCCACCCTCCTGTCAGGGCCTGTGGAGAGCGGGAATGTCCCTCACGGAGCTCCTGTAGTCCGGGCTGAGCTCTCCATGAGGCGTCGCTCCCTAACGAGTGAAAAGACAACGGGGGCAAGGAAAGGAGCTGGCCCCAAAATAAAAACTATTACATTGACAAGAGCTCTGTTCTGAAGGGATGCAGTGCAGTGACTTTTATGATTTCCTTCTCTGCACTCACAGTCATTAGGGAATAATCAGTTTATGAGGGGCAAAGCAAGGCCTTCAAGGTGTTGGCAGCGTTTCTGGAGTGAAAGCCCTCAGAAAACCACAAGGTTTTGCAAGAGTTGCTCTACAGTCACCAGAGCTGGCAGTGCTATCGTCATGGGGACAGGAGCTGGCATCGCCACCTTCCCATCCACAGCCCCAGCCAGGCAGTCTGCAGCCCCAGTGAGTTATTGCAATAATTAATAGCTACCATTTATACGTATTCTGAATGCTTTGAAAGCAATGCCTAATCTCATTAAATTGTGAATTGACTTGTTTTCATCCTGTTGTGGAGCTAAGACAGTCACTGCTTCCTTCACATCCATGGGAGATGGAGTTGGTGATTTGTTCCTATACTGGAACTGCTGCCATTGCATCTGTGGCCACCTGCTATGGGTTTTAATGAAATACAGAGCCACCTGCTAAGCAGAATGCCTGATTTTTATTAGACTTGCAGACTGGTGAGAATACAGGTGCTATGATCCAGATTAAGCAAGTCCAGCAGGCTGGAAAGAGGGTACCAGCTTTTAAATCTGTCAGGGAAATAAGGCAGGCAGGATTTGTGAAGCTACAGGCACAAATTTGACATTAAGCAAAGAAAAGCATTACTTTTAGGTACGGTGCCATTTCCCCAATTTAATAAACCTTTGTGCCTAGAAAGAGAACACTGTTACCTCTTGTATGGGGTTTTTTGTTGTTTTGTTTTGGGTTTCTGTTTGTTTGTGTTTTGGTTTTTTATTTGTTTGTGTTTGTGGGGCTTTTTCCCCCCATGGTAATCTAGTACAGTATCAAATTCATTCTGAACCAGAATAAATGAAGGGAAAATAAAATGCCAAATGCCATCCTGCTGTAAGGTTTTCAACAGGTGAGCCAGTGGATGGAAAGACTGTTTCACCAGATTTGGAAGCACAACCATTTATAATATAGAAATCAGAAAATATTACAAAGTCGTGGAATTGTTAAGTTGAAAAAGAGCTCTAAAATAATTGAGGAATAAGAGAAAAGAAAAAGTAGTAAAAACACCTCAGAAGGGGGAAGCAATGGGAAATTTTTTTGTAAGCTATTCTCCTTCACTAAAGCAGGACACAAACTACTTTATCTGGTAAAAAAAGTTTAGGGGTGTATATATGGAATAGGTGACAAATTTTCAGACATTTTACAATCCTCTCACTAAAATGCTTCCAGAAAAAACTGCCCAGTGGGTTGTGAGGAAAAAAGCAATGTCAAAGACCCAAAACTAACAGAGATTGAACATGTAGTCATTCATAATTGTGGTGAAAATCCAAGAGAATAAGGTGTTTTTAATTTTGTTGTAAATACCCTTAAAATAATTAGAAAAAAAGTGGTACAGAAGGAGAAAACATTTTTAGGGGACACAATATTGCTCCAAATTTTGGGGCAGATGGTGAAGATACTTGGAGTGACCCAGCTGTGTAGGAAGAAAATGCAGAGATGATTATTTATCAATATTGATAAATAATCATCAGTACAATGCAGTGGATACTGGAGGAAAGAATTCTCTGTAGGCATCACAGAGGGTTCCAAACCAAAGGAAATAGTTTAAGAAATGCTCAGGCATCCTGGGCAGTGCTTCAGTAGAAATCTCTCCTCAGTTTATGAACACAGCCATGGACACAACACATCAACAGATAACATGAGAAAACAAGAAAATGTTTTCTGTCTTGCCATCATTTCATATTAAAAAGTTTTAGAGAACGAGCAGGGAGGAGAACATGCATTAGACTGTGAAATTGAAATGCCCAATTCCACTCAAGTTTTACACCAGAGCCCCACATTTAGCTGCTTTTCACCTACAATTCCAGAATCTTTTCCAAGAAACCACCTTCCAATACTCACTTGCCAACTCTATACACACAGCTGATGCTCCTTATTATTTTACAGGTACAGACCTTCCCCATTTATTATGTTTTAAATACATTATTAGTTGAATGTTGCAGCTGTGCTGTTAAATATTCAAATCACAAGAAGCAGTGAAAAGAGGAAATGACTAGATGAAAATATGTGGCAAAATAGCCAGTTGTGATGAAGAAAGCTGCTGTCAGAAGTAACAGGAAACCACTGTCCCTTGTGAGGGAATGGGTGCAGAGGCCAAGCTGAGCCAGCACTGCCATGGGAATTGCTGTGAACACAGCTGGGAATCTCACACAGGACACCCCACTTGCCACTGCCAGCTTGCACCCAAAAGAGCAAATTCAGGGATGGTATTTGTCTGGCCAGCTTGCAGAATTCTTCTGGTAGTAAATAATTATTTACTATGGATCTCATAGGTTCTTTTTTGGACACGTGCATCCTAGATTTTATCAGGAATGATTATTTTATAATTCACTGCCCAACAAGCTGCATCTCCCTACAAGACTGTAACCAGCTTCCCTGTACCCAATCCTCCCAAATTACAGAGGATATAACATTTCCTTTTGAAAGCAATATCTTGCATCTTCAACATAATCTTCCAACTGAGAGGAGGATATTTATCTGTCTATTTTTAATTTCACACATGAAAACCATTTTTCCATTAGGCAGCCCAGAAGGTGTGTGTGCTTCCACACACAAACTGCAATGTGCCTGCAGGAGGGGCTGTAATGAAATGTTGACATTGCAATCCAGGGCACTTGTTGATGTAAATTTCAAGTCTATAAAAATGCCAGCAGAGTAGAGTTTATTATACTTTTTCATTAACAGAAGGCAGCATAAGCAATTTAGAATAGAACATTCCTAATGTAAGTTACTTTAATATAATCAGCTTTACTTGGGTGGATTATAATGTAGATTACTCTTCACCATTTAAGAAAAAAGGAGAAATAGTACTTTATTATGGGTGCACATACCCTGGGATTCAAACTATACATTTATATAAAATCAAATTAATTTTGCTGCCTTTCATCCATAATATATCTTACATTTTGGTTAATTAATTACTAAGTAAAGTTATTCTCTCATTGCCTGAATCTAGAAACAGTTACTGTCATAAGAAATCATCAGTTAAAATCAGTTTGATATAAGATGTTCCGACTGGATATCTGCATAAGTATTTAGTTCCCTAAGGAATGAGAATATAGTAGAAAAATTTTTATTTATATAACTGGTAAATGTTATTTTCTATTCTTACTCTTTGACTAAGTTATTCTGTGAGTCTGCCTGCACTTAATTCACACAAGTACATCAGGGTGAGAAACACTAAAGAAATGCAAAATATTGCTAAATTTACTTGTCAACTTATGAAAAGAAAATGGTATAATTTTTTGTTGAAACTGCATAATCATTTCTAACAATTGCAGCACAGTTCTGGTATCTGCCACCTTAATTCTGTTACTTCCTGATTTTACAGTGCTTACCTCTACAGGTCTTTTATAAATGCAGTGCCATTAATATTAATTGTGCAATTAATATCCAGGTTCTAGCAAGGGGCACAATCTGTGACATTTACACCTACATACTCCTACTTTCTGATCTGTGATCCTGTGTGATGTCCTTGCCTTCATGACAGGGAAAATAGGAGTCAGAACTGGATAAATATAACATTGCTGTAACTACCACCTTCTTCCTCTTTCCTTTTGGAGGATGTTTTTGCTTAATACATAACACAAATATATCAGCTTCTAGCCCTGAATAAGGAGGGTGAGCTTCCTGCTTCAATCATAACCAAATGAAATTTTCAGTCCATTCAGTTACCTTTGAAATAAAAAAAAAAATTAATTGATAAAAATGTCTGTACCAGAGAACTCTGGTTCAAATAGACACTAGGCATCCTATGTGTTTAGAGCTTGGAGCTGAAGGAGAAAAATATGACTAGGAATGCTATGCTGGAGAGTAGATGGATGTTTCCCTGCTCCTGTCACTCTCTGTGTTCATTTGATGTGCTAATATTTGCTCCCCAAGGTGCTGTGATTAACACTGGAACACCTCCTTGGGCTCACACCTCTGCTTGTTTCTCAGTTCCCACCACCATGAAGCGAGGAGCTGGAATTAGAACAACACAAGAGCACTCTGAACCACCTTGGGGCTTTTCTTAATATTTTAAAAATCACAACTTTAAAAAAAGTGCATCCAAGCAGCAGCTGCTGAACTCGCCCAAGCAGACATGTAAGTATTTATATTTACATGTAAAGTCAGTATATCCACGCACAGCCGCTTTAAGAGGACTTCCCCTACATCTGCAAAACATTGTTTTGCCAAGGTCAGCGCCGGCTCCTGCACCCGTGTCAGCAGCGAGGAAGCTGCCCACGGATCACACGTTATTTCCTCGCTGTCTCTCACACACCCGATGGATTTTTCCACAGAAGGAGAAGGCTGTTCTTTCTGTGCTGCCTTCCCACGCCGCAGATGCGGGAGCTCCAGCCCTGCTTGCTGTTCGAGCCGTGTGCGGCAGGGACGCTGCTGGCAGCGCCGGGGAGGGAGCCAGAGGCGCAGCAGAGCCCGGATTGGCAGCACCGAGGCTGAATGCAGATGTCCTTCCTTTCCTGCTTCCCTGCTACATCACCAGAGACAGCACAAACTGCTTAAAAGGAAGCAAGCACCATTTTTATGTGGTGTAAATACCTATCTACACATTTTCCACAAAGGATGGAGATGCTGGGATGCCTACATGATTTATGCACAGGATGGAAGGAGCACAAACACGATGATTTACAACAGGTTTTAATGACCATGTGAAGGGGGAAGATACCAAATATGGTCAGCAGCAACTGTTAATTGAAACAAGTCATATTTCATCTGTGTAAACAAAGTGATGATCACGTCTGCCACAAGATTTCAAGAGATTTATCTTCCAGGCTCCCTAATATGGTTACATCTGTCCCCTCCTTAAATCCTATGTTCTTGCCATCTGCTCCTATGCACTTCTTTTCACCCTAAAGCAGTGATTAAACAACTATCTGGAAAAGGAAAAAAAAGTATTTTTCAATTTTTGAGCAAAATGTTTTACAACTGGACAAAAACTGGAAAACCAAACTTACAACCCCTTTGGCTGTCAGTTGTTTTCTGTGGATGGGAATGTTACTAGTGAGATGCTCAGGTGAAGTTTCCAGGATCTTTACATCTTGCAAACACTGCACCCATAGATTGAGACAGTTTTGTTATGGAGTGTAATAAGTTTGGAGCAGATTAAACTGCCATTCAGTTAATCAGTCAAATTGTCACTGAGAGGTAATGTTATATGGGGAGATCAGGAAGCATTTTGCTTTAAAAAGAAAGAAACTTCCTAGAATTCTTTATTTGCACTGTGGGAAGCCTTGGTGGTTGTGTTCCTTTGAGATGTGCTTTGTACTTACCTCTCCTTGTCCAAACAGGGAGCAGCAGGAAGGACAGAGCTGCAGCTCACTCTCCTTTCTGTGTGAGGAGCACCAAAGAAGAGCAATTCCACAAATCTGTGCTCCTGCCTTCTGGGCTAGACTGCAGCCTGCTGGTCCTCATTAATTAGGGGAGCACTCTGCTCTGCATCCATCACCCTCTGTGGCCACAGAATGGGCATAATCCATCTCTTGCTGTTTATTTGAAATCCTTCAAAGGTATTAGAGATGCATTGAGCATCTTTTTACCAGAGAGACTTCATGCAATGACAATACTGTCATGCTAAAAAAATGCCTCATCCCTTCTCTAAGAGTTTTGTTAAACTTCCTTGTATTTGCTTGGGCTGCTGCTTTCTCCTATACAGAAAAAATTATGGATATCACCTAATCATTCCCTTGAGCCTCACAGGAAGGACCTGGACGTGGTATCTCTGCTATCCAGTCTTTGCTCCTTTGGCTGGTTTACTCTGCTGCTTCTATCCCCTACCATTCTAATTGTTACTGGATGGGAAACCAGATTTTTTTGTACTGTTTGTAAAACATTGTGAAGTATTTTCAGAAATAATGCATAAATTTACCATGGCTTTTTTGTCCACAGGTAATGATCCTTGTCTGAAAATCTAGGCCTGTAATTTCTACTGGTATAAATAAGTGCAGCTCCATTAAAGGCACTACTGGAGGGTTTTGCTATGAAGGATGTGGAGAGTTAGGCAGTTCAGTTTTACATTCAATAAACACCATTGCTTAAATTACTAAGATAGACAAAACACATTGTTTTACAGGCAGCATTTTCAGGGCAACTTTCACAATTGTTTGGGAATGCCTTTGGGATGAGCAGAGCAGCCAGCCATCATCTGCTGCAGTCTGTGCATCATTCTGTAAGTCTGAGCTGCTGCTAATCCCCTTGGTACTGTGCTGCTGTGTGCCCCAGGGCTTTGCTGGCAGCTGGAATGAGGTGAATCTTGGTTTTTTAGGTGGATGGATGATGTTTTGCCCCATACCTACCTCAGTGAAAGTT
Source organism: Melospiza georgiana (assembly GCF_028018845.1). Lineage (NCBI taxonomy): Eukaryota > Metazoa > Chordata > Aves > Passeriformes > Passerellidae > Melospiza > Melospiza georgiana. The sequence goes on from NC_080438.1 coordinate 4,782,005, forward strand.
AGAAAGCCAAGTTATAGTATACTCACTCATTTTCAAATGAACAAGAAAAGGCAATGCCTTGGCCACTCCAAATTCTGCATTTTTTCCTGTGTATCTCAGGTATTGTCAGGATGATTGGGTTCAGTTACAGTCAGGACATGGAGAAATGTTGAATGTTAGGATTTTGCAAACACTGTTCTAGACAATTTACATTAAAAGGAAAAGAAAACTTAGGAAAACACCTCAGTAAGGTTTCAGTATTCTCTACCCAAATTAAGAAATCCATGTATAAAATTAATCCAGGTTTCTAAATGCAAGTTCTATTTTAAGGCATGAAAGACTTTTCTTACCAATCCAAATACTATAGAGAGTTTTCAAAATTTCATTTTAAATAGAAACTATAATGACAACATTTTCACATTCTTATAATACCCAAGCTGAACAGTCACTTTAACATTCATCAGAATAGCTTCTGATAGATGAAGAAACCACACCAATAAATGTATTTTTAAAGTAAATAAGTCAGTGTGTACGGAAACAAGGCTGTTTCTTGAGAAAAATCTGACCTGGAGCACTTGGACTAAATGGACCAGTGTTTATAAATGGGACTCAGCTGGAGATGGTTTCTGAACTTCTGAAATTTTCAAGAGATTTTTCCTGTATACTCTGGAAAGGCTTCAAAGTACACTCGGCAAGCAAATTTCAAAAACACAATGGCTGTACTTTAGCTGGTGCTCACCTTAAGTTTTTACTGATTGAGTCTGTGGCCAAACCTGATAGGTGTAAGCTAATTATCATTTGCATATCATCCTTTCCCATTGCAGTCCTTGGAAAGATGAAAATATTTATTTAAATACTGAAATCTGAGTCTTACAAACCTAAACAAGACACATGCTGACTCTGTGAGAGGATGAAATCTCTGTTTCCAGAGTTTTCTTTTACTTTTGAAGAGGACCCATCCTCCTGAGGACAAGGAACCGAATCCATGATACTGATTTGAAAAGAGTTTCTGACAGTTTTTGGTTAATACTTTCTACAAATACATCAGAGGTAAACATTCAACACTGCTGCAATCTAAGTTCATCACTTTAAAATGTCCTCTCCAGCTTCTTCTGTATGTCATGTAGTGTTAGAAAAAACACATAGCTGAGACTCAAAGGAGCATTGTTACACCCTGAAAAACTGGACATTCATTATAAATTATTCTTTGAGAGCTGCAGGAGAAAATACTTTCCCACCAATTATTCTGCCGTAATGTGGGACTGGAGTAGTTTATTCTGTACCACAGTTTATGACACTGCTTTTGCCAACACATGAGGTGAACACTTTTCAGCCCATCATGAACAGCAACTAAAACTGCACCCATTTATTATCTTGCTCTCCCTGGAGGAGAAGGGTAGATAAGCCACATTGTTTTGCAGTGCTTTGTGTTTGAGATGTACCTCAACACACTCTTAGTTTTCAGTAGAGAAGATAAGATTGAAGAGGCACATCCTGAACTGGAATCAGAAATCAGAGTTTTGCAATGGTCCTTCACAAGGACTATTCTTCTGGACATCTGCATACTGTTCAAACAAACTGAATTTGGGAACCTCTGTCTCAATCACAGCAGCTCAGGTGGGGCTTATGGAGATAACAGAAGTATGAGATAATGTAGGTTTGGTGTTGGGAGCAGATTTTAGAAGAAAAAACTTTAAATCAATCAGTTTGCTTAATTATGGGCATATGACAATAAAAATTGAATAAGATACAAGTACTATATAATTAAACAGAGCATATGAAAAACATGAAAAATATTATAATATTTTTAACAATAGATCCTTAGCTTAAACACTATTTTGCATTTTGCCTTCTGGCTTAAAATCCATATCAAAAAATAAAAGAGGATTATGAAGAAGAATTTAAAAGAACTACAAGTGAAGACTGTAAAACAAGAGAAACTACAAATAGTGTGTTTAAGTGCTTTGTTCTATTGATGTTACTGAGAATGAGAGACAAATTTCTCCCCCCGTTATCATCATCATCCTCCAGTGACACCAGGAGGCCAATGCACTTGTAGGTACACACACCTGCAGGTAGTGACACTTTCTGCTCTCTTTAGGTGCACATTAATGCAACATGCTTTGGCTCTGGGACTCTGTGCCAGAGAACAAACAGCTCAGCAAAGGAAACAGAGAGCTTGGAAGATTTTTATAATGGCTTGACACATACATGTATAATAACAAATGCTGACAGTGCAAGCCTTACTGTTGGTGGTGCTTCACAGCATAAACTGATCCCTCACTAGAGAAATTTCTCTCCTTTATCTATTTTACATAAACTTCAGGTTCATTATGCCTTGGTTCTACTACTTGGGGTTATTTATAATAGATCATTAAAAATAGCATTCTGACTGGATCAGTTTTGCTTGGAGACAGAGGGAATAAGCATGTGCATATGTGAAATTTATGTCACTGCATATTTGGAAAAAGAACATTAAGATAGGATCTGAGAAAAAAGGCATCTGTTTCTCCATTGAATCCTCTAATCCCATTTGAGTTAACTCCTTATTTGCATCCCTACAGGTAGGAAACATCTTTCAAGACTTTTCCCTTTCAATTCAATAAATCTCTTCTGCTGGTTTCTTTCCATTAAGTAACTGGAGACAGGTACTTAAAGCAATTGCTGCACAAAGAGCCATGAGGGAAGGCAGCAGGCTGGATGGATGCTTACAGAAGTACACTGAAGATATTACCCAGTTCCCAGCTCTTATCTTTGTGAGCAGAACAGAATGAGGGCAACTTGACTTCCTAGCTGGTCTACTGACCCTTGAGAATAAGGGGAATAAAAATGCCACTGTGTGATAAAACAGGCAAGACTGGCAAAGCACTAACAGAATATGCATAATAGCTCAGAAAACATCCTTAGGAAAATAATTTAGTGACTTTATGCTTCTCTTTGTATTAGGAAAAATATAAAGGGAGAGAACCACTAGCAGCTGTGTGGAACAGAGCTAGCTTTTCAGGAAAATACACAGGGCCAGATCTTCCCTCCTCCTTCTTCACATGTTGTCTGCTCTTCAGGCCCATGGAAACATGCCAGGAAAAATTAACTGGCAGAGGACCATATTATCTCTTCTGGCCAGTTCCCATGTAGTGTCTCAGAGAAAGACCATGCAGCTAGGGAGCTGGCTGGAAAAGCTGCCTGCCTGGGGAAAACTGTCCTTGACTCCCACAGATCCCAGAGGACATGGCAGATTCCAGCAGGACCTCTCTCTCTTGTTGTTCTGAGGCAATCTGAGGAATTCTCTGAGATTTCCTTCTAGAGATGAAAAGCTGGGGCTCATTTGAGCATTGGGGTTTTTCCATGGGGAGGTTTTGGCCAGAAGGATGAATGCTGATTTAAGGACAGCTCTCTTAAAGCAAGCTCTACTGATGGGTCACCAATTGAATGCAAGGTCAGTAAGTCTGCAGCTGCCTCAGAAATGTGGAAGAGGATTTGATCCTGGATAAATGAAACAAGGAGAGCACAAAGTCCTGCTGTGGCTTGCTCCCACACAACCCATCCCTTCCCCAACCCTTCATATTTGGAGTTTCCAGGCTCTTGGTAGCCAGGAAGGAGGATGGATGTTGTTAAAAGGAGCTGATTCCCCACTTTAATATATTAAGAACATAAAGCTGTGATCCAGCCTACTGATTTACACAAGAACTATCAACCACCAACCTTCGTTTCAGTTTCCTATTAAGTAATACACATACTTCTCCTTCATGTCCAGTGGAAAATCCCATGAAGTGGGAAAAAAAGGAGTTCACATTGATAAATTGACTTAGGCTGCCTCTGCAGTTGGGGTCTGTGAGCATATGGAAGGGTCAAAGCCTCCATGTCCTCAGCCCCTCATGTCCTCAGGGGATTTGTGCATCCCTTCCATGAAGTGCCACTGGAGCCCTGTCCCCTCCTCCCTCATTTCCTGCTCCCTGTGCTCTCCGTGGCTCCTGCGGCAGGCTCAGTAAGGAGCTGTTGTGTGTGAGCTCCCTCCCATATGGCCGTGCACTAATCCCCCTCCCACACACAGCCCGGCAAACGGGGAGGGAGCTGTGCATGGGCAAGGGATGCTTCCCTGAGCACCAGTGTCTGCCAGCCAGGCAATTCAAAGGTGCAGAAAATTCCTGTTCCTGCTGCTTTCTTCACCATTCTTTGCAACATCTGCAGAGCTTCCAAGTATCCTGAATTTGCAAATGAAGATTTTTTTTTTTTTAAGGGGGAGTCTTAGAATTGAGAGATAGCTTGCAATCATCTTTCCCCTCCACTTACAATGTCAAGGTACTTTCCACAGGTTTTAATTATTAATTTTGCTCCCTTGTCTCTTATGATTGATCAAAAGAAAAATCAACCTTGGAACTTACTGAAGAGTGAGAGAAGATAGAAAAAAAATCACTGCCATTAAAATTTGTCAGAGTTTTTGAGGAAGCTCTGCTCCTGCCTATTCACATTGAAGCTTTTTTTCTGTATGCAGAGAAAGGCTGTCAGGAAACAGAGCATTTGTCAGGTCGGGCTGTCAGCCCAGTGCCCAGCACAGGGATATCCTGGCATTACAGGCACTGTCACATCTCATTGCCTAATGCTCGCCCTGACGCCGCCTCCTGCCCGAGAGCGTGTTCCGTCAGGTTCTCACTTGGAAACACCGAGCGCCACTCGGTGTCACCGCCCCGCTGAGCTCACCGAACGGCACCGATAGGAACAGCAACAGCGTGGCTTCTGCAGGGGGCAGATTGACCTCACTGAAGTCACACGGTATTAACACAGAGTTTTATGTTGAGCAGAAACTCAGCATCAGTGTAGCACAAACATCCTTGAAATGTCAACAGGCATTTTGAAACTTGTTTCTCAAAACCCCTTAGTGATTCCTGGGAAAGAAAGCCACAATCTTCAAACTAGGCAAAAACAACCTCCAAGCACATGAATAAACTCCTTTTGCTTTACCCACATCAGCAACATGGCGTGGGATTTGGGGATTAAATAAGGTGAGCGACATGTTGACTCGAGAGGTCCTGGGGAGGAAATCTGAGGCTGGAGCCTCACCAGTGACAGCAGCCAGGGACTTGGGGCCTCAAGTGGCTGTCAGGTGCCATCGACTGTCATCTTGCAGGTCACAGCCTCCCCCTCCCAGAGCATCCTGTTCTTCAGAGCCTCTCTTGTTATACAGTGCAAAAGAGAACAGAACTGAGGATCTCAAACCTGTATTACTCAAACCCTTTAAGAACACAGAAGAAACCTTGAATTGAACTCAGCAAATAGCAGCCAGATCTGAGAGGTCATGAGAGCATCAATTTTGCAGGTGAAGCCCTTTGAAAAAGCCACTCTGCTGTTTTCAACACAGCTGTGTTCAGGCCTTTTATTCCCAGATCTCAGGCATTTCAGTGAGATTGGTAACTGTGGCAAAGAGCTAATGCTTTTTTACTTAGGTCAAGAGTTTGGAAATACAGGCTTTAATATGATACTGAAGAGAGAAATGACTTCAGTAAAAAGCATTCTAAGCCAAACAGAGGTGTGTGACTGCCTCTTTCACCAAACATAAAAGAAATATACTCTAAGCTTGTGGATTTTATGCATCCATACAACTCAGTGCATGTACATTTTTAATTGACTACTCATTTCTATACAACAATGTGGGAAAGAAAAATACAGAACCTTTCAAACATGCATTGAGAACAGTATCAGGAGTGATCAGGACATGCAGCATCTCTAACCAAGAGACAAAATCTGCACATTAGAACAGAAGACTGTCTGAAATAAGTTCCTCCAAGTGGGACAGGGAAAATGACATCATTTTTAGGAAGTCAACATCTATGGAACCTTAATTCAAAGATATCTTCCTTCCCATTAACTCTTTGGAAATTACCCAAATGATTTTCTCAGTCAGTTGTCTTTAATACAATTTTTCTGATGAATGCCCTTTGCACAAAAGGATTTCCCATAAGAAAACTGCTAGTGATAATTGTAACTTTTATATTATTCAGTACAGTAAAATAAGATAGTCAGTGAAGGTGGTTTAATCTAATCAATTTCATTTAAATTATGTGAAGGTACATATAAAGTATAGCTAACCAAGGCACTTGGCTAGTTATACTTTATATGTACCTTCACATAAGTAGCAGTTGATGATCTGTGTTGTGGCACTTCTGGAATACATGTGGACATACCCAGCTCCATTTGCAGGTCACTCTCTAAGCCACCACCATTATTTTAAATAATTTTCATTTTCAAAACTAGGGATTTCGTGTACAAATAAGAGAGGCAGGCACACTTGAAGCACTCAAATGGAAGAATTATCCATGACAATGTATAACATTTGCCAGAAAATAAATGCAAATAGTACTTGGACTCCAGACAACAAAATTGTCTCACAGATCATGCATCATTGTGTTAACCCAATAATTTCCCAATTCCATAAATGTTGATAGTTCTTCATCTTGTTAAAGAGACCATCAGATTTAGAGTGCCTCCAATCTGATGCAACTGCATTTCACTGGGCAACCCATTGAGCTGTCCCTTCAGTGCCCCTCTCCTCTCTGCTCAGAGGAGCAGGCTAGACATCAAGGATGAATTTTCCACCTCTGAACCCCTTGGCATTGCAGAGCCTCCCTGCAGAGCAAAATCTGAGCACACCAAGTGCAGCTCAGTGTGCTCGTCTAGACACTCATGACCCAGCCCTGCCACACTGTCCCATCTATCCCCACACAACAGACAGGCCTCTCTCAATGATTGTTTCATTCCTCATGTCCCAGACAGCAGATGAGACCCAAGGAACAAATTAAAATTGTTTTAGCTGCAGTGTCTGCAGGGCACCTGCAGAATGCTGCAGTGCTCCAGCCATACCCTTTCCTGTGTCAGAGAAATGAGGGTAATTCCCAGATGTCTGCACAGCTGTACCCTTTCCAGAGCTCCCCTGACACCTGGGAGATCCTTCTGCAGCCAAAAGGAACAACTATTTACAACTGCTTGGCTTTCTCCTGTGGTATTCAAGGGTCTTGGGCAGGATGACTGCTGCCAAACTCCATTTCCCACCTGGCACCTCTGCAGTGGAAGTGAAAACACCTTACAGCTGGGATGGCTGCCAAGGTCTGGGCAGCAGCTGCCAGAGGAACAGCCCAGGCCTGCGCTGCAATGTTCTGCTGCTGTGCCACAGCTCCAACACAGCTTTGTTCCCAGGAGTCAGCCCCAGCTCTGGAGGCGCGGCTGGGAGCCCGAGCAGGCCCAGACCCGTCCTGGGCTGAGCATGGATGTGGCCATTACACTGCCAAACTCTGCAAAAACACCTGGCAAGCCCGGGCTTCTTATTCTAGTGTTACCAGAAAGAAAGGAGATAATACGTGGCTTTGATGGCTTTTGCAACTTTTTGTTTCGTGAAGTTATAAAATTTTCCAACCATTTCATGAAATGGTCAGCACGAATATTCTCAAGTCATACAACAGTAAACTCCTTGCAGATTTGCCACAGAAGCTCACAACCAATGTCTTTTGCTCTTGCCTACTCCGATGCTAACACAGCCATCAGTTCAAATTTGGAAGGAATTTGCTGCTGCTTTTCTCTCCCAGACTCTGAGCCCTCATGTGGGTTACTGTGCTTCATCTGGCTCAGGTTTCACAGACACCTGACTCCTAAGGATTTCCAAGGATCCACTCAGTTCTTGAAGAATCCACACAACTGGGACTACATCGTGTTGAACTTAGAAGGAAGGGCAGAGTAGATTTTATATCATTTGGGTCACTCCTGTGAGTTTTCCAGTTTGGTTTAATCCAGATTTCAATGCTTTTTATACAGAAAAGTACAATCATGAATAATAGGAAGAAATTTCTTTATCTCATTTCTCTTGCATTTTTGAATCCAAATAAAAGCTTCACAAAGTTCTGATTCACATACCTGGAATCTATAAAAACAGAAAAACATCAAAGAACCTCTAAACCTGATGCAAAAGTGGAGTTTCCTGGAGTTCTGTCCATGACAGCTTGGCCCAAAATCATGATGGGTATTGGGCCTTCTGATGGTAGCAATCTCTCTTAGAAACGCAAGGATTTCTTAATTGTATGCTCTTTTTAAAAAATAAAATATGTTTTAAACAAAAGATAGATGAAAACCAGGAACAAAGAAGAACCAGAACACAGTATCACAACACAGTTAAGATCAGGCCTTCAGATGACCTTAAACCTGCATGGTAACACAAAGGCTTTGACCCAGCTGTATGGCATTAGCCCTTTTCTACATCTGCTATGCAGCTGCAATTAAAAACAGCCTTAGAGGATGTGCTGATGCTCAAGGAAAAAAATGGGAATTTTGAGTTGCAGAAAAGGATATTTGCTTGGCTAGTTCTGTATTTGCCATGAACTCTAATCTGGACCCCTTGCTTACAGGAGATAATAATTACAGATAAAAGCTGCATAACCCAAAAAAGTCTCTGTTTCTACAGAGAAATCATCAGCTCACTAATGCAAAGTCAACAATTTGTCTTAATTGTTTGCTGGATTTTTTACATTTTAAAACACATTAACAGAGCATGTTTGTTTATCTAACCTGAGGTACTGCCAGCAGTCACCACCTCAATACAAGATGTGTAAAGTGCCAGCTGCATGCCCTTTGTGTGACAGAGAGAAGTGTGACACCTCAAAAATATCACAGCACAGAGAATTTGATAAAATGGGTTATCTGAAAGCAATGAGACTTTAAAATGGATAATTTTCTCATCCACTTTTCTCATTTATATATTGTGCAAATTTAAACACATACTTTCATGTTCCTTACACATTCCTATCTTACAGCTTTCTCAATGAACAGGTTAAAGTTTCCAGGAATATTCAAAGTACCACACACAATGTCACATTTCCTGTTGGCTCTGATCCTGCCACAGACAGACTTCAGGAGAAACTGCTGCTGGGGTGGCAAGCTGGACAATCAAAATATCTAAGGAGAACCAAGAGAAAGACTGGCTAAAAAAACATACCAGTGCATGCAGGCAGAATGGAAGGGAAGCTAAACAGAGGGGAAAGCTCTTCTTTGCAGTGGAAGTCACAAAAATTTGGTCCTGCATGGAAAAGGAGCAGCACAAGGGGTTCAGTGTCAGGCCTGCCAACAGCCAGCAATGTGCAGTAATGCACTGCACTCACCACAAATTGGAAAGGAATTTAAGACCAAAAGAAATAAATTCAGAATGAGTTCTATTTATAATAAAAAGCATTTTCCCTGGGTAAAGTATTTACAAATTAAAAGAGAAAAAAAAATTTTTATAACCATGTAAAGAAATAAACAGGAATGAACTGAAATCTGAAATGCAGCTACTACAATGCAATGCAGAGTAATTGTATCAAGATATAAAATTTTACTGGGGGTCTACTTTAAAACAAAAGAAACCCTAATAGTCTTTGAAATGTGAGCACATGGCAAGCCACATTCCCAAGAGCAAATGTAACTCCCCAGGATTTGTAAGAGCAGAACAAACAGTCCCACATGTGCTCAGGTTAAAAGCACTCCCCAGATAAAGATGATCAAATTGGTACACAAACCTGCCTGCAGAAGAGGATGCACAAGATAATCCAAAGGAATTTGATTAAGTGCTTAAGAGCCCATAATGAATTCAGGAAGTAAAACACAACATTATTACAGGTACAAGTGCATTTATGTGTTATGTAAACACTGCTGGCACTGAAAATTAACCTGAATGAGGTTCACCAAATGCTAAAATGAAACTTTATTAAGAAAATATCAATATTGCCCAGATGAATTAATGATTTGCTTCCTGTAATAAAACATATAAATCGTGTTCATAGTTTCACTGCAATAAAACCAGCCAATACTGGGTGTTACTTCACAGGGCCAGGTGGGAATACTGATATTTCTGGATAAAGAGTAATTCCAGTACATCCTTCTCAACAGAGAAGCTGTAAAAGTTGCACTCACAACTCACTTTCTAGAAGCTTAAAAAAAGGCATCTCAGAATCATAAATTTTATACAAAAGCACTAAAATTAAGAGTATGTTTTTAAAAAAAGAAAGCAACTCTAAGATCTCTATCATTGTAAACACTCATGTGCTGGGACTCATCCAGCAGGAATCCTGCCCACCAGCTTTATGTAAAACTGAGGTTTCTATAATGTAGAACACTTCCTGCTGCTCAGAACTGAGGCTGGAAAAGAATGTACCAGCTGTGGCAATACAGCAGCTTCCAACACCTTATAATCCCCCATTAAAAAGCCAAAGCTGCAGGAAAAATGGGGGGGTTTTAGAAATATGACTTAGGATATGTCTTTCTGAAACACAAGGTGATACCATGAGCTCACATGTGACACGTCAAGTGACCCAAGCTTATCAGTGCTTGCAAGTTACTCCTGATGCAGTTATGGATTGTACTGCTTTAGGTGATGGGATACAGGGCAAAACTCTCTGTGATGTGCTCTTCTACCCCAGGAAAACCCTCCCCTGGCCTAGACAGGAAAGATGATAGGACTTGGCCTACCTTCTAAGCCTGCTCTGTCTCCACACTTATTTGCATTTTAGCTCTCTAGTTACAGCCACTGTGCCACTTTTTTATGTAAAGAGTAAAAACTTACTACATCAATACTCCTCCCAACACCAGCCATGCTTGGAGAAATATTCACCCCACAAGCACCTAAATCCATACAAGCTTCACACTGCTGAGGTGTTGTGGGATTGAGAAAAGAAAAGTGACTTGTCAACACCTGAGGTGCATAAAAACAAATCCAGCTGAGCAGAAGATGAGCCTGCTGTGTCCTGTGAGGTGCTCTCAACTACTTCTCCAGAGTTGGATGTGCTGCTCATGCAGAGATGAATGCACAGTGAGGAAATTTTGGTAATAAGTGGTTTGGTAATACATGGTTTGACCACAACAGCCCCACTGGCACAAAGCACTAAAAGAACAGTTGCAGAGGGCCTCAAGCTATCCAGGAAAAAAAAAATTGCACATAAAGCAGAGCAATTAATTGGTTGCTATATCCATACTGTACTGCTGTGTACTGGGAAATAATTGAGTGGTGTGATTTAAACATATTTCATTTGAAAAGTGGTCTTTCCTTAGCTAGAATTGTAATATATTTTTACAAATGGAAGTTTTCCTTTTTAACATGATCACTCTTGAGAGGTTCTGAACGTGCCCAGCCAATGTCACAACTCAGTTTTGCATTTTAAATAGTACTCTTAAATATAAACAATATAAATGCTCTGTTGAAAGCAACTTTGAATACCCATGATTCACACTGCCAGCCTGAAGAGCAATTAAAAACCAAAAGAGAGAACTATTTCAGAGCTAATAAAGGCTGCAGCAGAATGGACAGCACAAAGCACAGCACTCCAACCCTTTTCAGAGCTGCATCTCTCCCAGCCTTTACAACTGTGTATCAGCCCAAGCTCTCCATGGCACTACCACACCCTTGTTGTATCACAGAGAGGAGAATGTGAGCATTGCTCACATATTTTCTTTTTCAGAGAAAAAAAATTATAAGAAATAGTGTTTTAAGATGCTGGCTTGGGAAAATGACTCAGAAATTACACCAATCCATGGCAGACAGCCCTGTGGAACTACAAACCCTCTGAGGCAAAATGGGAAAATGAAGATGGCTCTTGAAATCCTCACAGCAAGACCGCCAGCACAGGAACACACAGACCAACTCCTGTGAGTGCCTGGGGGGATCATCGCGACCTGTCAGGCCTGGAGCAATCCTGTGTGAGAAACCTCATCAGTTACAGGCACCTACTTGTGCTGCAGAGCAGGAGAGAAAGCATTTTCTTCTTGCTAAAAATATTTCCTTCCCCTCTTCAAAACGACACAAGTATAACTGCACCTGACCTATTTTTCGTCCTTATTCATTCCGTGGAAATCCTGCAAGATTGACACCTAATTTCCAGGTGCTGTTGCTTAGCTTCCTAAATTATTAATGAGCGTAATAATGATCCCTTTTCATCATCACCTGGGTCAGGGAATGGATGCAAAGATTACAATCACATCAGCACCCTCAGACCAGAGCATTTTCATGGAATTGGAAGATCCCACCACCAGTTTCAATCCATAAGCTTGCATTTGATACCATGGCCTGATGATATGTTATATACAGGGGAAATAGGGACCAAACCCATGGATGTCTCACTAATTTACTGTGTTCAAGAGTGGTTCCAGCTGGAGCCAGAAGCCACCAGGAGTGGGGGAGCACTGAGCTGATTCTGACATGGGTTTACACAGAGGAAGTAAGGAGGAGAGGAGAGGAGAGGTGGAACTGGTGATGGGGTCTGACAGGGAGCTACTGACTTACAGGAAAACTTCAGATGTCTTGAAAATGTCCAGAAGTATTTCAAAAGTGAAAACCAGGGATATTTCCACAGCTGTACCCTCACCTGCAGAGCTGTGTCAGCTCCTATTAGGATGTGGCCAACAAGAAGAGCTTTTCTGCTGGTTTAGCTGTCCATTCTCCCTAGGCCAATGACAGACATCCTCATCCAGCACTGCTGGCTGAGCTGGCTCAAGATGTTCTGCTTCACAGGTGCCCACCAGCACCTGCCAGCTGGGAGCTACCCCCAGAAACCTGTGAGCCCTCTCAGACTTTGGAAAAGGCTGGATCAGCCTTTTATCAGCACTTTAAATCTCACCTGGGGTGGGGCAGGGCACAGTCTCTGCTGCTGGCACATAAGTACAAGAGGAGAATAAGGTCTCCCACAGTCACAGCTGCTGGCAATATGTCTTTTTGTGGCCTGAACAAAATCCAGGTAACAAAAGCACAGCTGCTCACCAGTGGTAGATCTACACCTTCTCCTGGCACAGCTGACCCTCACAGGACTTGGAGCCCCAGGCCCAGCTGGATTCTGGAGATGGTTTTGCTCTCAAGGCTGTAGGCATGCAGACCTTCAGCCACCACAGCTAAATTCAACAGGGATGATGAAATGGAGCTCCTGACCAGCAGGACACACACTTGGGGAAGCTGCTCCTCAAGGAGATGCACAAAGCAGCCACAGTGCCACCTCGGCTGGGACAGGGCAGAAGGCTCTGAAATGGTTCCCACACGTGGCCAGCTGTCAGGAGATCAGGCTGTGCTCCGAGCCAGCTGTGGGAAAAGGGCAGCGAGAGGAGGAATGGGTGAGATAAGGGGAGTCTGGTTGCAGGTGGAAAACAGGGAACTGGAGCCCGAGTAAGCAGGACGGGACAAAGAACAAATAACGAGCACCAAGCGATCTGAACAACCGCGTTCGCCCTCCCGCTGCTCGGCCCATCTGCTTGGAATCTGTTTTCAAAACAAGTCCTATTTTCCCTACGCCTGCCCCGATCCGAGCTCCCATCTTGTCCTTTATAGATCCGGTGCTGTCACTCAAGATCATTTCGAGCAGAAAAGCTGAATTGAGAAACAAAGAAAACGTATTGTTTAACATAAACATTCTTCACCCCGATAAGTTCCTGTCGGCTGTGTTTTCCCTTCACTTATTCAGGTCAGAGCCTTTATTAGGGGCACTCAGAGACAACGATGCTTTCACATGACTGACTGTGCTACGAATTCATCACAATCCTGTTTGTGCGGAGATCCGAACAAGAGCGCCCTGTTGGAGCACCCTCGGCCCCGAGATGCGCTCCGGGACCTCCCCTGCAGGGCAATGAGGCCACGGCGGTAATGAGCGCTCCGAGGGGGCTGCCAACAGCCCCGGCCGGCTTTTCTCCGTGCACACCGAGTTACCCAAGGAGCGGCACGAACTAAAAGGGCTTCAGCTCCACCCTGTGGCCGTGAGCAGCTTCCCAAAACATCGCTCTGCTCCGGGACCAGGCAGGGACGGCGCACGGGATTTTTAAACTGAAGCACTGGATGCCTCTGCATGGGCACTGTTGTCTTACAGCTCGAAGTGTTCCAGGTGTTTCTCTTTTGGTCCGTGCCTTCATAAACTGGGGTTCATCGTTACTCTGGTTATGTGTACCAGCCATCACCATCCTCTTTGGGATTTGTGAGTTTTGAACATTTCACTCACCGTTTTAGAACCAACCAGCTGGCTGGGCTTAGCACCACAACCTTGTCTCTCCCCGCAGTGATTTTGGGAGCGATTAGGATGTAAAACTTCTCTTTTCTAACTCATGTTCCTGCCTTTTACCCCTTTTCATATTTCTCTGATGAGACACTGCTCGCTGATATAACTCCTACAAATAACTTTTAGAATTGGGGATGCTTTTAAGGAAAGTTTTCTTTTCTTGCCCAAGTTTTCAAGAAGGGAATGGCTCTCTAAATGAACTTGCAGTTTTAATGACAGGAACCTTGAGAAATTCAAAGCTAGCTCCAGCTCTGTTGGTTGGCCAAAAACTAAATAGTTCATGTCTGACCTAATTAATGCTCAAATACACATCAGCAACTTTCAGGTGCCAAGGCACAAATTTGTGACAAGTGAGGTTCAGACAAATACCATCTCTCTCTTCACCCACCACAAAAGCCCCTCAGTATCCCTGTCATGCAGAATGCTTTGGGGTGGCACTGGAATGCCTCGTTGGGACTCTGGGGAGCAGGTTCTGGGTTAGACAGACTCGAGTCCTGTGTGAAATGTCAGAGCCCTTTATTCTAGTTCTCATCACTGCTCTGCTCCCTCCTACCTGCCCCAGGTGCTCTTCCTCAACTTTTCAGAAGGTGTGGCATATTTTTACCTCTTTATTACCCCCATATCAGTATCTTTACTGTGGCTCTATTTACATTTCAAAGTGTTGAGCCTGTAGCATTTGTCTGTGAGTTTTGAGATTCTAATTAGATGCAGTGCCTCATTTTTAACTAAATACTCAAAAACATATGCAAAAGTTGAAATACATTTTAACCAATGTGTGTTGCATGTAAGCAAAGCTGTGGATTTTTTCCAGTCTGAAAAGCTTCCAAACCTATTCACTTCAAGCATTCCCTTGTGGGTTCCCTCTCACCTACGTAGAGAGGCCCATATTTATTTTCATTTTAATAATATCTTCACCACAAAACTGGTTTGATATGTTTATCTATCAAACTATATCACATTCATCAATTAAGGCTTGGAAATGATACACAAACAACATGAAAAAAATGCAGCCATCTTTCCTCCTCCCACGCAAAATCTAACTTGTAAAACTAGAATTTCACGGCATTTTATAGCAGCTATTGAATTTTTCAGCTCATCCCAGATCAAACTAAGTTTTATATGCAGCAACAACTTGTACAATGCATTGAGTACAGCACTGCAATGGTTTCACTTGCAGGAGGAAGGGAAGTAGCCAATGCATGGAGGCTCTAGCACACACCTACCACTGCCAGGCTGGGAAGAGGGAGGAAGGTGAAGAAAAGGTGGATGCTTCTGTTCCATATGAATTCAGCAGGAACTTTATCACCAAACCCTCAAAATGTGACCCCTTGTTAGCACAAATGTGATGCAATGGGAGTTTGGGAACCCTCTGATTTGAAATCACCCTCCCTCCATCTGTGCCCATCTCCCCACCTTTTGGGTAGTGCTGTTGGTGGTTCAGGAGATTTTTGTCAACTGAAAGTATTTTTATGGTGTACAAGTTTTGTTTTTATGGAAGGTAGTTTTTTCCCCCTAAGCTGTATAGGTAAAACAAAATCTGCAAGAGCAAATTTCTAAGAAAAAGGGTTCACTCTACAGCTAGAACAGTTATTTCAGTCTTCCCTTTGCTATGTCATAAAGCAAAGCCAGAAGAAAAAGATTTTGGCATTTGCCATCTAGTCACTTGCACAAGCACCTCATTTCTGGCCTCTCATTAAATCTTTGGCCAAATACAGCCTGATGTATTTAGAGGTCCAAATACTGCTTTAGTAGCACTCAGGGGAATTTTCAGGGAGAAAAAGCCATCTCAGAGCCCCTCACCTTCCAAAAGATCACCACACCCACAGCTCATATTTTAATAAAGCTCTATCAGGTAGAAACAAGCATCCAGCTGCCAAGCATTTAACTGTTAGACCACAACAAATGAGGGAAAAAAATCTCTCTCTTCTACCAAAATCATGGGCTGAGGGGCAGAAATGCTTTGATGATATTTTTCTGAAACATTAACCTTCAAACATAATTCCCAGAGGCACTGAGGTTGCACCTGAAGGCTGCACTGTTGGGGAGAGTTGCTGCAGAAGGGGCCTGCAGGGCAGGAACGTGGCAGGTAAACACAAGGAATGTCTGCACAGAGATAATGGGATGCAGGAAGAGCATGGCTTCAGGGCATGGAAGTGCTGCCACTGCCACTTTCCACATGCCAGCAGAGGTGATGGTGACTTGGTTGACATTGCATGAACAGTAATCTTTGAAAACAGACACTCTGAAGCATAAAGCTGAGCTGGAGAGCATGAAACCAATGCTGTCTCTGCTAGAATCTGGTAATGCTGAAACCATTTTAGTAGCAGAAAAAAAGAACTGAGCTAGATTCACTCTGAGCAGTTCTACATCTACATTTTACCTGGAGATCAGAGATAAAAGGAGCAGCGATTTCAGTCTTTGCAAGCTTTCCATCCCTATTTTGCAGATCCAGGAGTTAAGGAAGAGGCATAAGCATCCAAAATCTGGTGTGGCTACATGATCCTTATCTCCTGCAGAATACTGAGACTGTGTGCTGTGCCTCCTGAAATTACAGTGAGGGGAGGGACAAGACAGGACTGAAAATCAGCTTTTCAAAATTTCTGGACCACAGCACTATTTAGTGCCAGTACACTTGGATGTGTATCAGGACAGTATCTAGCCCAGAGTGATTTCTTCTTCTTCAGGCATCTGAGGTAGACTGATCTATCCAAACTCCCTGCACTTCCCCACTCAGCCTGACCTTTACAATCAGCTCAAAAGCATTCAGGAGTTGTACGCAAATATAAAAGATGGAATTGTTGGAGCTCGTGTTTCAGGGAATGCAAATAAGAGAAGCATGGAAGGGGGCCAGGCCTGTTTGGGGTGTGATTTGCAGAAGCAATTGATGTGGAAGATCCCAGCCTTAGCAGGCACAAGAGAAATGACACACAGCCAGTTTTGAAAGGCAGCAATTTCCAAGTTCTTCTTGGCCTTCCAATTCTTTCTCCCTGGGATGAGTTTTAGGGGGTGTGCTAGGGATGAAGGGCCCTGGCTCCCACCACTCACATTGCACCCTGGACTGGGTCTCTGCCACCACAAAGCAGAACCAATGGGTTTGCTTTAGTGTTTAGTGTCAGAGAGAACATTCCCAAAACAGCTTCTCCAGCAGTCCACTGAACCAATCATGCAGGGCTTCCCTCCCAACAGCCACAGCTGTGTGTCCCAGGATAGTGCAGGGATAGCACAGCATCCCTTGGGATTTGCTTACATCATCTCACAAATCTGCATGCTCTGATGGCTGTGATAAATTTGTGCTTTAAAGCACTAATGCTGCAGTCAGAGCTGAGCTCCAGGGATTTTACAGCTCTATTCCTGTCTGCCTGCAGCTCCACAGGGGGCTTGTCTGGCTCCACAGCAGGGAGAGAGGCACCAGCAGGAAACACAGGCAAGGAACATGTCTTACCCAAGTTCTTGCCTCCACAACTCACAGCATACAATCCAGACAATGCTGAGTTTTGCTTCTCTGTTGGTTTTCTGTTCCTGGCAAACTGGGTGCCTGAAGAGGGAGAGAATACACCAAATTCCACGGGGGAAGCCATCGGTCATGGTGAAGCCAAGGTAAGCCCCACAAAGCCTCTGCTGGGAACATGGTATTAAAATCCTCCCATGGAGACAAACTCCCTTCACTCAGGGCTGGATCTGTCCTGCTTGCCTAGCACACACTTCGGATGGAGTCACAAAAGCCAATCCTCAGAGGATCCTGCCCTCTTGGAAGAACACACTGAAACATGCAATTATCACTCTCCAAAATGGTGCCTGAGATGGCACAAAAGCTGAGCTTCTTTTTAGCCCTGTTTGCAGCGAGCAAAGCACCCAGCCCATGTAACACCAGTTCATTATCCTCAGGATTTCTGTTGACACAGGGGGGAAATTAAAATCCCTGCTACGTGTAACAAACTTCCATCCCTGCAAAGGAGATGCAAACTGGGTGGTGCTGCCGTGGCTCTGCTCTGGTTTCATGGCTATGTGTGGAGCAGCCTTTCTGTGCCTGCTGCCTGTCTGCCTCATAGGCCAGGTGGGA
Source organism: Melospiza georgiana (assembly GCF_028018845.1). NCBI lineage: Eukaryota > Metazoa > Chordata > Aves > Passeriformes > Passerellidae > Melospiza > Melospiza georgiana. Next base: position 4,800,083 of record NC_080438.1, read on the forward strand.
TGCCCTCATGCATTTCTGCACAGTGAATCACTAATTACTACATCCAAACCCAGTCACACTGCTATTACTATATGTAATTGTATAACTTCTCTAACTGTTTGTACTTTCAGTACTTTCCTTCCTTTTCCCACACCTGAACCCTGTTATTTTTATTCCTGCCCATCCAGTTAGTTTTCTAAGATGCTCTAGTCCTCACATTTTTGAGAATAGCTCCCAAATTTGTATCCTCCAAGTCTTGTTAGCATATCCATGGTGTTCATCCTGAGGTCAAAATCAATAAATGCTAATCAGTGTCACAAGTTGAGACTCACCATACAACTTCAGAAGGCTTTAAGCATTTCCCACACAGAGTAACACCAAACCACCTCAGAAGGCTGCAAGTATTTCTGTTCTTGTTCTTTAGCCCAACCTTTTATACCCTCATGTTCAAACATTGCACCTGTGTGCCCTCTGCTCCCTTTGGTGGTTGCTCAGTGCCCCTGGGCACTCCATGGCTCATTGCTGTCAGTGCTGCTCACCTGCTGCTCACAGCTGCAACCCACTCCCAATTACCACAAACTGTGTCCCTTTACCACAAACTGTGTCCCTACAAATCAAGGTCTTGGAACTGCAATTTGTGACATTTTACTGCCCTCCCTTCCAGAGAGATTCTTACCTTCCAGTCTGGTAGTAATCTTCTGACCTCCACTTACAGCAACAGCTTTCCATGTCTTATCCAGGATCTGTCCAAAGCTGAAACAGCAAGATCTGCTGCATATCCCTCATGGGGAATGCCCCCAACTCCCAAACAGGAGATATTCCCTGTTACCACCCCTCATTCACAGAACCTTGAGGCTCTTTACTCACAGTCTCTTTACTCACAGTCTTGACCTTTTTTGTTGGGGTGAGAATTTGCCAAGGGGGAGTAGGTTCCATGGTGAAGAGCTTTCAGCTCATCCTCATGGATACAAGCAAAGCCTGTGATTATTGCTCTCTGTCCACTTCTCATGCCAGGCTCTTTATTTACATCACTGTGTTATTGCACAGCCATTGATGATTAGCTCACTTTTCCTAATAAATATCAGTTCTGTAAGAGAAATATTGCAGCCCAGCCCTGTGGGTAGGAAGGAGAGATTTGTTTAGCTGGGCAGCATCTGCTTTGTCCTGCTTTTCATGTTCCTAGTTCTTCAGGGACACAAATTAGAGGGCAGCTTGAGTGGGAAGTCTCCATGGACACTGTCCCAGCTACAGATTTTGATGTGGTCTCAGAGAGGTCTGGAGTTAGCAGGGATAGCCTAAGGCCTTCAGGAAAGATGAGCATTCTACTGACAGCCATTCCAAGTGGATTGAATTGCAAATGTTACTGAACCTGTTTGCTGATAAGGCCTGTAGCTCTCCCAGCATCTGCACAAGTGTATTTGCCCAAGATACTCCACATACTTGTTTTTCATGCTGATAAGGGAGCAGTGGTTAAGGAAACACTTGTAGCAATGAGTGTGTTCATGTCATGCCTGCCTAGGAATCATTTATCAAATTCATTCCAGACTCACTCCAGTAGAGGCCCCTCTGATAGCTGTGACCCTTAGAAGCCAAAAAGTGCAGCAGGAACGTGAGAAATGAGGAAAAACTGGGCTTGAGTGTGGTATGTACTCACCCACCACTCACACAACTATTAGAGAGACTAAAATGAAATTAAAACCTTGCAGGTTCCCTGTGGAGCCCTGGCAATGAAAATGCCAATCCCCACATGGAAGAACTACAGGCAGGTTGAAAAAACGATGCCAAAACTTTTGATTCACTGCATTTTCTCCTTTCCCATGGGGAAAGCAGCCAGCCTGCCACAAACTGGGCTGGGCCAGATCCAAGTTAAACAGATTCCAGGTCGCTGGGCTCCTCCAGGTTTTCCATCAGCTGAAAAAAGCATCACCACTCTGATGAACTCACCAGGATGGTCTCTTTATGATGATGCACCTTCAAATCCCTGATCAAAGTCAACTGCAAATGTTGTACTGAAAGGTGTAAAAACTTCATTGTCACTTTAAAATCTTCAAATTATTCGATTGCATCCTGCTTTGTGTCTGGGGGGTGGGTCAGCAGCCAAAGTACCAGTGCTGATGCTCCAAAGACTGTGAGACAATGACTCCACTTTTACCTCATGCTAAGGAGTGCAGTGAGCATATCTGGAGCAAAAATTGCTTTTAATGTTCAGGGTCAGGGCCAGGGCAGGTTAGTATTTATTACCCCAATCTGGAAGGGTATCTCTGTTTTGGGAGCATGAGCATGACAGCAGGCCTGCCCCAGTGTGAGAGTAAATCAATACCAGCACAGTCCTACACCTGGGCAAACTGCAGGAAAGCTGCACAGAGCCAAATCACCAGGGCAACACCTGCCCAAATCTTCACATCCAGAACCAGCCAAATACCAACCTAAAATCATCCTGAAATCAGATGCCTGTGTATTTTTGACCCAAGGACCATCTGAGCTGCTCCCAGAGGACAAATCTGACAAAGCAGCTCATTCCTGCCCCACAGCATTGCAGCCATTCCTGCGCTGGGCTGAGGGCAGGGCAGCAGCTGTGCTCCCACCAGAGCTGCTGACAGGACACCAACCCTGGCTGGGACCCACCCAGCTCCTCTGGGCGTGCAGGGGCTGCAGACTCCTCTGCAGTCTGCCGTGGCCCAGCAGCCACCAGCTGAGGAGGTCATTTTAGAAGTTTGGAAAGGCACTTGAAAAGCCACTATTGACAATAAATTGTTCATGTCTCCCAGGATTTCTGATCTCTGGGATAACCACTGCTGCTTGCTGTGAACTCCCCAGGTGCCCCTGATAACCCTGAGCCTCTGTGCCTGGCCAGGGCAGGAGAAACCCTGCAGCCAAGTGGGAGCAGCAGCTGGGGACATGATGCCAGCTCTCCAGAGCACATCACCACAGCAAACACCCTCAGGAAAACCCCCCAGACAGCAGCACATGGGCAGAGCTCTCACAACACCTGGGAGCCACCAGGGAGCAGAGCATGGCTGTGGTGAGCTGTGAGCAGGACCGAGGACACGGCTTCCTTTAGCCTTTGCCTCTTCCCCTTAGGCACATGGCTGATTCCAGCAGCACAGTTGTCAAGTCAGCAGCTGGGGCAGATGGACTTGACATTTTAAGAGCCCTCTCTTCCCAAAGCCACAGTCTGGAATCTGCCCATGGGGATAGTTTACAAAAAAAAACCCCAAAAACAAAAGCAAAAAACTTCAACACAAGACAAAACAAAAGCCCAACAACAATAAAACCCACAAAAAACCAAAAAACAACAACAACAAAAAAAATCCAACAAAAAACCCCAACAAAAACCCATGACAAAGATTATGTAACTTAGGGAGCAACAATCTTTCCACCCTTCAGTCAATCCCAGAGGAGATGGCAAGTATTTTATCCACTTAATTAACCTCACTGGTTGCTGCAGCAATGACTTTCTAAATGCTCCCCAGTAGAGCACAGATCCTGGCATGACAGGGAGCTGCCACTGTTTCCCAAAGAATGAGAAAAATCTGAAAGGCTCTACTTAATCCCAGTAATGACAGTCTCTACCAGGCCAAGTTCTTCTGGCCTTCCTGATCCTAAATAACATCCAACAATATAAACTAAATATTTGCAGTACCTTCTGGCACTGAGGAAAAGGGAAGTCAATCCTCCACCAATCCTTCCCACCAGGGAAGTCCTGAGTCCTGGAAAAAGTCCTTTGAAAGTGCTGAGGGAGCCAGTGCACACAGAGGTGTCACTCAGGAACAGAGCTCTGAACTGAGACACAGCTATGATCCACAGCTGAGGTCCAGGGAAAAGGGACTTTTCTAGGAACAACCCTGTGCCCAAAGGGGTGTGAGCTCTCAGGCACTGCAGCTAACTGGGAGACCACACTCTCACTGATAAGAACTGAAATCCACCCAGCAACTTTTCAAAGCCTTCAGAGAGCTGTTTGTTACTGGACATTCCTAATTTGTGTCCCTGGTAAGGGCAGCTCCTCCTTTCAGAGACACTGCTGGCTCTGCAGCAGGATGTTCTGCTCTGGAATGCTCAGGGAGTCACAGCCCTGCTGCCTGACAGGGCAGGGCAAGCCCCGTGCTCTGAGGGAGGAAGGGCAAATCCTCACAACAGCCCCTCCAACAACAGTGACAATCCATAGTGGAGGTTCAGCTAGGGTCCAGCATGGATGGTCCATGTCAGACCCTCGTGAGGGCAGGGAAGGCCTGAGTACCTGCATCCTGCAGTACCTGCATCCTGCAGGAATTGCATCCTGCAGTAATTGCATCCTACAGTAATTGCATCCTGCAGCTCAGCTCCAACTCCTCCGTCACGGCAGGCAGAACTTGCACCTTGCCATGCAGAGCAGGAACTGCTCCCACTGTCTGCAGGCTGCTGCCAGCAGAAGCCTGGAAGCAGAGGAAAGGTGGTGAGAAATGTCACTCATCTCTGTGCAGGGCACTTTTCACTCTGAGTTAGATTCTGTCATCACTGTGTCATTCTTCACTGGGCTCAGCACCGAGTCCCTTGTGATCCCCCTCCACTTGTGACACAACAGCCCTTTGGCTCCCATTATAGTGTGAAAGCTGCGAGAACTTGGAGGGTGCTGAGACCATCCATCCCAAATGCCCTGCTCCCAAATATGGCATCTGCAATATCAGTAATAATTCCTTCCATTTCAGCCCAGGCTGCTTTGCTACTGAGCTGGGCTAAGGAGGGTCTTGAAAAGTGGTCTCAGGTCCACAAAACTCACATTTCCAATCACATCAGCAGGATGGAGCTGAGTAAGGACAAGGAATTCATGCTGGCTGCAGGAAGAACAGACAGGTAGCCAGGTCTCTTGCCTACAACCAGGATATTTGATCTACCCCTACAGCAAAAAGCAGGAATTTAATACATCTTCTGGAGACATGAGGATATTTAATCTGTGGGACCAGGAGAAAGGTGAAGGGCAGCAATGTGAGATGGGCCCTAGCAAGACCAAGGACTCTCTTCTCCTGACACTCATATCTCAGAGTAAGCAAATTGCTATTCCATCTGCTAATGGATCTAAGCAGCAGCTGCTGTTCAATGTAAAGCAGCAGCACACATCCTTGGAAATCAGTCAAGGTTGTACACTTGCATCCTTTGGGCAGGAGGACTCTTGGAGGGGAGCTTCTCCCAAGGAATTTCCCAAGGGAACTGCAGGACAGCTCCAGAGCCCTGTGTGCTCTGCCCAGAGTGGCTGGAAATGGGAGAAGAATTTGCACATTCACATACAGTTTTACACAGTGGAGTAAAGTGGAATCCAAAGCCTTCTGCAGGATGGAACACCTGGGTTTGGGACAGAAAAGCCCAGAGCTGCCCCAGTTTTATTGCTGTGTTACCCCAGTGCCATGCAGGGGCTGGAGCAGAGCACACAGGGCAGGGCCAGCCCCAGGGCACTGTGGGTCTGCTGTGGGCATCCTGCAGGCTTTGAAACTGTGGAGAAAGAATAACTCTGTGAAATTCAAATAGAGACTTTGCCAAAACACCCCCTTGAATATGGATTTTACATTCAGTAAGTTCACTGTGGAAGGTTTTCCCATTCACTATACACATATGAAGAATAAATGTAAATATCTTAGAATCCAGCATTTGATGTGAACCTGTAAATAATATCCCTCTGCATGTCCATGCCTCCAACTCTGCAGCTTTGGGCTGCTGTGTGAGAATGTGTAATTTAGGAATGGACTGAACAGGAGAACCGGGCTGATCACACTCACTGGTTGGGTGTGAGGGGAATAACCACAGTAATTAACACACAGAACTCTCTTTTCAGCACTCAGTGAGAAACCCCAGAGCCAAAGGAAGCAGAGAGCAGTTCTCCCTGTCTCCACAGCTTGTCGCTCTCTCACTCCACAATGCCAGGATCTCCCAGCCTCAGGAGGCAGGAACTGATCCTGTTCCCCTCAGCCCTTGGTTGGCTGAGGCTGCTCCAGGCAGGAGCTGCTCAGTCCCAAATATTTTGTCCCAGTGGGAATTCCTTCCCCTCCACCCCCTGCATTTACACAAACACAACCCGAGCACAGAACAGAGGGGGACTTAAAATCAGTGTAAGTTTACAGAGTCCAAACTGTTTAAAGTTAAAGTTTATTTGTATTCTTTGTAGGAATATCAATAAAAGTCCTCAAATGTATCTATATCTGTACATATTACAAGAACCTTCAAAAATTATTCACAGAACAAAAATAAATCTTCTTTAGAACAAACCCAGGCAATGAAATGCAGAAATGGATCTCAGAGACCAAACAGTCCAGTGCTACAAGCATAAAAATACGGCTTGAAAAACAAGTTTATTCCTTTTTAAAGGTGTACTTTGTTGAAATAAAAAATAAATTATTTAGAGCTATCACTGTAGAACAGTTCTGTGTAGTAACACTCTTATTAAGGCCCTTGAGACAGAAAAATCTATTTTTGCAGGTAGGATTCCTGGCAGGCATGATCTGTAAGGACATGCTCACTCTCCTGGGGGTTAACTTACTGTGGAGAAGGAAACATTTAAAAACATCACCCTAAATTTAACTCTTTTTCCTCTGGCAGACCATGCCCACCACTGATGGAAATGCACATCATGGTTCAACTGGGACAGGAATTGTTCTCCAGGAACAACAGAGACATTTTTGCAGAACACAAGCAGAATTCATCCACACAAGTAAGTATTGCTGACACATTCCATGGACATGGCTGTAAAATTCATGGACTTCCAAGTTAAAAGCTGGTGGGTTTATGCAAGCATCAGAACATGAAATGAATATATCATGGGGGAAAAACTCACAGCCAAACCAAAGCAATTACATTATTGCAAAATCAACTCCATTTCTTTGATGATTTATTAGATGGATAAATAATTTATTAGTGATTACACCTCATATTCTCTAACTAGAAAATACACACATCCCTTTCCACACTGCTGTAGATTCCCTGCCTGAGTTATGCCACTGGAGAGGAATGTGGCAAAATGTGTAGCTGTATGGATCTGTGCTTTTGTAAAAAGCTGCCCATTTTGGATAGACCAGGGAAGTAACAGGTGGTAATTCCTAGATATGAAACCTATTTCCCCTAAAAAAAAGGCCTGAATTCCTACAGTTGCAAAGAACAGGGATTTACAGGATGCTGCCTAGGCCGTGCTCCCTCTATCCTCTCAGAGCCAGTCCCTGCTCACCTCACACCCTGCAGACACCACACACAACCTGCCAAGGGGCCACACACAAGAGGCTGCTCCATCTCCCTGCCCTGCTGTGCTGGCTTCAGGCTTTTCCTGAGCACTCAGGAAGCCCAGGTGGCTTTGGGGTTTGGAGAGAACCCTCCTAGAACGTGGCCAGCACAGACTGAGACACCAAGATGGGGTGACTCTCCTGTTCAGTCTGAGGAACATGAGTATTCCTCCTCAAGGCTATCCAATTTTTCCTGCACTACTTCATCTGTTCCCCAGTGAGAGCAGCAGCTCCTTGCACAGCATTAGACACAGCCATCAGCCTTTGCTCAGAGTGTGAACACAAAGCCAGCTCCCCATCACACCTTGCACCATTTACTCCCTCAGAGCCCACTGGCCACGAGTCTAAACCCAAACGTGATCAGGCCCAGGCAGGGCTCCTGCTCCTGAACAGAGCATGGATTTTATCAGTCTGGATAAAATGGAAACTGGCATTTTCACATATTGTCAGCTTAAGGCGGCTGAAAGTTTTCTGGAAGGCTGCTTGGTAACAAACTAGGAGAGACAGCTGCCTGCAGGACTCAGGAGCAGTGTTTTGTGCTGCAGCAGATCATTTCCAGTCTAGCAGCACTGACTCTGCAACCTTCACCCCTTGGTGGCAGAGCTGGAAGAGCACGCCTGGCACCTGAGGGGAGAAACTGGAAAAGCAGAGAAACAACCAACCTAGCAATAAGCTCTGAGACCACAGAGAGGGGTCAGGCTCTGAGAGAGCCACTGCTTCTTCCTACAAGCATCCTACGAGCTTGAGAAACACACAGGAGAAGATACAGTGTTGGAATGATGCACTACCCAAGATCTCACCAATACTGGGGCAGGGATTAATTCCCCTCTAAAAATCCAGGTTGAAATGCTGCCTCTACTGCAGAAACCAAAGTGTACACCTCAGCATCAAACCACACAGGTCAGCCAGTGACCTCTGACATTACCAGAGCACTGGGGAGCTCTGGGGAAAGGTGTTTCCCAAAATAATGCTGGAATAACTCTCCTAGAACAACACATCTGCTTCTGCCTCGTTCTGTCAGTGCAGCCCCACGGGCGCTCACCCACACCTCGCTCACAGCACACCCACATCACCTGCACTGTGCCACAAGGGAGCAGTTCACATGCCCATCCCAAAAGGGATGGGAGCACGTTCCCCCATGCTACAGCTGTGCAATTACAGTACATGGCTACAGGGACATGCAGATCCCACAGAAAGAGACCACAAAAAGGGTTTGTGTAAAAGAGGCCCTCACGTGACAGCTCAACACAAACTGGAGAAGTTGCTACGGCTGCGATGCCTGAAGGGAGAAAGGAGAAACTCAAAGGCACAGTTTGAGGAATAAAATATCAGAGGTCAGCAAGGATCTGAGCTGGAAGACGGTTTGGAAAGTATGGAAAAGTAACCACTGCTGAGCCAATGCAGAGCACAACCCCAGGTGTTTCAGTGCCACCTACACCAAGTTGTGGCCGAGCAGCCAGAGCAGCTGTGATCCCAAAGAGCTGAGCATTAACCCCAAATCCCAGCTCACTGCTGTGCTCCAGAAGGCCTGGCTAGGATGGATGCACACACATCCTGCAGCACAGGAGTCTCTGCACTGATGCACAGAACACACAGGGGTGGTGATGGTGGCTTGAGCATCGTGACACCAGAGCACACACGCTGCTCTGCCACCTCCTGCATCAGCCACGGGGCTGGGGTGAATTCATTTCCAAAAACCAGGCAAACTTAGCAACAGACACCAGGTTTGGGTCTTGGTATTGCCAATAACTCATGTGCAGGGAACTGGCTTAGACAATCCTGGATTTTTCATGAGACAATCCCACACTGAGGCACCTCTCAAGGTTTTGTCTCAAATTGAAGTAAACTTTTCCAATTTCCACAGCACATGAGAATGGTTAATCACACTCGCTGTTATCAGTGTGTTTCTGTAATTAACAATTTCAATCAGTGCTGCAATACTTTCATTTACTGTGAGGGTTTGAGGGCTAGAAATGCACAGCAAAAGCTGAAAGTAAAAACTCACACTTGACTTCAGAATCTGAGATTAAAAAAAAACCAAACAACTCTCTCTCAGATTAAATATTGTGGCACTTGATGAAATCATGAGAATTGACAATACCAAGCCATTTAGTGTTCATCTGTTACAGATTGTGAGTGTCACTGTCTCCCAGGAGAAGGTCACTTTGGAGCAATATCCCATTCACACACAGTCTGGAATCATGCTTCTATGAAACACAGCTGAAAGAAACTGGAGACAAAAACTTAGTCAAAACTCCTGAAAAGAACTGCAGTGTACAGAACTCAAAAAAATCCCTTTAAATTATCCAGAGAAAGGAAAATTTCAGCAGGAATGGAAGATCTTTCAACAAAGGTGCAGAAAGCACCTTTCATTGGAACTACACTGGCTAAGCAAGTGGCTGAAATAGTGAAAATTAGCAAGCATTAAAATACAGAAATCCTCTAGAAAAAGGGACTTTTGCATATGGAATTTCCTGTGCTGGGCATGGGCACCCTTTGGTTAGCCCTTTCCCGAGAGGATTAACCTGTCTGTTCCTGATGGAGAGCAGAGAGGGAATTCAGGGTGCCTCTGCAGGGGGCGTACAGTAGGGATTGGCTAGAAATCGTTAAAAAAGTATTTACAGGTCTGTAAATCCTCCAAACAGAAGAAAATATAAAACTGCATCAGAACTGGGCTACAAAAGAAAGAATCCTACCACAAAAACCTGCAGATTCCCTCTGTCTGACAGGAAGCCTGACTGTGCAAATTCCAGGAATCCAGCTTGCTGCTGCCACTTTGTACCTTCTCCAGAAAGGCTGTTTTATGACAGAGCCCTATCGGAAGTAGGTACAGGACACAGCAAGAGCCAGTTCTCTTGCTAAAACATTTGCTATCAAGTTTGCATTCAGCTAAAGACCAGCTGGGGAAGAGGGGAATAAACCCAGCTGGTGAGTTTTCCTATGGAATTCATTTCACTCCATTCATGTCCTTTGATCAGCCAGTTGCTGCCTCGGGTCACCCACAACACACACGCACACACACCCCCCCTCTTCCTCCTCCCAGGACTGCAGTGCTTTCAACAAGAGAAAAACAACAACATCAACAATAACAACAACAACAACATAATTATAATAATAATAAAAAAAATAGCAATAATTAAAAAATCTACAGTATTCACTTCCTTTTGGTATATTACATTGGCATTTTCTGTACACAACCCATGAGTTCCCTCTATTTACACAGTGATCCACAAGGACTTATTCTGGGGAGCCTGGTTCTCCTGGCCCTGAGTGGGGAATTAAAGCCCACCCTTCAGAGTTGCTTTTCAATTTTATTGAATGTACAATACTATCTTAAAACAATTTAAAATACAATTTTAAAATACAACTCTAAAACAATTTTAGAACAGTCTTCAAACAATACAATCTTCAAACAATACAATTTTCCTTTTACAGAAGAACTATGTGCAACAATCAGTGACGGTGAGGGGTCTTGGCTCTGCTCCGTCTTGCTCTTCCACGGAGGTGGTTGGCAGCACCTGCAGAATTAGAAACTGCTGTTCTTAAATTCACCATTCTCCGTGATGGAAAGCTTGGGAGGGTTGCCATTCCGGACGTGCATGGTGTAGCGCTCCTTTACCTGCGTCAGGGCACTCATCAGGCGCGTGTTGGCCGAGTCCAGGAACACGATCCGCTTCTCCTGCAAAGACACCCCACAGCGTCAGCGCTGCCGCCCGCCCTGGCTGGGAGCAGCCTGGGCTCTGGCAGAGGCAGCTGGGCCAGCGCTCCCTGCCCACATGGGCTGTCTGCCTCTTTCTGTTTTCGGGGTGCCACGGGCTCCTCTGCGGCCGCTCCGGCCCTCCGGGGCTTTTTGTGCGACGAATCCGAGTTACAGCGGGGAATTGATCCAAGCTCCACCCAGCCAGGCAGGGTTTTGCCACAGGGGAGTGGGAGGGGGTCGGTGTTAATAACAATGGTAGCCAATTTCCATATTACATTTTAGAAGTATATTAGAAAAACAGAAACAGGCAGCAGAAAATAAAAGTGGTGTGGGGGGGGTTTCATCTGGCAGAGAAAAGTGCAGGTGGTATCTGCCGACCGTTGTCTCTTTGGATGGAGTGTGCTCAGAGTAAACTCATGGGATGCTTGAAATAAATAAATAAACAATAATAATAAAAAAAAAAGCAGATAATGGCAGCCTGCGGTGACGGTGCAACAGCAACACAGAGAAGCAGCAGCCAAAGCTAACGCTGAGGGTTACTGGAGGTGAGGGGGAGAGGGCACTGTGGGTGGAGGGGAGATGCCATTGACAGAACACAAAGAACAAACATGGAACACGCTGCTCCTAAACCCATTCCAGCTCGGGGGGCTCCTGGGCTCCTCGAATGCACGTGCCTGGTTGATTGTCCTTGCACAGAACGTGCCAGCCTCCACTCGGAGCAGACAGCTCAGGGATGTGTGCTGCTAAATTGACATAACCCATCACCAGACCCAGCCTGCTAACAGTGGGATACAGCACTGGAGGGGCAAGCCAAGGCATAATCAGAGATGACAATTTCCATCTTTCCCCCAAAAATAATAATAATGCAGCTGCAGAAAGCAGTGCTAGAGATAGCAGGAAGGTTACTGTGCTCTCCATGCCACCAGCCAATTGGCTTTTGTTCTTTGAGAAGGGAAAATGTCTAATTTGCTCAACCAAAACAAGTTGCATGTGGGAACTCTTCCCAGTCCAGCCCATTGAGAAACAAAATGGAGGGGAAAATGATGCACAGAAGGCATAAACATTAAGGAACAGTTCAGACACACTGCTCAGGAGACTCACGTGCCACCACAGCCCCTGGGGATTTGGATCCCAGCACATCAGTGCATGCTACAGCACTAATCAGCAATGTCTGCTTTTCTCAGTGGGCTCCCCCACAGGGCTGAGTGCTTGGGTGCAAAAACAAAACAGAATTTAAGTCCTGCTTCTGTTACAGCCCTGAACATGCTGAGCTCTGTGCAAAGCCAACAGAGGAGGAAGAGGCAAAAGGCACAAGGCCTGCTTTAGCCCTCATCCCAGTCCAGCTGATGGGAGCAGGGAGAACACAGAGCCAAGGAGTTACAGGCCTCTCCTCCCAGGCTGAAATGAGCCCTGCAGAACACAAGTGCCTCAGAAGGAATGTGCTCTTCAGCCAGGCAAAGCTCCTACTCCTCCAACTGTATTTCACCTGGAACATACAATTTTAAATGAAAATTTTCCTTCTGAAACTTTTCCAGAAAAATTTCTAAAAGATCTTTTCAAAGACTTGAGAATGAAGGGCTGGGTGTTTTTAGACACTGCTGAGCACTCACTGAGCCAGTCTGCAAAACAGCTGGAAATCCACACTTGGAAAATCAATCTGAAAAGCACAAGGTTGGTGAGTAGAGGCATCTTCTCACTGAAAGGAAAATTGGATCTACCAGGCACGTCTCTGTAACATGCTCAGGGCACAGGGAGCAGGAGGAGCTGGAATGGGTAGGAGGTCAGTGTGCTGGGCCAGGACTGGGTACTGCTCAGCTAGAGAACTGATTGGGTTTACTTGCCTGTTGGAATTATCTCATCCCCATTTATGACCTGTAATTTAACACAGCGGAGATGTCACTTGCAATAGCAACCGGGCCAGTTCTCTTTGCAGCTGCGCCGCTCCGAGGAGAGACTCTGGCCAGACCTATCCCTGCTCAGGCTCCAGAGCCAGAACAGCTCGTGTCTGTGTGCATGGGGGCAGTGCTGGGAGCTGCCCTGCACCCCTCACACCATCCCAGGCTGGTGTCCCTAAGCACAGGGTCCCAGGGCACTGCTGCTCCTGGCAGCCTTTAACTCTTCAGCCGGGTATGACGAGCCAGGTTCCAGCCCCACTCAGTGAAATCTCACACAAAAAAACCACCTTGCTTTTCTAGCCACTGAGAATCAGACTAAATAAAATCTTCCAAGCACGATTTCAAGGGATTGCTACAGAACCCAGCAGACACCTGGGCTCTCCTGGTGAGTCTGCTCTGAATCTTTCAGCAGTTTCCTCCTCTGCTCAGGTACTCAAGGAAGGACAGTGACAACTGCACTTCCCCCATGCACTGCCTGACAGTGAAGCAGTTGAGGTTTGCCAGTGACCTTGCTTGATCAAGAAAAAGAGAAATCATTAATGCTGCTGTTTTGCTCCTGTTTTTTCACTGGTTTCCACCACAGGTGATAAATGCTGCATCACTTGATGAAGTGTGACCGAGGACTATACTCTTCCAGCCCTGAGGGTCTGAAGGTCTCACAGGTCAGCAGTGGTGCCCTCTGCCAGCTGGTGACACTGGGATCACAATGGTCCATGCTCCACCTTGCTAGCCCATCACCAACACCAAGGCTGAGAGCCTCCTGGCACACACAGGTAACAGGCAAGTTTCTTACTCAGTCCCAATCTCTCCCCTCCAAAAATCACTTTGCATGTTTGCCCAGTTTCTTCTTGAGGCAGATGAAAAAGATATCCACCCATTTCAGAATCCAGGCTGCTGCCTGGATGAACTGCCATTCCATGTCTGTAACAGCAAGATGCCCTGACTGTGCCTAGCTCCAAAAAACACAGCTCTTTGCTGCTTTATATTTTCCCTACAGTTCCACAGGAGTTCAAGTACTTCTAATACCCCAGTGCCATGTTTAACCATGTTCAGCTGAGACTCCCACCACCATTCTTTGTGTAGGGAATAACTTAGGTTATTCCTGAAAAAATGATTAAAGAAGTTTCCATATGGAACTACTGAAAAGCCCAGAAGCAGGAAAGAGACCCTCCAAATGCAAATACCACAAATGTAAACATGGCAGGCAGATACAAACCAGTCCCAGGTTCTGTTGTGGGATCAGCACACACACAGAGGAAAAGCTGGAATGACCCCCAGGATACACCCACATGCACTTCCCACTGGGTTCCCCTCCCCACAGCTGCCCAGGGTGACCGAGGTGGGAGCTGCAGGTTTGTGGGAAATGGGCATTTCCCAGGACTGCTGGGGATGGCCAGTGGGTGAAATGCCACAAGTGACATTCCCAGGACAATGCTCCATTGCAGCATTCTCTTTCCTGGACTCCACTGTCCAAAGCCATGCTGTTGCTGGCACAGCTGAGATGCATGCACATGGCAGCTAAACTATGCTGGGGTGAGGCACAGCTTCCCACAGGTCCCAGGCCCACACTTGGAACAACATCTACACAATGCACTGCTAATCCTTTACTCCCTTGGGATCTCACAAAGCAGCAAAGGTTTTGGAGACGTGATCAGTCCTGGGATTTGTTGCCAGGCTGCCTCAAAGCCCAGGTCAGACAGAATTAAATAAAGCCCAAAGTTGTCTTCCAGAGGCAATAAGTGACCTGTGTCACACTGAGGGCTGATATGGCTTGGAAGTAGAGAACAGTGCTGGGGCAGGAGAGAGGGGCCAAGAACAGGTTCTACACACAGGTTCTGGGAGATCCCAAGCTCTTTACCTACCTGTGCATCAATGATTTTCTGCTTTGCATCAATGACTGCTTGCATCTCAGCATGATCCTTTTTCAGCTCCTCTTCAACAGCCATGAGTCTGATGAGCAAAGAGAGCGACAGATTAGGACAGTCTAATATTATTCCCAAGTGTTTCAGATACTCTGGCCTGTTCGTTTGACTTCTCTGCTTCTCCTGGCTCTCCAAGAGAAGAATTCTGCTGCTCTCAGGAAAGCTTATCTCTCCATATGACACTTCCAGTTGCCCAAACTTATTATTTTCAGAATGGACATTACCAAAAATGCCACTGCTCTGAAAAACTGTTCTCATGTACAGATTCCAAACAACAACAAAAATAAAGACCTAGACTCAGAGACCTAAGGTAAAAATTCCTAAGTATTTTCTTTTACCTTCCTGACAATCTCAGGCAAGTTTCCACGCTGCATCCCCATTTCTTCAGCTCTGAGGATGGAGTTGCACAGGGGAGCCGCTTGTCTCCTTTGGAAAACCCAGTCCTGAGCTTCCCAAAGCCTCACCTGCTGATGATACTTTTCATCTGGCTGTCCTTCTCCTCCTGCTGCCTGCGCAGCCTGTCCTCGCTGTCTTCCAGCCGGGATTTGTAGTCTGTGAGCAGCTTCTGCATCTGCTGCTCCTGCACCAGGAGCCGCCGCTCGTACTCCTCCAGCCGGCGGCTGGACACGCGCAGGCGCTCCTTCAGCTTGGCGATCTCCTGCTCGTACTGGCAGCCAGGGAGGCACCAGGGAATCAGGAGAAAAAAGAAGAGATCAGATCCTTATAATGCTCTGCTGGCTCTTTCAGGAGTGTTGTTGTTTGGGTTTTTTTTTTCAGGGAAAAATAAGCTGATGGAAGTAAAGGAAGTGAGAAGCAAACATAGGGGCGACCATAGAGAAGGAGCATCCAGCTGCTCCCACGCTGTGGGGTATCACTCTGCAGCACAATTCCAGCAGTCAGAGGGCTCTGACATGGCTCCTCAGCCCTGACTGATCACATCCTGCCTTACTTCAGACTCTAGCAGTTCTCAGGCAGATGTTGCTAACATCTGGAAATGGATATGCAACTGTAGAAATGGCCCAGGCTGCCCAAACTTACAAATCCAGAGCTGTGTAGGACCCAAATAACTCACTCTTCAGGACCTAATCAATCAGGGCAGGTCAGAGCAAACCAGTCACTGCAAACCAGAGCCTTACTTGGCTGAGCTTTTGTTCTTCTTGTCTCTCCGGGCAATCATTTCTGCAATAGTGCCATGAATCTCAATATATTGCTTTGTTTTGGGTTCATTCCCCTTTCCTAATAATCCTATGCTTCTGCTTCTTTGTCCACTAAACATTCTTCTCACTCCCTGCCTTCTCAAAATACCAGACCTCTTACACAACAACTCCATCCCCACAGCAACACATGACTGTGACTGTATTTGGAAAAATGGGATCTACTTCTGAAAAAACACACACTTTCAAAAACAGACCATGCAGATTTCTGTGCAGCTCAGAAACCTTGCAGTACCTGGGTGACAGGCATTTGCCTCAGGAGAAGCCCAAGATAAATCTGACTGCTGCTACTGATGAAAGCTGAGCTGCAGCCCTGCACAGTCCCTGTGCATGTCCTAAGCCATGCTCAGTGGGGTTAACAATCCTGATTTACTTCATTTACTGAGTTAGTGATCACTGATATAACCTGAGTGAGAATGTGTGATGCTGTGACAGCAGGCCCTGAAAATCCCTCTGAACTCGCTGTGGGGTGCACAGCACTCAGAATCAAATCTACCTTCTCAGCATGCTTGACTTCATCCAGGCTCTGAGTCGTGTCCTTCTTGGTGTCCTCGTACTGGCCGTTGTTGAACACCCACGCCGCCGTCCTCTCCACCGGGGACAGCGTGGCCGAGTCCACCGGTGACTGCACCTGGGGCAGAGACACCTGGGCGTTGGCATCCACCAGACAAAGTGCACACTAACCAGCTCTGACATCCAGCTCAGCTGGAGGAGAAAGGTACCCATGGATCTGGCAGCCTCAAAGGATCCCTGGAAGGTCTCCTGCAGGGATACTCCATCCTGCGTTGACTTTGGACCTCCAGCACCTACCTGAATCCTCTAAAACCAAACCCGCTTTGGAAATTTTTCTTCCTCTCCAAAGTGAGTTACTCTCTGAAAAAGTTCTTGTTTCCCAATCCTGTTCACATCCACTGCTTCCCTTTGCCACGCTGTCAGCAAGGCTTTCTCACCCTGCCACCTCTTGCACAGAGAACACACAGTGACAGAGCTCTGCTCGCAGCGTGCTCAGGTGAGACAGGTTGGGTTCCCTGAGTGCAGAGAAGCTCCAGGAGCAGCTTCCTCAGCCGGGCTGGGACAGACTGCAGTGGAGCCTGGGACTGTACAGTTGATGTGGCAGGGAGGTGTGGCATGATCCCAGCAGTGCCTGCCAGGTTTGGATGGTCCATTGCAGCGTAGCTGCCCTGCCAGGGCCAGCTGTGCTGATGGGGGGAAATGTCCAACCTCTCTGGAGGCTCTCTCTCCCCTCTTCAAGGGAATCCAAACAGGGAGCCAAGAAAAGAGACAAGAAACTCTCTGCCTGGCTGGGGAAAACATGGCTTGCTACAAATTCCAAGCAATTTTCACAGACAAAGACAAGTTTATAAGCGCAGGAATTAGCATAATGACTCCTGAAAGAGCAAATTGTCTTATGTTTTTGAGAAATGCAAAAGATCAACTTCTCCCCAGCTGCAGCTTCTTTTTGTGCCCAGGCAGCTCTTCAGCTCCCTGCCTGGCCCAGTGGTGCACCCAAGTGCACTGTGCTCCCTGGCTGGAGCTTGTCAAATCCCAGTCTCAGCCAGGAGCTCTCCATGGGGGAGGAAGAGCTTCTTTAGGAGCCAGGGATCATGTCACCCTCCTGCTGTGTTTCTCCTGCTCAGAAAGAAGCCTCAGCAGAAGTGTAAAGCCAAAGAAAAGGCATAGGAATTAAGCAAAAATCCCTGGATTTAGGCAAAGGCCTTTTGTGTAGAAGGAAGTCTTCACAACAAGAAAGTTAACAGCCCCTTAGGTATGGTGTGGTAGCCTGGCAAAGCTCATTAATTCAGATTTTTTTGATGGCATTTGCTGTCAGGCAGCCAGAACAAGGGAGACCATGGCCCATGCGTGGCTGTGAATGGCTGGAGAATGAGGAGCAGGATGGATGAACACTGTCACCAGCCACTGGAGCTGCAGGGGACTCAGACAGCAGAAAGGTGACTATAAACTACATCCCCAGCCCTGCACCAGACTGCTGAGCAGCAGCAAACCTGGCCAAAAAAGCTTCCAAGTGTAGGACAGAATATTTCCAGCAGCAAAATTGTGGAAGCTGTCAAGATCAAGTGGATGGCAAGTCACACATGCTAATGGGTCACAAGTTATTCTCCAATAAAGGGCAAAAAAAAAAGAATTAGCCTGCTAGGAGCATGTATTAATTCCCCTCTTTGCCTCTCTTCCAGAGGAACACACTGACATTTCTGTTCCCACCTACCTCCTAAATGGAAATGGAAGGCAACAAGTGACCTCTCCCAGCAAACAAAGGGCCCAGCTCTATATTCAGAAACAAATGGGACTTGTAGAGAACAGAGTCTAACAATTATAACGCCCACAAAACATGCCTAGAAAGAACATGCCCAGAAAGAACATGCCCAACTTCTCTTTTCTCTTTCTCTTTTTTAAACAAGAACAGAATTCCACAACAAGATTTGCAATTAAAAGGATGCAATGGAATTTGCCTTGAAAAAAATGTTGGCCACTCCATTTGGCACCATTCAAGACGTTGTTCATGGGTGTGGGGAAGGGGAGAACAAATTGATTTCTCTGAATAAAGCAGGAGCAAGCACTCTAATGAATCCAGTGGAAACAATTAGTACAGAAAGTACAGTGGGAAAACAAGTGGATGCACATCTCCTGCACATTTATCCTTTTTACTGGCCTAAAATGTGCTACCAGAACCACACAAGGTCTGGTTGTATTCCACAAAAAACCCCTCACCTAGCCATGCCCTATACCACACTGTAAAACACACACTGCAGGGAGTACAAACACACACACACTTCAAATAACAAACAATTACTTCTTTGGGTATCACTAACTTGGCATACTAAGCTTAGGCTTGTGATTCAGTGTTTCTGCTCTCATACTTCAATGCACTTGAGGTATTAAAGTAGTTTTGAAGCCCTGATTGTTCCTGGGTTCCCAGACATCACCCAGCTTTTCCTGTAACATTCAGGAGTTTGCCAAAAAAGCTCTGCTGTCAGGGAACACCAAGAAAACCTTGGGCACAGCAGAGGTTGTTCTGCCACCTTCACCTCACAGCCCAAAGCCTTCCCCCTGCAAGAGCTCTGACCTGCAGATCATGTTTTCCACCTTCACTGTAGCATTGAAATACTCACTTCTTCTGTAAAATTAAACTAATGTAGGAAAATATTTTCATACACAGCAAATCACAACAGGATTGTTATTATTTTTTTTTAAAGATCAAGGAATGATGGCTTTTTGACAGGAAAACCTTGATTTATAGTTGCCTATGAGCAACTGATAATGTGCATTAGGAGTTGGTAGATATAAGCATTCCTTTCCACAAAAAAATTTGCATTATTCATAGTTTGGGATGATTAATGAAAAAGCAGCAGTTTTCTGAGGAACAGCAAGAGATTGCTTCATCACGGTGAAATATGGATTTCTCCACACTTTAGACAACTGTGCTTATTTGTTATTTTGGCAGCAGTTATCCTGTGATGTTTTATCTTTGTTCATTTCCCTGTTTCGAGGCAGCTCTGCTTTTAAATTAGCACCACAGGGCAAACACAGTCTCACGTGGCGATCTGAACTACCACTACAAAGCTGCTCCTGGTTTTTTTTTCCTTTGTATTCAGGGAAATTTTCCAGCTCTGTTTCTTACAGCAGGTTTGCTGCCACCTTAGTAAATGGAAAACAGTTGTTTTTTTCTTCAGATTTAGTACAAAAGCATCCCAGTGGCACAGATAAGGTGGCTTGCCGAGCTTGTGAGAGCGACAAGCACGATTATTCCTTACACTTGCTGCTATTGGCCACCGGTGTAAGTGCTGCTATTATTGATTCAGCTTAGAGGTCCAGAAAGCTTTGGAGGCCAAGGGCTGAGCACCAAAGCAGAGGCCTGGAGGCAGGGCTGCCTTACCTGCTGTGTTTGCTGCCGCTGGATGGCGCGCACCTTGGGCACGGGGCTTTCCCTGGAGGACGAGGACTGGTGCCGGGAGCGGCTCCCGTTCTGCGCGGGCTCCGCGCCCGGGGCCCCCGAGGCCCCCGAGACGCTGCCGGTGCTGCGCAGGGAGGGGCTGTGCGTCAGCGTGTGCAGCGTCTTGGCCCTGGTGCCCAGCACGGCCTGCTCCATCTTGCGGATCTGCGCCTGGCTGCTGCTGTTCTGCCGCGGCAGCACCACGGGCACGTGCCGCTCGGGGCGCCGCGCCGAGTCCTCGCTCTGCGAGCTGCGCTTGGCCGACTCCTCCAGGCTGCTGTTGCTGCGCCCGCTGGGCTTGAAGTCCTCGCTGTTGCTGCGGCTGCGGGAGCTGGCCGTGCTCAGGTTCTCCGGGCTGGAGTCCACGGAGGCCTTGGCCGTGGGGGGGCTCGGGTTGTTCAGCTGGTACACCGGGTTTTGGAAGGAGAGGGGCCGCAGGCTGCCCTGCTGGTTCCAGGCCGGGTGCAGCGGCCTCCGCACCTGGGGAGCGCTCTGGGGCGTGCTCTGGGTGTCCCACAGCTGCTTGATGGTGGCCACCTGGGTGACGGAGAGCTGGCTGCCCGCCAGGCGCAAAGGCACGTCGTGCATCATGGAGGCGCTGTCGCTGTGAGCGGCGTGGGGGTCCTGCAGGTCCATCAGGGAGATGCTGCGGCCGTTGGGCAAGACACTTACCTTCTCGTCCTTCTCTGAGCAAGTCATGCTCTGCGTGGATGCCTGCTGAACCAGGAGTAAGGTCTTGCCCCTAAAATGTCCATCTACATTTTCCTGGGTTGGAGACTTCAACTTGTTTATGTCACTGTGGAGTGGAAAGGAATTTGGTTAATTTTTGAGCAGCCAAGACCCCGAGAGATCTGTCCCAGAGAAGTCTTTCTACCTCACTTAACCTCCCCCCACTGAAAGCTTCAAGGAGCCAGACTTCCTTTTATGAGCTCTTTGTGTGCAAGTCAGAACACACTCTTCCTTAATTACCGCTTATCTTGGAGAATGGTGTTTGATTCAAGAAGTCCTTCATCTTTATTTTTTTTTTTACAGGTGAAATCTAAACCATTCCCACTAAATCCTCCCCCCTTTAGTCACTTCTGTGTCTAGCAACACTTCAGATGCCATTTAACCCTTTGCCATTATGTAGCAAGAGATGGGACAAAAGGAAATCATCTCAAATTGTGCCAGGGATGGTTTAAATTGGATACCAGGAAACATTTCTTCACCCAAAGGATTATCAACACTGGCTCAGGCTGCCCAGACAGTGCTGGAGTCACCATCCTTGGAAGGTGTTAGGATGTGGCACACGAGGACATGGTTTAGTGGTGGCCTTGGCAGTGCAGGGCTAACGGTTGGACTCTATACTCTTAGAGGCTTTTCCAGCCTTAATGATTCTATGACTCTGTGTATTATGGAGGTCTTAAAATTCAGCAGGAGCTGTGTGAAAGCTCCTTCAGAGCTGGATGTAAGCTCAGGGGGCATGTGACAACCTGGCCCTTGTGCCTGACAGCACAGGTACTGCAGCAGCTGAGCCCTTTGGCAGCTCTGCCATGTCACAGCTCCAGATTAACAGCTGTTACAGTGTGAGAAATGCTGCACGGAGCACAGGAGGGACTAATTCTGACTACAGCTCAGTTTTTCCATTAGCAGCCTGATGGCCAGAAGGAAACACCATGGCTGACCGTGTACTCAGGCTGGCAGTAAATCACAGAACTGATTTTTTTATCAGCTCAAGTCATTGACTCCCAGAGATGTGGTTGAGTCCTGGCTAAGTCCAAAGCTCCTGGTGCCCAGTGGCACCTTGTGCACCTCTTACTGGGATGGTCCATTCCCCATAAGAGAGGCCCCATTCCCTAGCTCAGGTGATGAAGCCCCCAACCCTTGGAACCGCAGAATAGTTTTGCTGGAAGGAGACCTCGAGGATCATCTCACTCCCACTCCTCACAGCTTTACAACCCCCCAGCTGGGACGTACCCATCGCTGGGGTCCTCAGTTATCTTCTGAAGTCCCGAGGAGAGACTCCCAGCGACGTTGGGGCTGGAGCTGTGCTCCGTGAAACGCTTCAGCTGCTGCTGCGTGGGTGTGGGGCTGCTCATGGATTTTGTGATATCCGCAAGAATACGGGGGAGAGGTCCCAGTTTTGCCACGGTTGCCTGTAGGAAGGAATTTTCACCCTAATTGGATACAAGCACCACGACATCCGGCGGGTTTGTGATTTTTTGGTACCGATGCACAGAGGGATGGAGTGGAAGGAAGGAGGGTGGGTGGTTGTGTGCGGGTGTGCCAGGATCGGAATGCAGTGTTATGGAGCAGCGCAACGACGGCGACCAGATGGATGGAGGAGACGAAACGGGGTGCAGCAGACATTGAGGAAAGAAAAGGAAATAGAAAAGAAATTAGGATTGACCCCCAAAAAATAAAAATCATGCTCAATAAAACAAAACTACTGCCATTCCAATGCAAAACTATCATGCAAAGCACACTGGGTCCCGGGTGGGTGAGGTCAAAGTGAAAACTACGGCATCTGCTCATTGAAGGGCATTCAAAGGCTACAGATTCAGCTGGTGGGGGGGACTTTCCAGGCAAAGGGGGTCATGTGGTAAAGGAAATGCATGCCAACAGATGAGGGGGATCATGAGAGGATTGAGGGTGATGAGGAAAGGGAAGGTTTTCATTTCATAAGCCTTTCAGTTTTGGTATGCTGCATGGATGCCATCTCCTTCTGCACTGTTATCAACAATTAATTAAGCCATTCTTCCCTACCCAAACTTGAAAAATAACTGCATGAGAGCATCAGTGATCCTCATCCCATATCAGCATGGGGTGAAATGTGTGGCTCCAATTACAGGTTAGCTCAGTGCTGGCCAGGCTGAGGGTAAGAGCAGCTGGCCTTCAGCAAGGAAGGCTGCTCCTCCAGGCCCTGGCTGCTCACCCCTTTGGGCCACTGCTGGGAGATCAGCTACAGGGCATCTCCAGGCTCCTGGACTGCAGGAAGAAGGTGAAGGAGCTGCAGATTTATTAAAAAAATTAAAATTCTGCTACAAAACCAATGTTCTTCTCAAAGATACCCCTGTTTTCCCCATAAGCAGGTATTCAGCCAGTCTGGCTCCAGAGAAAGGTCTCTTTACAGACACTTTCATACAGCACTGTGGCTATTAAAATCTTCAAGGTGGCTCCTCTCCTTATTTCCCAGCCATTCCCTACAGTAAAGCCATAATGCATGTAACTTTACCCCTTAATTCTCTTTTTAGGAAACCACTGTACCAGCTCCCAAGGGCCTGCTAGGATAGATCTATACATCCAACCTACAGAAAGGGCCACGCAGATCCTTACATTTGGAATCTACACTGGATGAGGTAAATTGAAAACCAACATCATAACTTATTATCAAACTAAGATTAATATACAGACAGTGTTTTTGAGTCAAGGGCATTTCAATTTACTCTGACACAACAAACTCAGATTTTTGTTTTTTTCTTTTAAGTAATGTACAGTGAAAAAATAGATATACAACCAGTAACTACTTTGGCAAACCCTAATGCAATAAAAATTGAGTGCATTGTTATTCACCTTACTTCTCCAGTTTCAAAAGAAAGAATAACATACATGGAAAATGGACAAAATAATGCACCTCTAAAAATTGAAGTATGGAACAGTTCCAAGCACTTAAAAAAATAAAAATACTCAGTTCAGCTTTTCTGGGCCTTATCAACTACATTTGCTACCAAGATTTTAATGATCTTGGTTCCTGCAAACCCACATAGCCAAGGAAGATCAAAGCTCCTCCTTTCCTGCTTCTACAGCTAAAAGGAAGCAGTGCTCATTGCTGGTGGTGTCTGCTGGGATCAGAAAAACAGAATCTGGACCCTGCACAGGAGCCAGCACAGGGCACAGCAGAAAGCATCTTGCTCTGCTGCAGGATGGCACTGGGAGCAGATCCAGCCTCTGACATGGCATTCCTTGTGTGCCAAAATCAAAGGAAATGAGAGCATCTCAGCAGGCTTTGGATGGGGCTCTTGATGAGCACAGCTCCACAGGGCCAACTCATTCCTCCATCAGAACAGGGGAGGGCCTGCTGGGCAGCAAAGCACCTCCCTCAGCACCACCAGGCACAGCAACCTGGCCTTTTCCTGTCCAAAAGCCTCACTTATGAGACAGGATGGGCTGCCCAGGGATTTCAGGTCCACTTCCAAGCAATGCCCTCAGCACCTGACCTTCCCAAAGGCTCTGCAAAGTGCCTGCAGTGCTGCTGAAGCCCAACCACCTCACACACCCTGCTGCAGGGCCTGATCTGAAACCACAGATGGAGCAGCTGTGAAACAGCACCATCACACATTCCCCTCCTGCCTTCCCCTGGAACTCTCCAGTGTTTGCTGCTGCCATGGAACCATCCCTGTACTCTCCTTCCAGGGACTCCAAACAGCTTTACCTTATCAAGCTGGGACACAACCTCCCAGAGGAGGGAATGCAGCACCGAGAGCTCCTTGCCCAGGTCGATGTAGCCGTCGTATCCAGGCATGTTGGAGATGGTATCTGGGTTAGAGAGCTCCCTCAGAAAACGCTGCATTCCTCCCCACTCATGTTCCAAAAACTCGTTCATGAAGGCCATGTACTCTTCCTTAATACCAAACCTGCAGGAAAGGGAGGTGGGGGGAAACCCAGTCAATAACCTCCACACAATATACAGAGTACAAGTGCTTACAGACAATTACTTAAACACTTTACTTTAGACCTGCCTTTCTGAAGATTTGGAGTATCTTCCAAAAAATAAAAATTCAAAACCTGAAGATTTTGCAGTCTTGGAGGGAAAAAACAACAGGACAATTTAAGAGATTCACTGCTTTGTTGTACTTACTTAAATACTACTACCTCACTGTTTATATTACAAATCACACCTCTCCCTGCTCCCTCCCACACATACTCTTTCTCTTCTCCCATGTAGGAGATGTGCCATGCCCTTTGTATCATTCAACTGAGAACTCTGGAGGGAGAAAATCATGATTCTTGAAACAGCAAGGATCTTCTTTCCCTTTGAAACAGCATAGAAAATATGGTAGTGCATGACTCCTCTTGGTTTTATGGTGTGTCCCCTCCACAGAATCCAACACACTCCAGTCTGCACATAAGAAGAATTTATCTGAGGTGTCTCAAGCGCTCACATCCAAGTGAGAAGATTCCCCCTGTGCTAAACCTGGCTTCAGTCTGACATAGAACCAGCTGCCTGTGAGCACAGCCAGGAGTGGGGCACGCTGCAGGTTTTGGTTGCCCTGGCAGCACCTACTTGGCAAAGTTGGCGAGGTTCTGGATGACTTTGGCGATGAGGGTGAGCGTGCGGGAGGTTTGGTCATCGGGGTACTCCTGCATCAGGTTGAAGAGGCTGGGGGACATGATGGCAGGGCACAGGAAGCGCAGGAACAGCGAGGCGCTGATCAGGCGCTCGCTGATGTCCTGCTTGCCCCTGTTCAGGCACTGCTGCTTCCAGGATGCAAACACCTCCTTCAGCTCACGAGGGAACACACTGGAAAGCAAAAGAAAACCAAAAAAAAGAGAAATTAAATTGCGCTGGCAACGAGATGCAAGAAGTTGAGCTGGTGATCAGTCACTCGAAAACATCAGCTCTTTTTTACCTCCCCTTTTTTTCTCTTTCTCTCTAGGCTAGGTAATGTCATTAAGCCTCTATTCATAGATCCCCATTTAATCTGGTGGCACTTAAGTAGTCTTTAAAGCACCCCTTGTTCATCTGTGTTAAGTGAAGCCATTTCCAGACAGGCTGATTTGCAAGCTAGAACTACTTATCCATTGTTACCCTGGAGCAAACAGGGTATTAGAATACTGAAAACAAACGAGCCAAACGGAGCTCATCTCCATATCTGACAGTTTTACCTTGCTTGTTAGGCTCTCAATATTATGCCTTTGCTTCGTGCCAAAGCAAAGGCCCCTCTTCCTCCATTGCTACTCAGAAACAGAGATTAATAGAAATCTCCCTGACAGTGCTTCCTCTCTGTGAGTTCCTGTTCAATTCCACACATCTGAAGGGTCTAAAAGTCTTCTGTACACATCAGCTTTTTATGCCAAGTCCAAGCTAAGCTATTATCTCCTGACTTTATTCCCTCCTTATCCAGTCACTCTCAGCATGTGTTCCCTTGGCAGGGATTTGGGGAGGTGTGGTTTGTGGGTTGGACCCCTCAGTCTGGGCACAGGTTCACCTGCAGTCTGGAGTTACAGGCAGGAAGGCAGTGAGGAGAGGGCACAAAGGCAGCCTGGGAGGATGGAAGGGGCTGTGCTCCTTCCCTGTCCCACTGCTGCTCCCTCACCCTCAGAGGAGGAACAGGCCCCCCTGAGCAAACAGGGACAAAGGGAGGGAAGGAAGGGGCCTTACCAGTAAGAATTGATAATCTTGCAGAAGACCAGCTCACAACACATTTTCAGGTTGCACTGATGATCAGCTAATTCACTCTGTGAGCACCTGCTGGGATCTGCTTCACAGTTTTCATCTGACTCATACACAGCCTTGATAAACTCCCCTGGAAGAAGGGAAGAGAAGGAACCAGGGTAGTTACAAGAAAAGCCTACTTGACACACCTTTAAATCCTGCTTATGTCTTTCCCTGGCAACTGCCTGTCCTGCTCTGGGTGTCTGCAGCTCAGCCTCCAGACACCAGCTGTTGGGGACACAACTCCTCCCCGCCCTTCCCCAGCAGAGCACAGCCTGGGCTCTGATGCTGCAGCCTCCTGTGCCCGTGTGTCCCCAAGCACAGTGCAAAAACAGGATGGCTCTGCTTAGCAACCCTGCAGGCACTTCCCTTATGGCCTAGAGAGGAGGATTTGACTTGGTATTCAGTGTTACCAACTATGAAATTATCCACAGTCCTAGCAATGAAGCTGTGTGTTGTATGTCTTCATAATTTCCCCAGAAAATGCTCTGGCAATGATATTTATTTATATTATTGCTAAATCTGCCCTTTTTTTTAATTTTAAAAAGTGTCACCTTGCTCTTGAATAAGAGTAATAGCCAAGCCCTAGCTAGATGCTGCTAATTTGTCAACCTCTTAGATCAACACCTTACAGTGTTTTTATGGCCTGCATCTTTCGAGCTCCTTGGCATTTCTGTCACCCTTCCCTTTCAGCATCACAACAGAAACTGCTCACATATAAACCACATGAAGCTGCCTTTGTCTGACAGACTGGAACGAGCTACTCAGTGCTTTCCCTCCTCTGTATGCAGGCATTCCAAGTGATTTTTAAGCTGTTGGGTGTTCACTAGGAAAAACCCTTTATTCACTGGTTTAATGATTCAATGTCTTTCAAGTTCATCTCCTCAGATGATCTCACTGGCTCTGAGCTAACACAAGGCTTATTTGTGGAAAAGGGGTTTGTTTTTAGCCTTTGCTTTCCTAAAACCCCTTGAACACCTCTCAGCCCCTTCCCAAATCTCAGCTTGGTGTTGTTGCAAGCCAAGCAGGCACCACATTTTCTTAATTTTTGCTGAGGGCATCTAAATCTCTTACTTGCAAAACTGCTGGCATCACTTTAATTGAGCCAATTCTGTTTTAACTCTTGTTTACTGATAATATTATTTTATCCTTAAATATATTTGAAACTTATTCTTTGTGGCCCAAAAGACCCTGCTATAATCAGATATAAGATTCCCTTCCAGACATGTTACATTGCTAACACCAACCACAGTGCCATTAATCCTTTCAAAGAACAGGGCAGCTGAGTAAAATGACATTTAAAACCTGACAAAGAATTAGATGGGGATATTGTCATGAGCAAAGTTGCCCTGAGCTGCAGACAAGCTGGACAGCCTTGGGGGCATTTTCCATCTCTCCCGCCTGTGATTTACCATCTTATCACTCAGTGCTAAATGATGTATTAGCAGTCATTAATGTTAGAATATTTTATGCAATTACTGCACATTAAGGAGCTTGCAGTCAGCTGTAATGGAGTGGTTCCCCAGCTGATGTTCAGCCTGCTGGGAAGCACAGCACAAAGCAGCAGGCTGCTCGTTTCTCTGTACCAGGTGAGAGCCCACAACTGTGACTTACACTCAGTGGTCGCACCCAGGAGAATAAGACTACCAGAACAGGCTCATTACACTCCAGAAATGGCCAAACTGGATGCAATCCCAGTGACTGCAGTGACCCTTGGAGCACTAATTTAGCCAGCTATCTCCTTGATGCCCTGCCAGAGTCTGGGATTGCTGAGGACAAGCGAGACTGCTGGGAAAGCAAGCAACTTGGCTTTTTTTCCCCTTTTTGAGAAAGGATGTGGTTTGGGACTTGGCTTTGGCCTGATCTTGTTTCTCTTGTATCAATTTCCAAAGCTTTCTTCATCCCAGAAACAACAGGGGGTGGGTGGCTCATTGTGCAACTGTGGAGAAGGAAGATTTGTGTGGAGCTGCTGAAATCTGACTGTGGTGAGGCTGTGTGAGGCAGCCAGCTGGGTTTGGTGCCCTTTGCTGCTGACTTTGGGTGGCCAGGAATTCCCCAGGCACTGGGTTATGACTAGAGCAGAACCTCTTGGTGGAGGGGGGACAATAACAAAATTATCAGAGTCCACCCTGGCATGTAACAGTGGGCATGAGGACCCTGTGGGGAGGATGGAGCGGGAGATCCCAGGATGGCCAAGGAGTTTTAATGAGTCAGTGAATAAAGAGCAGGGATAAACACAGGCAAGAGGCTTCCCAGACAGGATGCATCCTGATCTCCTGTCCTGGGATGCTCAGCAGCCTTGCAGCCTCACTCCCTGGCCTTGTTTCTCCAAGGACTATGTGTCAAAACCCCTCTTTCAAGCCTATATCAGACAGAACAAGCACCATTGCTCACAAAGAAATTGCAGTGTTATACCTATTTAGCACACCAGAGACACAAAACAAAGTTACCCAGAAAAACAGAAGATGGCAACACAAACTTGAAAAGGGACTCAGCTACATCAAATCTTGCCTTGCATGGGTGCTTCTCCTGCAGGCACCAAAGAGCACCTTCTCCACGTGGAGGAAGGGCATGGAGAGCAGGACAGTGTGCTGTCTGTGTATGGGACACTCAGGCTGAGGCTGCTCCTTCCCATCCCACATTCCCAGCTGCAGCCACAGCTCAGGGTCAGCCCTTGCTGTGCAAACAGGGGGTTTCTTACCCAGTGCATCCTGGAGGTACTTCTGTCCTACCAGCTTGAGGTATTCCTCAATAGCTTTGGTAGCAAGTGTGTTCTCCCTGAAGATCAAGACATCGTGTTCTGCACAACGATCTACCTCAGCCATCACCAAGTCTGTCAAGAAGTCCTGAGGGAAAAAGGTCAAAGGGCAAAGGTGATTTGAACCAGCTCAGTTGTGCCAGGCTAACTGCAGAAGCCAAGAAGGAAGGATATTTCAGGATAATAAATGATTTCTCAGCCTGAGACAAGGGGTGCAGCTGCCACATGAAGTAAGGACTGAGGAAATAGCCAGGTCTCCTCTTGGGTTTATTATATTTGTAGAATGATATAGATCACAAATTATAAAGGATGAAGCAAAAGTCTCTAAAAAAAACCTGTGCAGCCAAGCCTGTGTTTCAGTTCAGCTCCAGAACAGAACCTCTCAGCGGCTTGTTTATCAGAGGCTTTGTCTGCTGACAGAAACTGTGCTATTATATTAATCCTTATCTTTATAAGCAACATTCCATAGAAACATGGATTTAAAAATCCAAATTAGAAGTGACACACAAGTTATTACAGCTTGATGATATTTGAATAAGAAGAATGGCTTAACAAATTAAATTCGCAAACCAAGACTGCTTTAGGATTTGGAAAAATAAAAGTTAACATTCAAATTGCTGGTTATCTACATGGCTTAACTTGAACTGTTTTAGATTGTCCAGGCAGGAACTGTCAGCAAGCCTTGATACAGAGAATAATCTCTTGATATAGGGTCTAATTCTACAGTAATACTTATTTCCTCAAGTGGTAACTTTATGGGAGTAAACAGCATTTAGCACTCTTGGATTTCAGTCCATTATAGTTGTTTCTTTTCAACAAAACCCACAAAAATTCTTTTCACCTGGCACAAACTGGGAACATCCAGCTGCATCCCCATCAGCAGAAGTATGAGCTGGAAACACCCTCTAAGGAGCTTTATGGCAGCCTGAGCCACCTGTGCCTCCCATAAATAGAGGTTCAGAACTTCACACAACAGGAATGCAAAGTTTTAACACTAATTTATCAACTTGTTGCAGCAGGCACTGCAGCAGTCCAGAGCCTGTTTTCCAGCAGGGTTTCAACACAATCTTAGCTACCAGCTTCTCTCATCAGATCACTTAAGGAACATGTTCCTGTCACACACAGTGTCACAGAACACCAGTTTTCAAGGGCTAAGCAGAAAAGCACCTTTTCTAGTTAGGAATAGTTAGGTGAGGCTGTCCCTTGGGTGTTGTCTGCAGCCATCCTTCTCCATCTCTATCCCTCTGATTTGTGCTTTGTTTGCTCTAGCTGGATGCACTGGCAGAAGGTGCCTCCAGTGTGGCCCTACTCACACAGCAGCAGCAGCCAGAGAGATCAATGCAGGCTAATGCTTCCAGAACTTCCCATGACCTGCAGGACACTTTCCCACAACCCATCTGAAGGAACCAGTGGGCACCCAGAGGTCCTAAGAGCATCCTTGGAACAGGTGGGACCACCATTAAGTCAGCACAAATCCCCCAAATGGCTGCTCAAACACTGACCAAATCAATGCTGCATTGATCTGCTGACTCAGCACCAGCACCCACTGCTCATTGTAGCCCAGGCTTATTTATAGAAGCACTTCTCCAGTTTACCAACCCCCTGTTCACTCCTCTCTTAACCTACATCCTGATTTTAGAAATGCAAGGGAACACTCAAAGGTAGGTGCTGATTTTCAGAATAACACCAAGTTACAGAGCCTTCCTG
Organism: Melospiza georgiana; assembly: GCF_028018845.1. Taxonomy (NCBI): domain Eukaryota; kingdom Metazoa; phylum Chordata; class Aves; order Passeriformes; family Passerellidae; genus Melospiza; species Melospiza georgiana. The sequence goes on from NC_080438.1 coordinate 4,830,860, forward strand.
CTTACACTTCATACACAACACCCATTGTAAATCAAAGGTGACTTTGATGAAGGGGAGAGAATGATGAGGAGGACTCCATGGATATCAGAAGGCTAATTAATTACTTTATTATACTATACTATACACATTCCATCTAAACTGAATCTGCCAAGCACTCACTCTGCACACACTGCACAGAATCTCGTGACTGTCACCCAACTGTCCCAACACACACACACACACTTGCCCCTGACACGCCAAGGAAACAAAACATCCTCACTTTGGATAAACAATCTCCATATTGCATTCTACTTTGGCACAACACAGGCACAGCAAGTGATTTGAATTGTGTTTTCCCTTTCTCTGAGGTTCAGGAGCCACCTGTGCTTACCTTGGCTCTCCCAGTGCTCTGAAGGATGTGCACCAAGGCAGAAGCCATCTCCTCCTTGTTCTTGACGCTGATGACGGGTTCCAGCACGGAGCACAGCAGGGCGTAGTTGCTGGTGACATACTCCCCAAACTCCTTGTACTGCTCCATGGGCAGGATGGTGATGGTCTGGTAGCGGGATTTGATGCGGATGGAGGGCCCCCCTGCCTTGCCCTTGCTGGCTGTGGGGGTGCTCACTGGGTACCATTTCTCCACAAACTGCCGGCCGCTCACGCTGGCCGTGGGGATGTTGACCAGCCCCACGTAATTGTTCTTGTCCTTTTTCTTCTTCTTCTCCACGTCCTTGTAGATGTGAACAGTGATGCTCTGAATGTGTGGGAGGCTGTAGAACTCAAAGTGCTCCCCCCAGAAAATGTTGTCTGCTTTTGCTTTGCTGGTGGTGCGGGCAAAGAGGGTGTCATCAAGGCACAGCTCACAGAAGTATTTCTTCTTAGGGGTCAGATCCTTGGCCTCTATGATCCAGAGGCGAAGCACGTTTTCAGCTCGACGGCAATTGTCCTGTGCAGGAGAGAGAGATCAGTTCTGATTCCAAACCCCTAAAAGTTGAATATTTCATCTTCTGAAGCAGCAGCAAAGGTGCTGCCTTTTCTGTCTGAGGCAAGGACAGAGTCAGAACTCAGAATCAGACAGGCTGATCCAGAGAGAATTGGAATCTCTAGAAAAATGGACATTTTCTAAAACACAGGCAAAGGGCTGTCTTTTGTATGTCAAGAATGTTGGAATATTTTTCTTCTTCAAAAGCTGTATTTGAAATGCTTTAGAAAACAAACACTCCCAGAGCACTGTTAGTCTGTCCCTGGGAGTTAGGACTGCAGCTATGGAGTGACTTATCAGACATTTCCAGCTGATCTATAACTTGGTTCCCTGTCTCACTCCAGCTCCAATTGGTTTAATGTTGGGTTTTTTGGGTTCCTAGATTAAAACATGACCCTTATGAAGGCATGCCCCATCTTTCCCAGGTGCACGGCCTCAGGAATCCAGCCTGCATCCCAGGCTGGCACTGGGCAGGGATCAGGAACAGGCTGGTGTGTGTTTACTCATTAAAGGTCTGCCCTGCTGCACTCCTGGAATAGCACAGGGCAGCTTTAGACACATGGATGAGCAGACAGCTCCCCAGACTAAATTAATTGAGGATGCATCTGTGGGAAGCCCTGGTACACTGGACTAAAATCCAATCATCCCACCTCCATTCCCCCACTAATCTCATTTCTGCAGCTCCCATTACCTTCATCGGCTGCGATAGTCTGCGTATGTTTTCCATCCACCAGTCCCTCTCTGCTGCAGAGGAACAACTGAAGCATTTACTGCCCTTGGAGTAGGTTACCTGCAATGAATAAATGACAGACTGAGCTCAGGCAAGCCTAGGAGACATGGAAGAGGCTGCAAAAAGCAAGGAGGAAGATAAACAACGTTTGAGTAACAAAGTAAATATGAAAAAGGGAGGCAAAAATACAGCGGCCTAGGAGGCAGAGAGGATAAAAGGCCCACAAAATGCAGAGAGTAAAAGAAGTTTGAGGTTCTATAAAACTAGAGAAAGTAAAGAATTTATATAAAATTAAGAGCACCAGAGGCTCCTCTTAAAGACTTTTAAACAAAGCTTTAATCAGCCAGTTAATCTTTCTATTTTAAAAGAGTTGTTAATTGATCTGTGGCTATTAAAGCTTGCTGATTTCCCTGTGAAGGCCCAGGGGCACAGGATCTGGTTACCAACAGTGTAAAGACAGAACTGACAATGCATTAGCATAAGGCAAAACCCACTGGCCATAATGACTTCAGTAAATACAAAATATTTCCAGGGGTCCATATAGGCAGCAGCAGCCTAAACAAACTGAGGGAGCTGTGCTCTGCTCCAGCCCTGACAGCTCTGCTTTCCCACACCAGGGAACCGCCTCGTTCCTTCCCCTCTTACGTGGCCTGACAAGCCTCATTTACTCTTTCCATTCATTTGTGCTCACAATTACAAAGCAGTTTGAGGCAACAGCCTCAGAGCTAAGCTGCTGCCAGTGTTTTCCACCCAACTCCCCAAGCCCAAGCAAACTGCAAAGTGTTTCCAGCCAGAAGAACGAGGCTGAAGCAAACAGGAACAGTTCCTGGATGCATCATGAGGGACCAGAGCCTGACACGCTGATTTACTGCCAGAATTTTCCAGGTTGTAAACAGATCTTTGTTCCAGAAGTTCAGACACATCTGACTAATCCTGCTGAAGGCAGAGTGACCTGCCCCTGCCACGACAGGTGATGTGGCCTCAGCTGCATGCAGACACACAGGGCTGCACTGCTGGAGCTGTGATGGCAGGACTGAGCTCACACAGCCTGCAGCCTCTGCTGAAACAGCCAAGGGAGCTCTGGAGGCTGCTTCACAGAGCCATGGACACGTCCACAGCCACTGAGGCTTCTCCTCTGGCAACTTGAAGGCACTGAGCTAATGGAATGGGGCTCTGACTGGAAAACTCCTTTCTTGGGTACAGTCAATTTTCTAAATTCAATTTTAGGTGAATTTGGAGGGGTGAACACACAGCTAATGTACACACTATTGCATATCCATTGTTCTGTATGTATCAACCATACATTTGCATGCACACTACAAATACTTATCAAACTCAAGAGATTTTTCAATTAGAAAAAGACTTCTCTCTGTTTCAGTGACTGATGCCATTAGCCTCAAGGACTTCAAAAGTCATATGGAGGCTCAACAGCTCCCACCCAAACCTCAGCCTGGCAGTGGCTGCTGCTCTGTTTCCCAGTCCCCAGTCCTGGAGCAGCATTCCCCAAGGGTTCAGGGGGATGGCAGCTGCCTGTGTTGGAGCCTGTCCCTACCTCAAAGCAGAAGTCTCGTCCAAGGATGCTGTTGTGAAGTGGTTTGACAAAGACTGCTTCTTCTGCTGCAAAGTCCAGAGTCTCTATGGTGCTGGCTTGGTTCAGTAAAGACTCATGGGAACGGGACTCCTTCAGCTTGGGCAGCTCACGTGGTCTGGAGGACAAGGAGGAAAGGAAATGTCTTGGTTTTTCTCACAATTACCAAAAAGAGCTGGCAAGATGCCAGACAAAGCTGCAGCTTGTCTCGGTGCTTATTCAGAGCAACTTCCACAATTAGTCTGCAAACCTTATGAAAATAACATTAGGCCAGCAACCCCAGACTCCCAAGGCAATATCCAGCCTAGGAAGTTCATTCCCACTGACCTAGAAATTATAGCTGCCAAGCTGTCAGTGAAAGAACAGCAGCAAAAAATTCAGAAATTAACTGCTGAAATTTTTAAAAAGCCCCTATAGGTAGCTTAGGATGTAATAATGAAAATACTTGTTACTAGCTAGATTAGTAGACAGATGTTGTGTATTAGCAGCAAAGAGCACATGGATCCCTAAATCTGTAACCAATGCAGAATGAGGATTATTCATTAGAGCAGATGACCCTTCACAATATACTTGATTTTTCACATTCAAAGCCTTTACACTTAATATACAAATACACAAAACACACAAATTCCATCCCACTTCACGATTGCTCAAATCAGTCATTTTGCATTTTCCTTTTCAGCTGCTTCTTCCAGCTTGAATTTCCAATTTTTTTGATACTTTCTTTCTCTTTAACTTCTCACTAACACATACTGCTTCTCCTTCCCAGCTGATTGTCCTGTAAATCCCTGAGCTCCACCACAGCTGAAATCTCCCACATTCACAGCACTTTTTTATCAAGGCAGTTTTCTCTTTATCCCCACTTGAACACTTCTCAAAGGCATTTCCCTCCCTCCACTATGCCACAGCTTTTGACAATCAACAGTGACATTATCAAATGTGCTTTAACCCTTTCTGTGCTCTCCCAACATGATTTAATGCAATTTGTGCATAGTGGGGAGCTCTGCTGTCAAAACGTGCCCAGTTCAGAGGTGATGTGGCTTCTCCTTCTGCCTCCAACCTGCCCTAGAGGCTTCTGCAAGAGTCACAGAACACCTGAGGCACAGCTTGCAGCTCAAGGTAAACATCACATCCAGACACATCTTATTTTTCCTGTGACAGGAATTCAGTCAAGTCCTTCACAGCTGAGCAGCAAGGAGGAGGGCACAGAGTCCCAGCTTAGCAGAGAAGGAGCTGCTGGCCTGGCAGGTCTAGCTTTTGATAAGATACTGAAGTCTCTGTGCTCAGTGATCCCTGAAGGCGACTCCAGAAATGGGGCTGCCCATCCAGCAAGTGTGACTGGGCACAAGGAACAGATGTGGAAGCAGAGAGTATCAGCTCTCTACACATCACTCAGAGAAACAGAGCTCCTGTGTTCATCCTCACAGTGTTTCGTCTTTGATTCAGTCCCCAGTATCAAATGGAAATTGTTAAAAAATGTTATTTATAGAGGAAAGAAAAGCACAGCTACCTCCAACAGCTTCCCTAATTTTGAAAAGTAATTAGTTTCTCTACACTTCTCTCACATATACAAAAATAAAGTTCCTCACATTCTTTATCCTTAGCAAAATCAAACTCCTCCCACCTGTGAGCAATTCTATAGGGGAACTCAGAGGCAAAAAACCCCAAACATTTGGAAAAGGCATCCTAACAAAACCTTGGGTACCACAAAGGATCCAGGCAATGCAACAAGCAGAGCTCACCCAGCTGCTCTTTTGTATGGAATGAAATGCTGCAGGTATTGGAGCAGATTCACACACAATAAGATTTATTAAACAGTGAGGGAGAACTTTGTTCCCATTTCATACTCTGAATGACCTAAGTGCAGGCAGCAAAACCCTTTGATGGGAGGAATATTCCAAAGCCAGATTTCAGATGCAAACAGCAGCCCTGGCTGTGCTGTGCTTTGTTCTAACAGGTTCCAGCAGCAGCTGAACCAAGGCAAACCCAAACCTCAGCCATGTATAATTGAGCACTTGCTGCAGTTAAGGTTGGGCAAGTCTAAAATAAACACACCACAATACACCACTCTAATGTCATCTCTGCAAAATCCTCTCTAATTTTTCCTCTCAAGAAAGCACTGCTGAGGTCACTTGGCTTCTGTCCCTGCCTCAAACTGAGCAATTCCTGTCCTTACAAAGTCCTGGGAGCCTGCAGCCAGCGCCTGGTCAGTGAAGGAAAGCATGGAGTGAGCACAAAGAGGGGGAAGAGGAGGGAAAGAGAAATAATTACCAAAGAAAGGAGGGGGAAAAAATGAAAAAAAAGATATGTAGCAATTTCCAGTTAAGCAGAGGCTGCACTTGGAGCAAGACAAGGCAAGCAGACCTACACAAAACAACTGTAGAGCCACTTAGCAGAGCATCTCCAGATCATAGCGGTGCCTCATGCCACAGCCCTTCCTTCCCTCCAAACCTCCTGCTCCTGCCACATCTCACACAACAAATCCTGCCCAGAGAGGAAGAAAGGCACAAACAAATCCAACAGGAGCTCTTCCTCAAGCCTCAGGTTACAGATTTCAGAGGAACACCGTGCCAGGCAGATAGGCTGGGAGCAGGAGAGCAGCCAGAGGTACAGTGAGGAAAGCTCCCTCCTTGTCAGCTCTGCTCCCTCCCCACAGTGCCAGGAGAGGCCCCTGCCTGCTCCTGGGTTGCCAAGGCACAGCATCCCCTAAGGAGATTAGGGGGGGCTGGCAGCCAGCAGAGGCAGCTCTGCAGGCGTGGCTAAGGTGACCTTCCCAGACACAGAAGTTCCTCCTTGTCCTTTCCTGCAGCTTTGATGAGATCCAGACATTAAAGGACACGTGAGAGAGCAAGGAATCTTCCAGGAAAGCCTCCAAACAGCCTCTGGGAACAGGGCAGGGGCAAGGCAGGTACACACAGCAGATGCACTCCAAGCCTGCACATCCCATCTTGCAAAGTCACCTTTCAGGAGCATCTCTGCTGCTCCACTGCTCTTCTGACCAGTGGGCTGTGAGCACTGGGGACTGTTGCAGAGCAGCTGGAGCACTGCTGGTTCTGTTGACTCAGGGTCCTGTGGCAGACAAATGTCAGTCTGTTCCAGCAATCCTTTGAAGTTACCATATTTAAAACAGCTCAATAAAGCGATGAAGTGGCTTAGAACTGGCACTTTATCTTCCACAAACATCAGAACATCCTAAAGCTGTTGGTTAGATGCGACCACATGCATTTACAAACACAAGTGCATGCATTTGTGAGCACCATAGTATAGATTTCATCTATTGATAGATCTGCAAAGCAAATCTTTGACTTGTGCCTATATCAGCAACATCCCAATCAATACAGGCAATAATTATACAGAAATAATACTTCTCTGCTGCTTTAAAGCCTCATCTGATATGCTGAATCTGTAAAAAGGAAAGAAAATTGCTTGCTGGCTTCCTTTTGCCATAGATGCCACTAATTCATGTCCCAGTGTCCAGCAAAGGGGCTGGATTAACAGGGTCCTTCCTGTATTAGGTAGGAAGCTACTGGGAAAATGAGCATTGCTCAGACTCTGTCAGCAGAGAGGTAATCCCAGGGAAGCAGATTACTGTAAACAGGAAGATCACACATGCAAAAAGTGGGGGAAGGGTTGTTTGTACAAATCTGTTTCTGTTAAACAGCTCCATTAACAACACAAATCCTGTTTTAAATTACAACTAACCTCCCATGATCAACTTTTCATCCTGTTGCTTTTTCTATCTATGTCTGTAAACAACAGAGATTGCAAAGGAACTATATGGGAGTTCAAACAGTTATCAAGGCACCAAATAATTCTTATAAATTCTCCATAAATTCTTTCCCATAGGAAAAACAGACAGAGGAGGAGCATGTCAGGGAGCATTTTAAACTTCTCACCTCTTTTCACATGTTTTGGAGCACTGGTCTTCAGAGCTGCATCACTTCCTTGTAAATCAGAGCCCAGACAATGCCCTAAACCACTGACCTGGCAGCAGCATGCAACTGCCACTGAGAAAGAGCTCTCCAACCACCCCATCTTGCTGGCCCAGCCCCAAGCTGACCCTTTCTCCTTGCACACCATAATTCAGTAATTTTCCATGACAGGAAAATCTTGGTTGTAAGCCGGGAACTGGAAACCTCTGGCTTTCAGTGGCTGCCCATGGCACACAGCAGCCTATTAGCAAAGCCCTATTATATTCTACTGTCTGTAAGGCATGTAGAATAAAGGGTTAAAATCCTAATTGCTCTGGTTATGAAGCTCTCCTGCTGATTTTGACCTATTTAAAAGCCAACCTACAAGGCACAAAAGACTTCCAATTACCAAGCTTACCAGGGAGAGCTCTATGTTACTTGTAAAACAAGTCTGTGGACATCAATAATCCAAAAGATTTGGAAGAAAAAAAAGTTTAAAAATGAACTTTCCTTTACCAAACTGGTGTGAAAGGAAAGAGCTCAGCCCAAGCACCCAGCTACAGCCAAGTCTCCAAATTGCCTTACACCAAGCTGCTCGTCTGCATGCTTCAAATAATTCCAGCAATCCCCACGTGCTGGGAGGCACTCCCCAAGAGCAGAAAGTCGAATTCAGTACTCAGCCACTCTGCAAAGTCACAGGGGAGAGCCTGGACTGTAATGCAGAGAATTTTCTGCTGTTCTCCCAGCTCCCAGCCCCGTGGAACGGGACCCTACCGTCTCCAGCATCCCCTGCAATTCACCGGCTCTGCCCGTGCTGCAGCACCAGGATTTTCCCTGTCCAAATGCTCATTTTGTAGGCACCACACCCCTCTTCATTTTCCAACTGCCAATTATCTGAACATCCTATTACCTGGTCAACAATTCTACAAGTCTAACCAGTTTTATTATTAATTTCTGGTTTTTTTTGAAAAATCAGAAACTTAGGGTAACTTATTTATCTGCAAGTTACACTCAGGTGTGATTAAATGCTGGGTTTTTCTGAGTATATTATTCTAGTCTTCCACTGAGATTCTGGTCCTTTCTGGCAAGGTCCTACCCAAAGCCTCATTGTTTGAATCCTGGATTTGCAAAGCCCTTCCCTGCCTGCCTGCTCTCCCTGCAGATCACAGCTTGTCTAACAGACACCTCTCAGGGCTCAGCCAAGCAGGCTGCTGAATTTCACAGCAGGAGAGTTCTCCTCTCTCCTCTGGTCTCTGCTATTAACGTTTCCAATTGGTTTGTTTTGATGGACCAGAAATGCTTAATTGATGCAGTTTCATTTCCCTGCTAAACTCAAGGTGAATGCTCCATGGAGGAGCCTTTGCAGAGAAGCATCAGCCATTAGAAAATATCTATTTATAAAGGGGTCAAGTGAGCTTGCAGGTGGGAGAGAGTAGCCCAGCATTAAGAGGAAGGTCTGTGACAAATGCTGGGATCTTGTTAAGTTTTCAGTGAAAAACCAAACAATTGCTGAAAGAAATAAGTTCACCAAAGCAGGAGTGAGGCGTCCCTCCAGAAACAAACCACTCCTCCCTCTCCTCTCCCCACACTCCAGAGTGCTGATAGCTACAGATATGCTGAATGAATGCAAGCTGGGAGTGAGTCAAGCCTTAATAAGGCATTGTGTAACACAGATTTCCATCCTGACAGCTAAATCAGGGAGAAAATCCTCCACCCTTTTTTTCAAAAACCGGCGTTAAATTAGAGCGAACCTGAAAAACACGGTGGGTTTTGCTTCTATCATTTAGAGGAGCCCTGCTATTTTCTCACTGCAAAGAGGCAAGGAGGGAGGAACAGGAACTCACCCAAAGTAGAAGAAGCTGTGGCTGGAGGAGTGGTACCTTTTGACCATGAAGCCCAGAGCCATGGCTACCTGCTTCCCTGTGCCCCGCCGGAGCCCATTCCCAGCCCCGCTGCCTCTGGCTCATAATGCCAGAAATGACTTTTAGCAAAGCAGGAGGATTCCCACGTGGCAGTAAATCCCAACAGGGCAAAGCCCTCCCAGCTGTCTGCAGAGCTTTGCTGCAGTCACTGAGACCATATGCAGCCAGTCACAATCATCTTTGCTCCCTCTCTGTAAACAGAACTGCTGGTCCTCTTGGAGATACCCTCAAATTCCTGCCCACAAACTGGAAATATTCATTTGGTCTCTCCTTTCAAACAAGATTTTCCTTAAGTTTTTTCTCATGCCTTTTTTACATGTTTTATATATTATGGACACTGAGAAAGCATTACAGATGAATGTGTGAGTTGAAAAGCCCAAAGGAAGCAGGAGGAAACAGGCTGGAAAAGCTGTGAAAGATGCCACAGTGACACGGTGCCAGGTCCCCTCATGGTGAGAGCTGCTGGCAACCTGGTGAGATGCTGCACTGGCCACACATTAAAGAGCCTCATTCCCACCTGCTCTGGCTCACAAAGGAGCACAGCCTAGTCCTGCCACAGCAGTGGCTTGTAAAGACAACATATTCAAGTACAAAAATCCACCAGCAAACAACCTGAGCCTGAGAAACAGGAGGGATGTGAATTACAGACTGAGAGGTTATGGATTTATTCCTACAGGACACCTGGATGCTGATCCATGTTTCTAGAGGGGCACCAGAACTCTCTCCTCTCTCTACCCACTAACCCAGACACACTGAAATAAAGTTAAAAACCAGAAAAGGTACATTGGCCAATTGCTTTCTGCTGAAACAGAAAATCTGATTACAAAAAAATCTGCAACTCATCTCCATCCCTGCTCCCTACAGCATTCCTGACTCCCTTCTGTTTTAAATCAGCTCTGAACAGACAGCATCCATCCTCTGTCATCATCCAGCATGGCATGCAATGTTACAGTATCCCACATCTTGATGTGCACCAGGATAACCAATCTTCCTTAGTCCAGAATTTTAGAGGTATTTATCTGTAAAATCTCCACTTTCTTGACAGGTCCCAAACACCCCAAAAGCATGAAAAGGCAGTGTGACAGCAGCCTCTATTTCCTTCTAATCCATGCAGGGTTTTCATTTATAAAGCTGTATAATACTTTCTTTGAAGGCAGGGCTCTTGTGTTTGTCAGAGCAAGAAAAGGGAGATGCTATCACTCATCCTGGCCCTGAAAACCTGTGCAACACCATGACATCACCCAGAATCACCTGCCTGAAATGGGAAAGGGCTGACTCACCAGGGCAGGACAGCAAAGTTCTCACTGCTACAGACTGAGAGGCTCCAACAGAATGGGGGGGAACAGAAGGTGAGAGAGAGGCAATTCCTCCTCATGAATTCAGAGTCAGCTCTATGTTCAATAATGGCACCATGTGATCAAGTACCTGGATTTTATGCTTTTGTGCTTTCATGAATTTCCTGAATTTTTTTTGAATTTTCATCAAAGAAAATTCACATTTCATTTCAGTCTAGTTGAAATTTTGTGGAGGGAGGAAGTGGAAGGGAGTGGAGGGGGGTCTGCTTTTTAAGGGAAGGCAGCTTTGCTGTGTGTTACATCATATCTTAAACCAAAGATGTAGGAATTAATTATAGCTATTATTTATTAGCTTTCCCAGAGCAACAGTGCTTCCCTGACACTACAAAAGCAAGTATCCAGGAAAGACAACCAGATTATTTATGGCAAAGAAATCTTCACATTACAAAAATTCAAGCAAAGCTGCTTTCAAACAACGGTAAAAATAACAGGTACGTGATTGCCTGGTGGCATTATTCAAGAAGCTTATGCTCACTGAGTTGCTATTACAGCCACACTGCAACACTCTGAAAGTAGAGATTTATGGGAAAACTTGCATCAAAGCAGCCTGGCTGGACTACAGGAGCAAGGCCATCTAGATGGTTAGTCACATCTGGTAAGCAGCAGGCTTTTCTGTAACTCCTGATGTTAACAGACCTCCAACATCCACAGCCTTGCTATCTCTGTGATTTTATGGTCTGCCTTTCAGATGGAGAAGGCAGCACCATTGATTGAAGCAGCACAGCATGACAGGTACAACTAATGAATGCAGCCCAGCTAAAGGGGAAGGGAAAATGCACTGAACAATGTCAGATCACAGAAGCCTGCCGTGGCCTCGAGTACAGGCCAACTGATTTTTCACTCTATCTACTTCTCCTGCTGGGCTACTGTGGAATGTAACACAGAATATGTTTAATAAAAACAATCAAGGGACTTTGCAAACAGTTAGGAAATACTGTGTGTAAGAGCCTTTGCTTGCCTCATGTACAATCCAATCCCAGCCTGGTTCTCCAGGCAAAAGCAAAGATAAACCAAATGGAGCACTAAGATGGTCAGAAATTACTGAGTTTTCCAGTTTTCTGAAAAACTGATCATCTGTTCCTTGTGGTAACACTGCAATAACCAAAACACCAACACTGCAAGGGTCCTCAGGGTCTGAATTGCACTGCACATCTCTGGGCTGTGCCAGCACTGGTGGACCCGCCCTGCTCACACCAACAGAACTCCTCCTCTCACGGGCCTGCAGGCAAGCCCTGCATGCTGCAAGGCAAATTTCTCTCCAGCTGATCAATCCCATGGTTTTGTATCATAAGATTGGAAGTCTGCAGCTTATTTGAAACAGATGCAGGACAAGGTAGTGGAGTCCATCTGCTTAGCCTGAGCTTTTTGACAGCTGTGAGGAGCAGCAGTATCAGCAGTACACTGCACACTAAGCTTAAAAGTACAGAGGCAGCCCCACAAACCCCCCTCATGCCAGCTGGACAATAAATCCCCTTCCTTCCCTCCTCCCCTGGGTGCACCCACTGCTGGGTGCCAGCTCTGCCCCTTACCTGTCCTCAGAGTTGTTGGGGGAGGGCAGACGGAAGCTGATGTTCCTGTCCAGCTTGGACTGGCTCTTTGTCCTCTTGATGGACCCTTTCAGGCGCTTGCTGAAGAAGCCCTGCAGTGAGAAGGAGCAGAAGTGAAACAGGGAAACTGATGCCAGCCATGAACCACCCAGTGCTCTGTCACTGAGCCCAAACACAGAGGTTTGATGCCAGCCACAGGACAGGCTGGACTGGGATTGCTGGGAGCAGGAAGAAAGGCAGGGCTGGGTTGGCAGTGACAGTTCCAGGAGGGGAGAGCCTCAATTGCAATAATTAGCACTGCTCACATTACTGGGGCACTTCAGTGGATTCCAGCTATTATACAAGAGATCCTAACCCCACAATCATCATTTAAAAAGGAGAAATCTTCAATATCAGTATTTGTTCCTACTTCCCCTCTCTGTGCCATGTTTTTAATTCTTGGTGAGCTTCAAAGTACAGAGGTTCTTATATTATGAGCTTCTATTGAGCCCACAGTTGCAGCCAGGTTTGCCTTTTAAATTGAGATATAGCACATTAAATCTTTAGATAATTCATAATTTCAATAATCTGGCTAGCCAGAACAGAAAATTTCAAAGCATTTCCCACACCACTGGCTTCAGATATCAGTTATAGTATTAGTAAGAAGCAAAGCTCAATTCAAAAATCTGCTTAGGATCTAAAAATAAAGTAAATCTTCAAAGAATCTCTCTTCAAATTACAATTTTTCCCCCAACAATCACAGCCCAAAGGCATGCTAGTTGGAGAGAGCCTCAGGGATCATCTCCTGCTCAATGGGAATGTGCTGCCAACACTAGGTCAGCCTAATTCTGAGTTGGTCTAGCCAAGTACTGAAAACCTCTGGAGACAGAGGGAACAAAGGAAGGGGAATCTGCTTTCTGCATCTGAAGGCAGTGCTACATTTAAGACTGCCCTTCAGTTTTAGTTTCTGAGCCAGAGGCTCCTCAGGGGTGAAAGCTGCTACATTCTCCTGATAAAGTGGAAAAGAAAAAGCTTGATATTGAAATACAAAAAACAAAACAAAACAAAACAAAACCCCAAAAAACAAACCAACAAAAAACCTCAACCAGAAAGAAAAAACAAAAAAACCCCACAAAACAAAAACCACCCAAAAAACCCTCCAAACAATAAAACCAAACCCCACAAATATCCAATGTGCTGGGGGAAAGGTCCTGTCAAAAGGGCAGAGTGTTTTCAGCTGTGTGTGCTGCTCACTCTGCCCATGATGCTGCACTTCTCTTGGTCCTGGTATTGAAGAAGTGCCTTTGAAAAATCCCTGTAATCAATAGATGCTCCTGGGCTTCTCTTGGGGCAGTTGCTGGAATTCAAGTAGAGGATGTACAGCCCTTTCAAAGGCACTTTTGTATATTCTGACCTCTCAGCATAAAAGGTAACAAACCCAACCACAGGGATTCAGATCTGCTGGACCCTGGCTTCAGTCCAGTTCCTCCCAGTCTACTCCAGCTGCAAACATGAAATAACAAGGCTTTTTCACCTTAAGGGCAAATAAGACAAAGCTGACCCAATTCAGCAGGGGTCCAGAAGTATTTGTATTGAATAATTCCAAATCACACTCAGAGAAAGATGGTGAGCATTCATTTTTGTGTGCATGTACAGTTTTAAATTGGTACTGCTTTAACATGGAACATGCTCTTGGTTTAATTGAACATAATCTATACCCCAATGAAACAAATGTTCTATCTGGGGTTGAATAAGGCTAGCCAGAGTTGACTATACAAAAAAACCAAAATAAAATCAAAAAGGGTAAGAACATATTTAAAGACAACAACTTATTCAAACAAAGGGTGTGCTTATTGGTCATCCTCAAGAGTTGAAAACATTTTCGTATTTGTTCTGTGCTGGCAGTTCATGCAGGGCCAGTGCTTACAGATGGACAAACTGGGAGCAGCATGAAAAATTCACACGTGCCAGAACTGAGCAGAGTTTTTTGACTTCCATTTGCCAAAGGAAATGCTTTTAAATACCAAGTGCAGATAGAAAAAAAAATGTAGTGATGAAAAATAAACTTCTATTTGCAACAACACCACCTAACTAAAAGTTTTATTTCCTTTTACTCCTATAGACAAGAAATCCCTGCCAATGTTTACAAAGCAGCCTGCACCATTAAAAAGACAAAAACTGCTTTTCTTATGTCTAGCCATTTCTCCTAAATACTTATTTCAACACAAAACTGACTCTTGTTTGGCTCTTATATCTAAATGGAATGGAGTGTCTGAGCTTTAAGAATCATCATGGAGCTTCTTTAAAAACAGTGAGAATTTCACTGCTTAAACAAACACCCTCAGACAAAAAGATGTAAATTATTACCCAAACTGCCCAAATTGATGAGACTATGTTCTTAATAAAAAAAAAAAAAGTACAAAATATTTGGTAGGATAACTGGCCAGGATAAGAGTTGACAAGAGACAGATTTGAGGTTCACATTTAATGAGACGGTACAAGCTGCCTTCAGAGTCACAGGTTTAGGGGAACAAGGATGGAAAGAGAGATGGGGAGAGAGCAATGGTGCACAACCACACACACACAATCAGGAACAGGTCAGGGCTGGTTTGTCACCTCATCCAAAAGCATCAAACACTGGCCTAAGAAAACCCAATGATAACAACCTCTAAAAATAATTCAATCCCACTGAGAATTCTGTTCATCTCATTTGGAAGTGAAGCCACTCGACTCTCCCCCTCTGCCAAGAAACAATCTCCACAGGAGAAGGGATAATTCAGCAGGCTCTTGGAAACTTCCCCTCAAACTGCACAGGGAAAGCACAGAAACTCTCACCCCCAAGTATTTCCAACCCAGGGGTGGTGGCTGTTGAGGGCAGTTTAGGCTTTAGGAAAAGATGACTTTGTCCAAAGATGCCAACTGGCTCTTTGTCCTTAACCTGAGCAGGGCAGCACAGAACTGTCTGACAAATTCAAAGGCAGCCCAAGTATGAGCTACTCAACTCCTGGACTGCTGCTCCCTATGGACATGATGATTCTCCACTCCAGGGAGAGCAGCCCATGCATAATAAATAATGATTGTCCTGGCTGTTCTAAAGGGAAAGGTGAATTCAGCCATGAACAAATGAAATTGTGTATAACCAGAACACAGATCGGCCATCTATAAAAGGCAATGGTATCAGTGCAAGTTTCAAAGCACTAAAAGTGGGGTAAAATGGGCAACAAAAAAATTCCATCTTACACACAGTGCTGTTCCCTCCATTAGTTCTTTCTGGGGACAAACACACTGCATCTGAGCCTTGCAATGCTTCTTGAACATCTGTAATTCTTGATGAGGAGCACCAATGCATTATTAATAACACCAGGTGGGTAACTTCATTTACAGAGCCATGAGACTCATCTTCTCTGAGGGGAAGGGCTGGATGGGTACAAAGAGAACCCTCAAGTGGCAGTGGATGACAGCAGAACTGCCTCCCCACAAACGTGCCTGGTGAGGACATGAAGCGTTTTATTCCTTAAGCTGTTCACAAGCAGCTATCAAGGAAAAAAACAATGTCATAGCCAAGTGAAAACACTGTCCTGTGCCAGTAATGCTGTACAGCTATGGGAAGGCAAAGAAGCAGGGGAATATGGCCAGGTGGTAAAATGGAAAGATAAAACTAGAAGGATATTCCAGGAATGAGCAGCAAAATGCTGAAGTTTGCTATTCCTTGCAGAACAACAGCAGAAGGCAAATTTAACTATCAAGGAAGTGAAGTTTGCTTAAGAGCCCAGTAACACTCAGCATTAAAATATCAGCAGTGACTCCCTTTGCAAAGCCTCAGAACCACTCACACAGTAGAAAAGCAGCTGAAAACAAGCCTGGATACACTTTGGAGGTGATATCCAGAACAAGACAGGGACTTAAAACAGCCACGTTCCACCATCCAAAACCCTGGCACTATGTCACTGAAGAGGAGGTTTGTGCACAGGCACAGAACAATAAAAAGCATGTTTGAATGTCCAAACAGAGGATAAAGCCCAATAAAAGCAGAGTGGTGTTATGTAAATCTGCTGTAGCTTTCACTCTAATGCATCACTCTTCTGATTTTCTCATCTCAGCAAGAAAGCTGGAACAAAACAGAACTCCAGAAGTATAAACTGATTAAAGGCAACAAGAGGGGGATTTACAAATGATATATTTTAAAGACCAACTATTTATTTTAGGAACAAAGGCAAGACAGGATTATAGATGTATAAAACAAATAGAATGGAAATTATCTAAGCTCCTCATGCACCCTGTTACATAAGAAAACCAAAGGGCAATTTAACATGAGAGGCAGCACGTTTCAGATTGTCAGGAGACTTTTCCTAATGCTATCTATAAATGAGCCCATCCAATTCACCACCACAAGATATTATACAGACAAATTTTTTTTTTTCAGCAAGATTAAAAAAGGATTATGTGTTTATATAAGGAAGAATAACATATGTAGCTGCATTAGTCAGGTTTAAAAATAACAAGAGTGAGCAATAATCATGCTTCAGGACACAAGCTGATCAACAGCAAGGATCAGGAAAGATATTTTTCCCCTGATGGGACAGCACTGCAGATTTGGCCAGATAACAATTTCAACTTCCCAATGAAAGATGGTCTGCAGCCACAGGAGGGATGCAGAATAGGAGGAACAAGTTTAGGAACAGTAATAAGAAACCCAAGGAAATGCAGAGGATACTGTAACAAGGGTGCATGGATAATACACCTGTTAATAAAATGCATCCTAGGATTGCGTGCACTCTGCATGATGTGCAGCCAAAAGTCCTGCAGGAATCCAATTTCCAAGTCCCTGGGAATTACACTGAAAAATGCATGAGGAAGCAAGAGCTACCTGATAGCCAAGAGGGCCACAGCAGCTTTTCAGATCCCAGTTCAGCAAAGTGTTTAGCATGGACACAACTGGGAGCAGCACCTGGCTGCCCACAGCAGGGACAGCAGATGGAAGGAGCACCCTAAAAAGCCCCTCTCCAGGAATTAAGGAATAAAGGTAAAAAGTCTGTCTGGAGAACAACTAAACAACAGTGATAAAAAGTAACATGATAAGAAACAGGTCACCTGAGCCTGTCAGGAAGGGCAGGCAATGATTTCCTGACCCTGGCTCTTTCCCTGGCATGCAGCCCAACACTTCAGAACACCTTTTGATAACGCAGCACACATGCTAATTACAAAAAAAGTTATTAAAAATGAGCTTTGCTAAAGCTCGTAACATGAACCTGAGGAATGGCTGCAGGAATATCTAACAAGAGTAATTACAAAAAGTGATAAGGTATCAAGGCAGAAGGAAGGGTCCAATGGGATGTGGTGGGGATAGTGGCCTGACTGCTTCTGCTTAACATCCTTGTTAATCATCTGCAAGCAAAGTTAAACAGCACATTAATTACACTGAGCTATATTAAATTAGGAGGTGAAGCGAGGGCCAGGGAGGACAGAGAAATAACACAAAGGGTTAGGAGCAATTAGGAACTGGTAACACACATTCCTGTGAACTTCAGTACCAGAACTTGGAGAATCAATTGAAGGGAATTAAAAACACAAGAGCAAGAAAAGTGATAAAAGGGCCAGAAGGATTCATTTGCAGAGGATGCATTAATTAAACTTTGCATAACTTGACTAAGTCATGATTTGGAGGTGAAGAATAAAATGAGTTGGTGCATATTTAAATACTACTAAGCCAAGGACAACTGGAATGTGAGCAGTGTTTAAAGCTATGTACATTCATAGCTCCCCTACAGTAACTAAGGAATAAAAGGAATTGGATAAGGTCAGGTTTACACCAAACCAGAGAATAATGCTCATGCTGTTGAGGTCCACCAGACCTCAAGTGTCAGAGCCTGGAAATCCCCATTATTGATGCAACACTGAAGTTTGATATAATGAACAAATCTGCTGTGGCAGCAAGACACTGTGAAGGTTACAGAGCTTATAAGCAGCACTACTCCAGAATAAATACAGGGATGAAAGTGTGGTGAGCACCCTGGAGATAGTCAGTCACCTATTTATGCTTTCTGACACAGAATTCATGGAATAGCCAACATATCTAAGGCATCACAGCACAGACAATTGATAAAAACTGGAGAAGATTCAAACCTGTCACAGGAAGTAAAGAGTAGAAAGTGGAAGGAAAAATGTAAATTTCAATTGAGGGGACAGATTTGAGCACAGTGTTTTTCATGGGGGATGCTGTGGTGCCTCACACTGATGCAAATCAACAACTCCATCTCTGCATTGGTGCTGATGCAGAATTAAAAATGTGTATTTGTATGCCACAGGGTCACACAGGCAGCACAGCTCAGCCCTGTCCTACCCTGGCAGCACAGCAGGAGCAGAGCAGTGCTCTGGAGAAGCAACAATCTTGCTGACTGCATAAAAGATGAGGCTGGGCAGCCACGAGATCTCATCAAGCTTTGACCTTCACTGGGGCTGGCTGCATTGTCTTCTGTTCCATTTAGCAGTACTCTTAAAGAGCAAAGAGGCAGAAAGCACTTCTATAGATCCAATTATGCCCTCAGCCAGAAACAAACCAAGGAAGGCAATCTGCAAGTATCCTACATCAGGGTTCCTATAAAAATCATTGTATTTACTTCAAGGATTGTGCTCTGGCTTTCCTGTCTCATTCACACTTGTTCCTTTGCCTCTTTCTCATCTTTCTCTCCCCATTAGCCAGCAGACAGGGATGAATCATATTATTTGTAATAACAACTCTGAGCCAAAACTGGAGAGCGCAGCGCGAGTCTGAAGGGTGAGTTTAGAGATTCCTCTTCCTCTTGCAGGAGGATGAGGATGTGGACAGCCTCACATTTACCCAATTCCAACTGCAGAGCAGTAAGGGAATGTGCCAGGCTGCAGCAGTGCTGCTGGGGCTGCACAGTGGCCCAGCAGGGAAGGGGATGCAGGGAGAAGGAGGCACTGCCAGGACATGGTGTGTGTGGGAAGGGAAAGCTGCTCTCTCGCCCACCCATGCGTCACAGATCCCACTGGGAGCCAGCTCCCTCTGCCTCCCTGCTTGTTCAGTCAAATAAGATCCAGTATTAAAAATATTACTTCTCCTATATATGTATTTATAACAGCACACATCTGTCTGTATGTGAGTAGAGACATTTCTTCATCTCTGTTTTGCCACCTTTTGTGCCCTTCCCTTCTCTCGTGACATGCCTGGAAATTGTCAAACATCAATGTCCACAGCTGAACTTAGATGGAGACTAATGTTTCAAGTGCAGATAAGAAAATTTGAGGCAGTGGGGAAGAAAAAGAAAGGACAAGCACCAAGAGCTCTTCTCTCTGTCTGTGTTGTGCAGTGTCAGCATTTGCAGAATACCCTTTACTCCCCTTGGTGGGAGATAACCAGAACACATCATGGAATCAGAGAATGGTTTGGCTTGGGAGGGACCTTAAAGATCATCTCATTCCAACCCCCTGCCATGGGGGGTTTTCCACTAGCCCAGGTTGCTCAGAGCCCCATCCAGCCTGGCCTTGAACACTGCCAGGAATGGAGCACCCACAGGTTTTACTGGGCAGCCTGTGCCAGGGCCTCACCACCCTCACAACACATAGCACATGCTGGTCCATGTAGTGGTTCATCCTGAAATTCTGCTTTTCACACTCTAGTACATTTAAATATACATCTTTTCCTCCAGTGCCCATGCAGGAGGTAAAAAGGCAAATTTCCCAACCTTTACACATCAGCCCTTAAAAATAAATCCCTCATTGACCACCACCACTGAAGAGATGACTTAAAAAATGCATTGTCAAGGAAATGTTTGCTTAAAGGCAATTATGCTGTGATGAATCAAAATTCCAGATGCTAAAGCAATGCCAATTAGCAGCATTAAAAAAACAGATGCCTTGTTCTGAGTGAGTACCACTGCCTGTGCTTGAAAGGAAAAAACCTGCACAGAACATGCTGGAAGCCACTGTCCTATTGAGAAGACAGCTTTTAAATAGCTGCTCTGAGAGACAAACTTAAAAAGCTGTAAAAGCAACTTATTATGAAAGTCTCAGCATAATTTTCCATCAGGATGGAAGAAGGTTAAGCTGTCCCCTGCCTTAAGCTGCTTTCTGTTAGAAATCCAAGCAGTGAGTAGACAAGGTATGGCACAGAGTCAGGGCCAGGGGAAGAATCACTGAGACAGCACTATGCTGCAGCTGCCTGGAGCCCTCCAGCCTGCACTCTAGGTGACAAAGCCTGGAAAAACAAAAAAGCAAGTTCTTTTACTGTTAATCTCCTTTATATGCAGAATAAATCCCTGTCAACTAGGGACAACCTCATAGACACAAATTTGAAGCCATCTTTTGCATCCTTCACTTCTTTTGCATCCTTCACTTGCAGCTCTTCTCAGATCACTGATCCAAGACTGAGACTTTCAAGAGGTGCCCAAGTCACCTTTCCACCTTCTGAGAGCTGGGAAATTCTTACTATCAGTCAAAGGCAGGAACATGATTCCTCCCCATCTTCTCAGCCACCTATTAGGTGTGTGCCAATCTACCAAGTTAACAGTGGGTTTGATTTCAGCAGTTTTGGCTTGAGCTCATCTGTATTGTTAAGAAAGCTGACTTCTAATTGCAGCTTGTTCTTTTAAACAGCTCACAAGGTGCCATGCTTTAAAGCAGGGTGATCTCAGCCCCCATTTAGGAGTAACAGGGTATAAATGGGTTACTCAGAACAAAACCTCCAAAGCCAGAAGCCTTGTCCCCACCAGGAGGACAGGAGGGTGCATTATGCTCCTGGGTGTACAGGTGGTCAGGCAGACAAAGCAGCAGAATCCAGCTCCACGTGGCACAAATAGCTTCTAGCTCTCTGCTGGTTTGTGCCCAAGGAAAGCAGCCAGGTACTGCTTCCTGAGCCTATTTGCCAGAGTCCTAAAAGCACAACACACCACCAGGGGAAATGAGAAACATTCTGCAGGGTTCTTGTTTTGAGAGGGAACAGGAGCTAAGAAATATCAGAGAACTATTAGAGAAGAATTAGAGAGCCATTAAAACATTACTTAAGAGACAGGATCATCATTAAAAGGAATGGTACAAAAATGAGGAAAAAAAGGAGGCATATAAAATAAACAATACAGATAGTCATCAAACACTTCTGACACTTGTTAGACAAAGGCTACTACAAAACACATATACATCTAAAGGCTTGAGCTATTACTTATAGATGAAGGCAAAGAAAACAGAATTTCTTAAAAATGAAGGCATGGATAAGACTTTTGAAGGCTCTCAGAGTTCAGAAATCTTCCTGGAACTCTCTGAATCATAGACTCGGTATCCAAATCTCAGAACTTGACATAACAGAATATTCTTGTGTCAACTTCACATACAACTAGATCAAGGCCCCTTTTTCCCCAAGTACCATCCAGAAAACAGCTCTCTGAAGTGACAGAGGATTCTTCACAGAACACAGAATTGCTCAGGTGGGAAAGCACCTCTAGAGATTGTCTAGTCCCTTCCAATCTGCACTATTCTGTGACTCTGAAAAGAGCCCAAGTAAGGATACCCACTGCATTCACTGCTTCCTTGGTCTCTTTCTGCGTTCCAATATATCATGAATTCACAGGTTGCTTCAAACACCATGTATTCTATACACTCTGACCAACCTTAATACTTGAATAATTTAAATAAGTCTCATTAAATCTTTTGGCTGTTTTTTAATTTTATTTTTAAAATGACATGATGGAGGATTTATTCTGAAGTACAAAGATTGCTTGCCAAAAGTAAAGGAGAGCATGAAAACATTCACAATATTCAAGTTAGATATTTTAAAACATGAACAAATATTGTTGAAAATTACTGGGCACCTCATTTTAACTTGAAGCATTTGTCTTCAGTCTAATAATAGAAATGCCTTTTTGCTCCTGGACACACTGACCAAAGACTGCCCAAGCAAAACCCAGGCTGTAACTGAACCGCTCTCATGCAGACTCACAGCCAACCAAACTCAGGACAAACCCCAAAGAGCTAAAGAGGAATTAAAGCACCTGCAGAAATTTCATCAGCTTCTGAATAAACTATAAAATCATTTCCATTTTCTATGTACTTCACTGGCAAGAGGGAAAAATAACCAACCTAAAGGAACTTGTTTCCTTGTCAGGATTGAATATGGAATGCAATCCCTGGAGGCGACTTCAAAAGTATTTATATAGGTCGCTGCCTACATTAACACTGATGCTTCTCTATCTGCAAATTCACATCAAGGCAATGAAAAGGAGCAAGTTAGGGATACATCAGGAATCTTACTGATAATATATGATAGCAAAACCTCTTGGTCTACTGGCAATATTAACCAAATATCCCTCTGCCCCCAGGCTCCCCCAGCCTGGCTGTACACTGATATTTGAATGTCCTCCTCCCATGCAATGAGACAATGCCCCAGTGCAGGGCAGGCACACTTACTGGTACTCTGAAAGGAGAAGTGTTCGGGACATCCATGGAGTTGGTTTTCTCAGAGGTGCTGGTCCCCGAGATGCTCCGTCTGCGAGGAGATCTCTCTGCTGGGACCTCTGAGGGAGAGAAGAACAAGGTGGTGAAAGGGTGCCCGGGGGTGTGGAATAGTCAGGCTTTGTGCTCTCTAGGACAGGAGCCTCAGGAAAGTTTTGAGTGCATTACTAAGCTGCTGAATGAACCCACCTCTATTTACCTGTATCTTATTCCCTTGTTAACCTACAATGGCATTTTCACTGGCAGATTCAAGGTTCTGAATCTGATTTGACTGTGGAAGATTAAAATAAAAAGTGCTGGTAAAGATCAATACCTGGCCATACTTAATATTCTGTTACTGTTTGAGAGACAGTATTCAGAGAACTTAAATCTATTTTGTTTTAGAATTATTTTTTTAATGTAAGCAGTGCAGTAATTAAGAGAAAACTCTAACCAAGACCCAGGGAAGCTCAGTTTTAGTCCCAGCTGAATGCAATTCAGCAAAGGTCAAAGTTCGGTCCTGTATGATCCCACTACTTGCTCAAAGCATGCAACCAGCAGAAGACTTATAAGTGCCTGGTAATATGACATATATATCTCTGCAGATAAAAAAAAAATAGGTCAATTTCTCCTTGTTCTGGCTGTATGACCTTACTAAGACATGACTTTGGCATCTTAAATCCATGCAGACCGATCTGATGAGCACGAATATTCATAAAAGCTGCACTAGTCTTTGACTGTACAAATACTGGAATAACAGCATAACAAAGTACACACAGCATTAAAATCCTCTCCACAAACACACATCTATGCATTTTTATATAGAGCTAGATATGCATATGTATGCATAGAGATACCTTTATCACAAGTGCTGCCCATCTCCAGCTCAATTGCCAGACTTTAAAGAATCCAGCTTCACAAAACACCCCCCGACACGGGGAGGGAAAAAACCACTTCCTAGCAGAAAGTCCATTGTTATCTTCTGAACCTTAAAGAGCAGGAGCAAGCCGTGACTCCGGGCAGGGACATTCTGACTCCTGCCGTTGTCCTTTCAAGAGCCAGACGCTGCCTCAAGTTCCATTGGCGGCCCCGGAGGGATCGCGGCGCTCGGAGCGCCCTGGCTGCCTCCCTCCCTGGCGGGGAGCAGCGAGCGGAGCGGCAGCAGCAGCGCCCGGCACTGACTGCAGCTCCTCAATCAATCGCTCCGGCTGCACATCCTCATTAGTTACTTTCAGGCTATTAACAGCCGCCCAACTGCCGCCTTCCCTCCGCTGCCGAAATTTTCCCTGAGCATCCTGATCCACGGCAGCGAAAAGCAAGGTTTATGGGGAGAGACAGCCAGCTGGTGCCACGAGAGCGGCGTTCTCCTCCAAAGAGCCGGGGAAAAAAAAAGGAGAGAAGCTTTCTTCAGGGATAGCATTACTTGTGATGCCTTTGCACGCCGGATTTTGATTTCAGCAGAGTTATGATACGTCTCTCCCATGGATGCTTGGAGACTGACAAAATGGAGCACAGAGGAGGAGAGGCGAAGGAATCCGGACCCTGCAGTATTAGTGTCTCACTCGGCAGATATTTATCTTTTAACAAAAGCAAACTGCTGACATGGAGCCCCTCGCTGTTGGGGAAAGGAGTGCTAAGCGGGGGAGCAGCCTGGGGACCGGGCAGAGCCCAGCACACACAGGTGTGGTGTGGCACCGAGGCACAGCCGGCTGTGGGGCGCTGCCCCAGCCCTGCCCGCACCCACCGAGCCCATCCCGGCCCGCCAGAGCCAGCGGGAGCAGCAAGGAGAGAGAGATGCCCTGTGGGGAGAGCCCTCCTCCTCCTCCTCCTCCGGAGCAGCACCGGCTCTGCTACAGCATCACCTGCTCCAGAGCTGCGGGGTGAGTCCCCACCAGGGCACCCTTGGAGAACAAAGCACTTGGAGCAGGGCCAGTCCAGCCCAAGGTTTTCGAGTCCGTCAGTCCCAGCAGCTCAGGAGCCTTTGCAGTGCTGCCAGTTTTACCTGACTGTGCACTTTCCTATCACCAGCTGCCTCCCTGGCCTAGATGAAGGGAAACTTTATTTTCTGCAGCACCTGTAAGTACTGCTCTGCCCAGGATTTAAAGAATTGTCTCTGCCATTCCCATGTCCATGTAACAAAGGCAAACGGGATTGATGTATTATTCCATTGGAACGGGGCTAGAGTGAGCACCTTTGATCTCACTCTGACTAGGAAGCAGTAACGTAAGAGGTTTGGCTTCCTCCGCTCCTCACGAGCAGGAAATCACATCAAAGCTGCCCCGGTAATTTAAAACACTCTGTTAACTTTGCTGAGTCATAAATGGAAACACCAGCACTAATTCCTCACTATTTTCCACAACACGTTCTGCAGGAGGGGCACTTTGGGGAACAGCTTAACTTTAAACTGAATGGAGTTGAAAAGCTGCCACAAGGAATGTGCCTGGCTCCCCCACCTTCCCTCTCCTCCCCAACATCCCCCCAGCAGCAATCCAACTTTTCTGCAAATAAAATGTTGGCATTTCATCAGTAAAATGAGTTTCTTCTTTTCTCACACCATCACAGAAGTGTACCAAATGGGGAAGGGAAAATGAAATATTCACTAGGTGCCTGCAGTGAACTAAAAATAAAAACTACCTTTCCCTCTCTTCTCCTTCTAAAAAACAAGAGCAAATAGACACACTTAGTCCCTAGGAAAAGGAAGACCCAGATACAGCAAAATTGTCGGGATATATTAACTGTAAATCAAAAGCTGAAGCAACTTGCTATGACGCCTGTAGAACAGCATTTTTGCTGAGTCTTGAGAAAGAAATCTATACTGTCACCACCAGGCAAAAAATTAAGACGGTTCCCTCCCCTGCTCCACTAGTAATGCTTGAGGCTACTCTTGCATAATCTTCACCTGCTGCAAAAATCAATGCACCTCTCATCAGCTTAGTATTAAATTACAAGTGCTTTCTGCATTGCTCACTCTCAGCGAGCAAGCCTACAGACAGATCACATTGTTTATCCATCAAAACAACCTGAAAGCATTATCAGCCCATCTGTTTCTGGGAAGAAAAGGAAAAAAAAAAAAGGCAAAAGGGAAGAAAACCCACCTGACAGCTCCTCCCCATTTCAATCTTTAACAAAAAAATTGTAGAATCTTACAATGGTTTGGGATTGAACGGGCCTTAAAGATCATCCAGGCAGGGACACTTTCCACCATACCATCAAACAAATGAGTTGTAAACATCCCAATGGGTCACTTTTATCACCTGATATCTTGGTGATACCAGTAATACTTAGGGAAATAAGTATTTCTCCAAATAACTATTTACACATTACATAGCAACAGTCATTTCCTAATTAGCTGAGCCAATTACTGTGCAGTGGCAGATGCCTCTGAGGAGGGAACTGCCCAAGGATATAATGCAGGTAGGTCTCTTCTCCCATCCTGTTGAGCCACTCTCCACCCACAGCAACACCAAAGCTTGTTCTGTAGGCCAGGAGGAAGGTTTGTGTAAGCCAGGTGCCACTTACTACATGGAGCAGTGGTGAGGGTGCCCTCCTCTGAAGGGAACCTCTCTGCCACAGTGGGGTAGCCTCAGTGCCCTCTGGTCGCCACAGGGCTCTGGGGGCTCCCCTAAATTTCCTGTTGCTGGGCCCTGTGGCCACTTGGAACATTTGCTGTGGTGGAAATTTGTGTTTTCACTGTGAAGAGCTTTTTCTCCAGGTGGGAGAAGCAGACACTAAACAAACCCAGCTTTCTGGTTCAGCCACACCAGCTAGGAATTATTTGCAGATATAGAAGGAAGAACAAGAAGAGGAAGAAGTGTTTCAACAGCATTTTTCTGATGGGGATTACCTAGTGAAATAGGAAGCTTCATATAAAAGTAAATAAAAATGTTAATGTTTTATCTTGCAATAAGCATTCTCTCTCATTTTGCTCACTTGGGGAGAATTCAGACTTGGGCCCAATCCACAGATTATCATAAAAATTTCATTAAATGCCTGTACAAAACACCTAAGGTAAAAGAACACTCAAACCCCCTAATCTGTTTTAAGTCCTGAAGTCCAAGTTTGTATTCTGACTAAAATACATTATGCAAATCCTGCAAGGTATAACTTAAAGGAAAAAATGGAAATTTGCAGAGATAGCTTTTCCACATTTATCAAGGCAACCAGACAGGGAAAATAATCACAAGAAGATACATCAGAGTGAATGCAACCAAGTTTCAGGACACTGAAGTGCACAAAAGCTGCCAGGCCTGGAAAGGGAAATACAAAGGGAACCCTGCAAAGCTCACTGGCTGTAGAACTCCAGCATCAAACAACTGCTAGATACAAACTATGATCAAAAACTCTCCCAGTCCATTAGCAGGGGTTTGAAAAGAACTTACTGTGCTTCACTAGGGATTGAGTCGATCAGATAAGTCTTGGAAGATGACCCAGGTAACTATAAAAGATTTTTAATTTACAGACAGGCAATTCTGTTGGTGTTAGACACCTGCATTGTGCTGGCATATAAAAAAAGGTATAATTGAATCAGCACCCAGTATGGAAGGTGCATAAAAAGCAACCTAAATGACACAAAAAGTCACTTAAAAGATTCTTAAGTCATTGATTCCTAAATAACTTTACAGTCTGAAAGACAAGACCTAACATGTGAAGCAGGGGAACACTAGAGGAGACTGGAAGAAAAGGCACAGATATCACAGGAAAGAATAATTTGGGGGCTTCAAGTAAAAACTTCCACAATTTATTTTCCCTGAAAGTTTGGAGGAAACTGTAATGGCATTAAGTGCAACATTAGCTGTGCTTACACTGATGCATTCACTTTGAAGCAGAAGAACAAATCCTCCAGCTCTGCAAACCAAGTCAGAAATGAAGCAGATGCACATCCCTAAACTGCTCAACACATCCTCTGCCTGGCTGTACAAAATTTGGGATAGTTGCTCCTTTCTGACCTCCCCATGGAGCAGCCTCTGAAACCTCCCTTAATGGTTGACCTCACGCACAGCCAAACAAATTGCCAGCACAACAGCGCCAACACAAAAGCAGAGACAAGGAGCTGCTGCCCATGACCTGGAGATGCTGATGTCCTCGTTAGTTCCTAATGATCTTGGACTGCCCCTGCTAATTCAAATTACCTTGTGTTTGCTGCAGAGATTGCACACAGACAATTAACACGGATCAGCTGAGGCATGGTAACTTGTTCCTGCAGCCTAATTTGTTTAGAGGCTTATGACTTAAACACACATTAGTATGATATCAATATTTATTGTCCTCGTTATTAAACAACAGCCCTGAGCCACAGCTTTCCAAACCAATCTTTTCACTGTCTGTAAAAGGGCTGTGAATAGAGGCATTCTATTGCTATCCCAAAGCAATCCTTTGGGACAGCCCCGCTGGCTCTTGAACACACCAAAGCTCAACAGCTCCTGCCTGCTCCTCTCCATGGCCCAGAAAGATGCTCCCAGCCTCAGCACTTCTTGCTCTGTGGCAGGATTTTGTCCCTGAGCAGCAGGAATTATTGTTATGGACAGAGGAAAAGACACAATGCACTGCAGATATCCAAGAGGTGCCAGTGAACCCTAAACCCGGTCCCACAGTTATGACACCACTTGGGAATTTTTATTCTAAATGCATCTGCACATTTCTCTTAAGAAGAAAAACTTTGAGCAGTCTCCCCTGATTTATCTTGCTGCCATCACACAGTTCAGAAGTCAGGCAAGCTGACAGAAATGAGAGGAAGTGGACTGAGCCCAGTGATCAGCTTGTCAAAAGGCACAGAGAAGAAAACCAGAGCAGTAAATAATAATGTTTATCCAGTTCAGTTCATTGGCTGCAGGGCACATGCCCATTTACAAGGTAACCCTTGTGTGTTTGTAACTATTTCAAACATGCTGCAACCAAGTTTAATTAAAACTTGACACCACTTAAAAGCTCCTAAAAAGAAATAAGGTCAGGTAACAGAAACACCAAAGAAATTAAGCACCAAAGTGGTAAAGTTTCCCAGTCAAGTGTTAAAACCCCAAAAATGCAGTTTGTACCCTACCGTACCAAGGAACGAGAGAAGGCTTTTCTCATCTTCAGTGCTGCTATCCAGCCATTCAGCCACATGCCCAGGAGAAAGCAGACTTATTCTCCAGCCAGAAAACTTTTCCATACAGAACACAGTAAGTGATCGAAGCAGGGTAGGAAGGATGGGGAGGAGCTGATGGTCTTGGGGTTCCAGTACTCCAGTTACAGCCTACACTGGCAAACATGGGAGCCTGATCTGCCCTGCTCTCCCAACCCTACCTCTGCCACGGCAGGCATGGGTGGGAGCAGCTACTGGGATTTGTACCTGTCCCTTTGTGGCAGGTTTCAGTCCAAGCAGGAACAGAGAGAAGGCAAAAAAGGGAAGCAGGGGACACTGAGGTCTCCAAATCCAGAAGAGGCAGCAGGTTATGACAGAATCAACTTAAGTAAAAAGTAGAAACACATCAGTGCTGAAGAAGCTCAAATAAGTCAGCACAATAGCTCATCAGCTAAGTGCAATGTAGCCCTACCACTCCTCACAGTGTTGGCTTTGTTTGAAGGCTCAGGTATTGTGCTTTATGCTAGGGAAAAAAAAAAAAACAACCCAGCAAGCTCAGAGGCAATTTAAATCCCCTCCCCACTTGTAACGAGCCTGCATTCCCCTGTTTACAAGCCCCTTCCTGCTCCAGCTATTATCCCAGCATCCCAGCCTTCCTTGCAATGAATTTGCTCATGCAATGGCAGGTTGATCAATGTGTGAATAGGAAGCTCCCACCCCTCCCTCTCCCCTCCTCCTGCATGGCGGCGCATTGATCGGCAATAATGGAATCTGCTGCTGGCTGCCAACAGCAGCACCGACAGGGAACTGCTCCTCTTCCTCAGCACCACGACAGGGGGAATCCCTCCTCTTCCTCAGCCCCGAGCACAGCCACAGCCCTGCTGGACTCAGCCCCCGCTGCCACAGAGACAGGTAAGGACACAGCAGCAATCCTGGGGGCTCAAAGAAGCCAGCAGCACTGATGGGTGGTAATTTATCTAAAAAAAAATAAAAACCAAGCCATCAGCACTGATGGGTGTTATTTATCTAAAAAAAAAAAAAAAAAAAAAAAAAAAAAAAAAAAAAAACCAAAAAGAAGGTAAATGGGAAATAACTCTGCCCTGCCTGGACAGCGAGCTGGCTCTGCAGTGAAGCCTCGTTGCTGTGACTTTATGAGGGGTCACATTTAATGTGCAGGATTTACAGTGTAAGATTTATTCCACACAAAAGAGCGTTTTGCAGGTTTACACATGCACGAGCAGTGACGAATCCTGGTAAGTGAGGGACTCCTGGGCCCCACAAATCAAAATTGCCTTTGTCCTCAGGGGATGGGGCTGATGCTCTGATCAAACTGCACTCTTTAAAGAGACAGCTGCCTTTTGCTCACCAGTTTCTGAACCTGTCTTTATTTTAAATAATTCATACACTTGCCAGTCCCTATTACAAACAGGGGTATTTGCTGACCACTGACTAAAACCCAAGCTACACCAAAAAGCCATTAGATCAGCAAAGCAAAAAATTAGATACCAACTAACAAATGAATTGGGAAAAAAAAAAAAAAGAGCTATCAAGTCCCAGCAGGGAGGAAAATTCCAATTACTAAGACAAACTGTAGCAAGTATTGTTTGTGCAGGACAGATATTTTCATGAAACACCTGCCAAGCAGGGCAGATGCTCTACAGAATTCCCAGTTAATGAGGGAACATGGGACAGGCAGTCAGGAGCCAGGTACCCCCGCAGCATGCCAGACTGAGCAGAGCTGTCCTCCTGTTCCCACTGAACAAGTGCAGCTGTATCCCATGGCTGGGATGGAAACCCAGAAACATTTCCTACATCACATAAAATCCTGTGATAGACAGATTTCCCACCTGTGCAAAAAGAGCTGATTTATTTTTTTAATGAACTGTTCCAACAGATTTCCCTCTGTGTGTGGGAGGATCACATTTTGTCCAACTTCCACAAGTAGAACCTTTTCTTTAAGACTGTGCAAACTGATGATGTAAATCTACTTGCAATAAGAATGGAATTAAATAACTTTTCCAGAAAGGATTAGATAGTTATTTTGGTCTATCTGGTTGGTCAATATGAAATTAAAATTTCAACTCCTTTCTTATAGTTCCCTAATCAAATCCTATACTCACAATCACCTGGGTGTCTTTCCATTAAAAACTTGCAATATTAACTATCTTCTCTATAAATAAAAGGTTCTAGAGAAAACAGAGTTATGAGTATTGATTTCCTATGAACACTTACCAATTTTGTATCCTTTCTAGGAGTACAAATCACATACAGATCCTGTTTTCCTCCCTGGCTGCCTCATCTGGTGTAATAGTTTAGCTTTATTAATCCCTTCCAATATTTTAAAATGTTCATGATAGCAGGGGAAGTATATTGCATATCAAATAAGAAACTGGCTTATTGGAGTATTTTAAAACATGGGAAGATTAAAAAAAGCTTTGTTAAAAATAGAACTAGAACTGGCAAAGACTTCAGGCAGGAGGATGCAACTAGGAACTGAAAGGACAGTGAAGTTTTTCATAAGCACATTTTCCTGGGAGTTAACATTCCTGGGGAAACCCTGCATAAATGCATCCCTATTATTTATCTTCATTTTGTGAGGTTTAACAGGTCACACTAACATGCAGTGCAATACAACAGTCACCTGCCTGCAAGGGACTGTCAGGAGGTGGAGACTGACATCAGAACTAAAGCAAGAATTAAAAAGTCCTTGTAAGAGAGTAAGTCATGAACACAGTCCCCACAGAAATGCTGGGAATTTGAAGTGATAGAAAAGATGTATGAGAGACACCAGATCCATCTAACCTGACTTGAAACACCTTTAGAACATCCCCCAGTGACTTCATCCATTCCCTGAATTATCTCTGAACAAAGACCTGGTTCCAGAAAAAAGGATCCCCAGTTGTCAGCACCCTCACAAAGCCACAAAGAGCCTGTCTGATCCCCTGTAAGCTGTTCCAATGGTTAACTCCACTCTGCTTAGCAAATTGCTCCTTAGTTCCAAGACTGAATTTATCAGCCTCATCTCCCAACACTGGGCTCTGGCTGAGGTTTGTGTGCTTTGACAGACCATTATCAAACACTGGGATCAGAAGTGTCCTCTCTGCCTACATCCTTTGAACACTTAGTTTCAAACAATTCCTTCAAACATATCTTCAGACTCCTCTGGAGCATTGATTTTGATTTAAAAACCTTTGCTGTGCAAGAAAGCCAGAGCCAGCTCCACAGCTGCAGGAGGTGCTGCTCACAGCAGAACTTTTATTGTGAATACCTTCTTAAATCTGTCTTAAAGGAGGTCTTGTGCTCTAAAGCTTTCCAAAAACCATAAAAAAAGTCTTGTCCAAATTTTCCAGGACAGACAGATTGTAAGATAAAATGCAAATCAGCATGAGAAGACTATTCAAAATATGACTAACTTATTTTCATGCTGTGGGACCTACCTACACTGGGAGTTTGTTGAACCAATGCAAATCCAGATGCAAATGGCTCTATTGACCAGAGCAGAAGTATGGAAAATATTAAAATATAGAGAGACAGGAAGGGTCAGCAAAGCAGTATTAAAAAAACCAAACAAACAAACAAACAAAAAAAACCCCAATCAAAAAGCAGGGACAAGAAGCAGTTAATATCCATCTTGAGAGACTGCTTTCCAAAATTAGCACCAGTAGCTGCACAGAATAGCAGGTGAGAACATGAGAAAACCTGTTCAAAGTGTTTGGGTTTATCTCCCTCACCCCTGAGTTCTAAAAGCAGATGGGTTCTCAAGTCTGGAAATTAAAGCAAGACTTTTTGCTTTGGAGCATCTTACAAAAACCAATCATTTAAAACTTGTCTACATCCCTCCCTGGTAATTCCTGCATTACAGCCCCTGACTGAACTCTGCAGTTGTCACAAATGTCACTCTCCTGAAGTTATGAGTCTGGAACCTGTGAAGCTAAGCAGCTTTGCCATCCTGTGAATTTAAAAATTAGCAAATCAGCTGTCTTGATCAGTGAAACTACCCAGAAGCATAAGTCTCAGAGTTTTCCACGGGAATTTTTAGTAAGTGAGAATTCATAATATATGCAAATAATAGAGCAAAGATGCCTTGTGATGCAGATGCTTTGTAAGCACATAGTCAGTGTAGGATTATAAATCATAATGTATTAATGTTCTCTGCATGAGGCATTTTCAAGGGGAGGAAAAATGGGTCTTACATGTACTAGGGACAGGTGCTGACAGACTGACTGATGGATATTGCTTTAGGCAGGAGATGATGTCCTTACAGCAATATATGTTAGATATTGTACACCCAAGTCATTCTTAATAAAATGTCTTACAGATAATTTAGGAGGGAATAGAAACAATGAGTGTTTGTTTCTCCAACCTCTGGAACAATGTCATGTGTCAGGCAAAACTACTCACCTTCATTCCTGCCCATCAGGAAATAACAGGAGTTATCTGAGCACTTTGCCCCAGAAAAATGCAAAGCAGTACTAACTTTCCAGTCCTATTCTCAATCCCACAGCATGGAACAAGCAGCAGGCTTGAAAATAAGTTTCCCAGACACCTAAAAATGTCAGTTCTATATGCACAAGGCTCCATTTCCTTCATTAAATCATTTTAAGTGCCTATCTATAATGAAAGTAATTTTGCTTTGAGGAGCAGCATTACAATCTAACAGCCTCCTAACCAAGCTGTGATCTAGTTCAACAGGATCCCAGTGGACAAGGCTGAGTAACTCAGTCTGTATTAGGAAATCATGATGGGAGTATTCACAGTTATTTTGGAACATGGGTAACTTTTTTGGCTTAAGCTACCTGAGCAAAAGCAGTGTGTAGTGCTGTGACAGGATCCTGTGAACAAGCTACCAGCAGAATAACTCTGTTGCAGTGTAAATCAATAGCAGATTTATGTCAGACATGAGAAGATGTGGACAGCCCCACTGGAGCATGGCAAAGCACACAGAAAGCCCTTTTTAATCAGGAAAAAAATAAATGGATGGACACTCAAGTCTCTCTTCAAGCCAGTTCATTTATGGCGGAAAGTGAAACCCTGCTGATGAAGTGCCAGCCCACACATACACATTATAGCCCAGTGTTTTATCCTTTCAGATTGCTTAATGAAGTGATTTTAGCACAGTCACTGATCTCTACACTTACTCTCAACAGCTCTTAGCCAGCTGCAGATGACAACCTCTGCACACTGGTGTAATATTGTCACTTAGCTGGGTAATTGTCCTCCTCCCTTCCAGAGTGAGCACCACCAGCCTTCCCAGCCCAGCTGAGATCAGAGACTTTTACCAGTGCTTACTCAGGATGGGGGGCAGGAAAAAATAATTTCCTAAATAACAATTTCAGGAACACAGAGGAATCCAGGGGCAGTGAAAGCTGTGCCTGCTGACAGCCTGGAAATATAAATAGGGACAGAAAGGCTCAAAAGGAAGGTGAGATAAACAACAAACCTTGAACTTCTGTAGTATATAACAATACAGGTAATTCAGCTGGGCACAACTGTTGGATTTCCAGAACTTCACTGATGAACAACCATAAGGTATTTTTTCCCACTTCCACACCAACTTAATTACATTTTTGTACTCAAGCCAACTTCCCTGGTATCCTCAGAATAGCCAAGGGATTCAGCTAAGTTACACTTCTAGCAGGACTGCAAGTTTCTAAGTACCTATTAATGACCACTCCAAAAATATTAAGCTAATTTAATTCCAAATTAGGGCCAAGATGTTATTTACAGAGCCATCCACTCTGGAGTGCCTTTCCAGACTGTGAACCATATGCCTCATGTCAACAGAAATCTTGCATTAAAGTATGAATACACCCAGCTATATATATATAAATAGCAGAATGTAAAGGGTGCTTCATTTCTGATGCTGGCATTCACAAAATAACATTTTTCCCAGGAGCTTTTCTTCCTCACCTTGCAGGCCACAGAGTTTGCACAATTCATGTGTTCACAAGTGCTGTATTTTGTGAAAATAATTGATTAAGGCAGTTTTGTTGGCATGCTTCCACCATTCATGTTGGTCTCTACTATTATTTCCTGACTTTCTGTTTTTCCTTGGGCATAGAGGCTCAACCAGAGCTGGGAAACACCGAGGATAGATTTTTCTTATTTACACTCATTTGGATGACATCTCCAACAAGCAAACAAATGAAAGAACAAGTTAGTGAGGGCTGGGGTTTGGGTGTTGGCTGGTTTGGAGTCCTTCTATGACTTCATAGAATAACAGAACTAGAGTTTTGAGAAAAACACTTCACATGGCAGAGAACTAAATATGAGAGAGAAATAAGTATCTTATCATTCAGTCTGCACCATTCTGGTTCCATCAGAATGCCTGACACCCACACAGATGGCTTCCACTCACCATGACCAATGTGATGATCTACTGACCCTGACACTTAAGCTTCTGGCCAGATCACACAGGAACTGCCCAATCAACTAAAGCATTATTTACCCTCTTCCTCCAAGGTTTGGCTCCAGGTAACAGCCTCTCATAGCACTCCCACAACGAGTCCAACTTGTTGCTTTCAGCACAACCCAAATACCAGCGATTCCTGCAGAGCAGGGCTGAGGGTGCCGTGCCAGCAGGGAGCTTTACTCCACCCTCAGGTCACTGCTTGCTCCCTTTATGCATCAAGAAACCACAGCTTTGCCAACACCATCAGGTGGGAGCTGAACTCTCCATGACTGGCACAGACTAAAAAAGAAGTTACCTGCATTTTAAACACCACTTAAGGAGACAGAAAACCACCACCAAAAAGCTCTCAGTGTGCAGTGGCCCCAAAGCACCTGGCTGGCACTTCCCAGGCAGCAGAAAAGCAGGAGCATTCCAGAGAATGAGTGACTGTGACCAGCAGCATGATTCCCTACCCTTGCCCATGAATCATGGGCTCCCTCCCTCTCACCACTCAGTTCCACCTGTGTTTATAGGAAGACTATGCTAATCTCTGCCTAAGCACCAAAATACAGCAACTGCCAAAGCCCAAGGCCCTGCCAAACACTGGGGATTGGTGCAAGAAAGGCAACATATGGAGGGGATTTTTAATCTGTTCCCAAATTAGGGACCAGATTTGGTGGTGAAGGAAGGAAGCACAGCAAGGGAAGAGACTGCAGAGTTGAAGGAATTTTTACAAGGACATACCAAGTCCTCCATCTTGTGGACATGACCTTAATTTCTGACTGATGCAATATCTTAGAGCTTCCTCCTGGACACTCAGTATGGAGAAAATGCAGCTGACATTTTGGAGTGACCTTGGGACGTACTGGGCCAGGCTTTAAGGGCATGAATGCTGTGAAAGCTGGCATTAGAATTGTGCTTTCTTTTGTATAGTTGGCATTTTTCTGTAGCCATTACCCCTGGAACCAAACAGATGTGGAGCCAATTACAACATCTATTCTAGAGAATGGACCTGTCTGTAACAGTTTCAGTGAGACTGAGCGTGGAAATCTAACTGAAGCCTACTCAAAACGAATCAAAACAATTAGGAAAATGGATAAATAAATAGAAAGAAATGGTTTCAATCCTCTCTTTTAAAGCCAGATGTTGATTTTTCAATGCTTGTGGGTTGGTGGCACTTTTGAAGGTTGCCCAGAGACTCGATTCTAAGGAAACATTTTGGCAGAGCTGCTCCACTTCTCTGGCAGGTGTTCACATCACAACACTGCCCTCCTAAAGTCCCTGCTCATCACACTGCAGGTGCAGGAGAAGAAAAATGCAATATCACATGTTACCACAGCACAGACCCACAGCCCAAGGATCAGCACCGTTCTGCTAAGCAAGAATGCATCAGGAGCAATTTCTTCACTGAAACAGTGGTGAAGAACTGGAACAGGCTGCCCAGGGAAGTGGTGGAGTCACCTGGAAGTGTTAAAAAATGTGTGCATGTGGCCTTTAGGGACACTGTTTAGTGGTGGCCTTGGAGGTGCCAGGGTAACGGTTGGAGCTGATGATCCTGGAGATCATTTCCAGCCTTAATGGTTCTATGGTTCCACACAAACTCACCACAGCCATTTGTAGCTGCCACCACCTGCTCAGAGGAGCAGCCATTCCTCTGTAACCCAATTTTTACAGTCGTGTGTACCACAACAGTTTCACCATCATTTCCCTTTAAATCCATTTCCCATTAAATCTACACTCCTAGCCTGTAGACAATTTCACATGTGGATGTGCTGAAACCATGAGTTCTGCCTGTAGTTGCATTATTTACTTGCTGACTTCCTGTGCAGATTTCCCTCTCCCTTACCAGAAGCAGTCACCCATAGCTAAAGAAAATTAAATGGAAGGGAATCATTAGGTCTCCCTTCTGCCACTGGCCCAGTTTCAAATCCCACC
The DNA here is from genome assembly GCF_028018845.1 of Melospiza georgiana. NCBI lineage: Eukaryota > Metazoa > Chordata > Aves > Passeriformes > Passerellidae > Melospiza > Melospiza georgiana. The sequence continues at coordinate 4,867,683 of NC_080438.1, forward strand.
ATTATTCGCCCTCCTAAAAAACATTTGTGCTGTCTGATGCCAATTAGCCAAGAAATCTAGATAAAAGGAAGCTCTCCCTTTGTGGAGAATTGGACAAGCTACATACCTCTAGAGGCTGGAGAATGAATCTGTCTCTTGATGCCAACGAGCCATTTACAAATGCCATCCACACCCTGTAATTTGCTGCAGCCCCAAATTCTTTGACTTCCAATATTACACGTTACACTGACTCCCAGATATCAGAAAATGGCAATACAAGGCTCAGTGCAGCAGAATGTCCCTTCCTCCTGCTCATGCACAAATGAAGCTGATTTGTTCCCATGAGCTTTAAAGAGCCATGACAGATCTTTCTGACACAAGTCACCTCAAGTATTCATTGCAATTACACTTTTTTTCCCTCCCTGGAGATTTTAAAGAGAGAAAGAGTACCCACAGAGTATCAGATAAAGCTGGGCAACAACATGAAGAATCTGCAGGAATGTAAGTTGCTGCTCACATCTGCCTTCCACAGCTCCCCTGTATTGTACTCTTAATTCTCTACCCTATTAACATGTTAATCATATGAAAGAGCCCCAAAAAAGAGACAAGAAATTCTAAAGGCAACCTTGTGGTAACTACCCCAAAAATCACTTAAATGAAATTTGGAAGGAATAGGCATTGTGGTGCCTTGAACTTTTCTGAGCAGTTTGCCAAAAGTTTGCTTTCTCAAAGAATTGCAAGTTTGTCTGAAAAAAAGCTGAGGCAGAAGGTTTTCATTTTCTGATCATGTAATTCAAAAGCAGCTGCAGAACAAGCCCATTGGTTCAGGCTAACAAAAACAGTCTCTCCAAGTTAGTAAATTAGTATTCACCCTGTCTATGGATGAGGAGGAAAATGACTAAGGAGGAGGTCGTAATCAGCACCTATTAAAGGAGGTTTCCAAGGTAGAAAACATTTGACTCAGGAGATTCCATTCCCCGGTTCCTTAGACAGCATTTATTGGTTTTGTACCTACTGGAAATTGCTCAACCATATCAAAAGGCAGGAAACTTAAATGCTTTCTAGCTTGCTATCACTTAATATATTTTAGGACAAAAGCTGCTGGAAAAGCAAGCGGCATTGCTAAGGCAGTGTCCTTTACATTGAAAGGAAACCAAATCTTGTTTTTTATGTGCAACCTGTAGGATTCCCTGAACTGCTTTGATTTACCATCACTTTCTGGGGGACAGGAAGCAAGGTTGGCAACATCCTTCCTATGCTGGAAACATCTCATAATGCCTGCCACAAGGAAACTCTGACAAATATTCCTACAGGGTGCCCTTAAATGATGGCCTTATCTAGAAATCCAATGACATTTAAAAATGTACTACCTTAGGTAAAGTAAGGGCTTAGGTAAGGGCTTTCAGCGAGAGGGAGAAAAAGAAACCTTGTGATTTTAGTGGCAACAAAATAGATTTTAAGCAGTTTACAAAAACCTGTTCTTCATCTTTGCATCTACACGTTGTTCTAATACTAACACTTAATTTCTGTACCAGTGAACAGAAAAGTACCAACATAAACATCTCTTTAAAGGAATGTATCTCTTTAAAGACCTTTGCAGCAAGCTGAAACAACGAATAAAAGGAAAATGCATAAATGAATAGAAAATGCACAGACATCTAACAGGGACAAAACCCCGGCAAGTTTCTAGTCGCTTTGAGCCAAGTAATTTAAATCTCCAGCAGAACACCTCTGTGCCTCCCAGCCAACCCCGCCCTGCTGGGATCAGGGCAGGAATCACGGCAGGAATCGCGGCAGGGATATCGAGGCAGGGATATTGGGGCAGGGATATCGTGGCGGGAATCACGCAGGAATGTCTCAGCAGGGATAACGCAGCAGGAATATCGGGGCAGGAATATCGCGGCAGAAATCCGGCCGTGTCCGGAGGGATGTGTCTCACCTGTGCCCTGCATTCTCTGGGGATCCCCTCAGCTCCACCATGGTCCTGCCAGGATGCCGGGCGGGCGCAGCGGAGGCTCCGGCTCTGTTCCCCGCGCAGCCGGGGCCCAGCCCAGGCTCCCTACGGAGCTGCCCGGCCCGGGCTGGCCGAGGGCCGCCCCCCGAGAGCCGCCTGCCCTGCCAGCCCCGCGGGCGCTCCCCAAAAGCGGCGGCAGGAGCCAGCCCGGACGGGCACACGATCCATTCTCCCGTCCCAGGGAGCCGGGAGGCAGCGCAGGAACGCGGGGTGGGGTGGGAGGGGTGTGGGCAGCCGGAGACGCTCCTGGGAAAAGCCGCCTGAGAAAACTCAGGGATTGCGAGCAGCTGGCTCCCAGGCTAAAATCGGCGGCAGGGAAACTTAAGAGGGTATAGCTCACTGCAGACGATGCCCAGAGCGCAAGAAGCCGGTTTACATGAAAACATCTCAAGAGCTGGACCAGGAAATGTATCGGAATCTGCTTGGAAACTGCACTTCCTTTGAAGATGTTTCCCCACTTCAAATGCTTCTACAGCTTAGGAAATACACAGCACAAAAAAAGCCCCAAGAGCCACTTAAGCAAACAATAAACTTCCCTGCCTCCTCTTTGTTTTCTGCATTGCCTTTTATTTTTGTCCTTAAATTCAAAGATGTGTGACTTTGGGAGTGAAACGGCGAAGTCTGATACCAATTGCCTTTTCCTGAGCTCTGTTCTTTTTTATTTTATTTCACAAGTGCCGAGAGCTGAACTTCCAGGCATAGCATTTTTATTTATTTGTAGCTCTTTAAGGCACAGAAGCCAAACCCTACAGAGTTTGGTTGCTGCTGCCACCGCGTTGTGACACCCCAACAATAGAGAGTGTCATGTTTAAAAGCCCATTTTTAAAGTGCCCTCCAGCAGGTCCCACCTGCCAGCCAGGGGCACCAGAGCACACACACACAGAGGAAGAATGTGAAGTTGTTCAGCCTGTTGCTAAACAAAAATTACTCATCAAGAACTGAGGGGCTGCCTTTTGCTGTTGTCAAGAGCAAGTGTTCTGTTTATTTTTAATTTTCTTCATTTTTTATCTAATTTTCCCTTTTGATTGCAAGACCTCTGATTCACCCCTTTTTTTCCACTACCTTTTTTCTAGCAGGGTTACTTAGAACAGCTTCTGCACATTGTCTCAGGTAACAATTTCCCACACCCTCAGTGTCTCCCTTGGAAAAAACAGCTTTGGTCACCCTGCCTCCTGCCAAGGCTCAGGTGGAAAATCTGTGAAAAAAAACAAGCATAACCCTTGGGAAAAAAACTTACTGAATGTGTGATTAAACAATACTGACTCCAAAATAAATAATAAAAAATTGTTACTGCTCCATTGCCCTTTAAAACCATTCACTAAATTACACCCAGGGATCCTGCATCAAGAGTAGCACTGGAAGAGAAGAGAAGCTCCAAAAAAAAGGCATTGTCTCCCAAAAATAGCAGAGTAACATAATATACAGTCCTTCCAAAGCACAAATTAGTTTGACCTGCTGCTTGGAAATGCCAAATTACTGGAAGCAGCAGGGAAAGCTTGGGACCAGGTGGAGCTAGATTTTGTAGAAGGGCAGCAACAGCTCCTAAGGGCCCATGATCTCCTTTCTCCCAGGCACAGAGTCAGGAATGCTCAGTAATTACACAGCATCTCCACTCCAGAGCTGGGCACCAGCACCACAGAAAAGCATCACTCCAGAGGGTGGAGCAACAGCACACAATGCGTGTGCACCACAGGGCATGAGGGAAAAGATGGAAAAATTAAGGACTGGGACATGAAAGTTAGCTTGTGCATCTCTACAAAAGGTTCTTGTGCTTTTTTGGGCAAATAATGGATTTTTGTTATTATTATTATTATTATTATCATCATCATCATATTAATTATCATGATCATTACCACCATTATTATCACCATTATTATCATTATTATTATTATAATATTTATTTTTAATTGCTTAGTATTTTCATTTATTTATTCATCATTTGGATTTGTTCCCATGTTTCCCTTTTTTCTTTTTCCATCATTTAGGAATCCTCTGTTTTAAAATCAGGTTCTAACAGAAGGGTTAAAACTTCAGATTCATCTCTGAAATACAGCCATAATCTGCCTATTTCTCCCAAAGAAGTCATTTTTAGTGATGCAAGAAGGTTCCATCCTGGTAGCTATTTCTGTCAATCCTACAACTTGCTGTATGGGCCTCAAAAAAAGATTTCTGAAATGCTGAAGAATCTGTCTGACTCAAGCAAAGACATCTGCTGAAGACTTAGGTAGAAAGAGTGAATGGGGCAATTAACAAATAAATAAATTAGGGGTGGGAAAGACAGATTATTACAAGTACTTGGAATTAATCTAGAAATCTACCCAGATTCAGAAATTCAAAATGCAATTTGCAAAGTCTAGGGATAAAAGTTGTTTCCAAAAGACTGTGACATTGACTAAAAATTTTTAGAAACCCCTGATAATATTATATGACTTATGTTCAAATATCAGGACTTCTATGCTGCTGCTTTAGCTTGTCCATGCCACAGAACAGTGGAAAAGACCATTGGTGAGGAGGAAAAAGTGAAATGACTAAAGTTTTCAGTGGTCAGATCCTCACCTAAACTGCATCCAGCTCACTGAAAGGTCAAGGAAATATCTGCAGTTTCAACTGAGACAAAAAAATAAAGCAGAAAAATCCTTCACTGGGTGACGCACAACATCAAGCAGCCTCAAAAATAAAGAATTATTAGTCTGTAGCCAAAAGCACTTTACTGGACACTAATTGTACCTTAATGGGCACTAATCACTGCTCCAGCTCCAAGGCTGCTTTTGGGACTCCAGGATGAGCTTGCAGCACAGAGGTGCCTGCTGGAAGAGTTCCTGATGAACTCCAGTGGAGTTCAACAGCCCAATTTCCTCTTGGAGCAGTTCAATTTTCCTCTGTGCCTTTATTATTTCTCCTTTAAGTAAATTATCTCTCTCTACTGAGCTGCTCAAACGCTTTTTGCCCATTTTGCAGATAAAAATCACAGTTCTAATCCTTCCCTCCCCTTGTGCCTTTAAAGAGGGATCACTGACAAAGGGTGGCAGGTTAATAAAACCCCCAGTACACGCTTGGGTTGTGGCTCCACTCCTACTGTGAGAGCACTGGCTCCATCAAAGCCAGCACAGAGAGCAGCTCTGTTTTACACCCAAGCTCCTGGAACTCCAGGCTGCTGCTGGGGGTGATTTGGAACATCTCCCAGGTCAGACTCAGAGCCAGCCCATCACCACAACAAGGATGTGAGCAGGATTTCTCTGCATGGAGCCGAATCCATTCCCCCAGCAAGCAACAGCAGCAGCACCAAGGAGGGTGGGAGAGCAGGGAGAGAGGAACGTCACACCCTGCACAGCACAGACAGCTTTGTACACTGAATTTCAAACTAAATGCACCTAATCCAAGCTCATCAATACCTGCATTTTTGAGCATCAATTTATACTAAAGCAATAAAATGATCAACAGCTAATTCTGTAAACTAAAACCCAACTCTGAACCAGATCAGTATGTTTAAGCTTAGCTCAACAGTCCAAACTAACTCTAGACAAGACAAGGTAATTCAGGCAGTAGGAAGGAAGGCTAATTGTCCATTAAGTGTTAAGCCAGTTGTTACTGATGGAAAAAAGGTAAGTATACATGGTTGAGTGAAGTGTAATTACTTTTTGTCACAAGATAAACAACTAGAAAAGAGAAGCTACAAAATTGAACAATCCATGGTGAGTTCTTGTATGATTTAAGGTAGATTTCTCTAAAGAACTTCAAAAATATTTTTTATTGCTGTTCCTGAGGAAACAAAGGAAAATCACAGGGTCCTTCATTACAAACCAAGGTTTGGTTAGAACACAGGCAACAAATCTGCCCCAGATGGCCCAAGAGCCACCAGTTCTCAGAAATTACTACATTGCACAACATGCTCTCCTCACAGGGTGTTCTTTATACTCTCAACATAAAATTAAAAAATCACTAAAGTGATTTTTTTGTCTATGCTCTGGAAGCAGTGGGCAAGGATGTAATATACATTTCCAAGGGGAAAAAAAGCCCTAATGGATTATGTGTCAATATTAGAAAGCTGAGATTATGTGTTCTTACCCTTTATCTCTGCCCTAAAAAGGTTTAAGATCTAAACAGATAAAATTTGCTTCATGATGAAACTCAGCTTTCAGCACAGATGATCTATGTGCAGGGGAATAAAGTTTCAGCAGCATTCAGAACAAACCAAAATCCTTTGGCTTCACTTGTGTTATAGAAGAAGAAAGATAGCAGCTTGGCAATTTTCTGTATACAAATAACTCCAATTGCCCAGGGGAATGTCATTGAGATCCAGGCATCCTGTTTGTTACATCCAGCCTCCCTGGAGTCAGCTTTAATTTCAAGCAGAGTTGCCTAAACTCTCCATCCTTCCAAGGCAGGCAAATTGCACTGTACATTGTCCAAATTTCAGATCACTTCAGGGCTTTTCCCAAAGTTTCCTAACCTCTTTTGTGGATGCAAAAGATAGCAGGGCACTTTTCACACAGTAGATGTTTCCCTCTGTAGCCTGTAAAGATGTCCAAGATGTCCTGGATTTCACAGGAGGTTTTTTAAAAGGCAACTCATGGTTTGCATGCATTTGCATTTTGGGATAGACCATGATGGGTAAACAATACTATCTAAAGACTTAAAAGTTTTAGAATTTCAATTGATCTTGGCATAATTACGCTCCCTACTCCTCATACCCAAGTCCCAGCACTAAGAGATCATGACCCAAGGCAGCAGACAGTGGAGCAGGCAAAGGTTGTGGTTGTCAGCAAAGCCTTGTTTGTGTAATTACATCAGCCAAAGGCTTCAGATCCCAGCTTGCTAAAGGCTCCCACACACGGGTTCTGCAAACTCTGGGCTGAAGGGAAGCAGAGAATGGAAGCAGAAAATGCATGGGAGCACCTGCAGCCTGTGGAAACACAGAGTGGTGTCACATCCCCTGCTCCCTGTCCCACCTCACTCCAGCATCACTTGGCAGCTGCTGGGAGCACTGAAATTGAGCTTTGTGGTACAAAGCACAGGTCAAAAAGAAAAAGAAGATCCCCAACCACCCACTGAGGCCTGCTAAATGACATGATAAAGGGAACTGGCAGCAAGGCAGAAAGGAGGATGGGAGTCTCTCACAGGTACACACAAACAGGCTCGTGCAAGCCCAGCTTGGGCAAACCCAGAGAGCTGCAAACATGTCAAGTCAGCACATCTGAATCCATCTTCCTGCCAGAGATCCTGCCAAACACACCCCTCAGTGTGAGGGCTAAACCCAAGCCCTGTTTTGTATCCCTGCCATGCACAACAGTTGGCAGTAGATGGGGATTTTGCACATGGCAGCAGAATGAAAAAGCAGACAGGGCTACTGGGAAAATGACTGCACCAAGACACATCATAAATCCCTACAGATGAGATACAGGGAGCTGTGAAGTGCATTTTTTCATCCCTACGTCCCGACAGATATTCTTTGTAGGCCAAGCTGAGTGGTGGAGGGTGAAGGACACCCCTCTTGTTGGCACACAGTTTTCTCAGAAGTTACAGGGCTTCCATCATATCAAATTCCTGAATATCACCTAAATAAATTTTTGCTGAACTTAAAAACCTTTACTGAGTGTAAAAAGTGGTGCATTGCAGATTCTTCCATTGAGCAGGTCACAAACAATCCTTTTTGTTCCAAAACAAACTGTCTCCCTCTCCCCACCTCCAAAACTAGTAACCCTTTCCAGGTATTTATCTTAGCTGTTACTGCACAAGGATCTTAATTATGTGGTAAGCACAGAGTAAATCTATTTTTTCTTTCATCACAAATACTCATTCCAGCTGGAATATACAGAAAGCAAAGCTCAGCTTTGATAGTTTTAGTTGTAAACAGTTTTGTCTTAGAAAAAGAAGTTATTAAAATCACCCCAGGAATCTTTTTGGCTCTTTCCTGCTCTCTCCTGCCAGGTTTTTACCTGAAGGAAGAGCATGGGCTGGGTATTGGAGCAATCCTCCCCAGGCAGGAGGGCTCAGCAGAGACTTGCAGGAGCTGTTCTGAGGCACACAGCATGCAGCAGTGAAACCAGATGCTGCTTAACTCATCTTCTGATGCTCACTCCAATTCCAAAGCCTCTGGATTTTTAGAAGAGTAGAGAGGCAGGATTTCTGTCTGAGCCCAGCTAACTGCTCACCTGGTAGCAATGCAGTTTAGGCCTGGCATCAAAACACATCTGAGCTTCATTCTCAATGCTAGTGACTCAGGGTGAGGACAAAACCAAAATTTGCAAGGGGCATCTTCTCTTCTGACCTCCTTTCAGCAACCTTTTTTCAAGAGATGCATATTCAGACTGAGAATAAGCAGGGTTGTTTCAACAAGTGAAACAGCTTTTTTTTTTTTTTTTCTTCTTGGATGATTTCACCTCCAAATATAAAAATATTTATTTACATCACTACTAGCCTTTCCAAAAACTCTCACTGACTATGCTCTTTCCTGATACTTTAAAATTAAAAAAAAACCAGCAGCAACAAAACCAGACCTCAAAGCTTTTCCTCATTTTCAATTAATCCTGATATTTGCACATATGCAGGCAAAAAAGATCTCTTATTAATGCCACAAAGCTGCCAGAATCCAAACTTTTGCTGCGTAGCCTCCTCAACAACTCTCATTTAGAGTGAGCAGGTGGCAAGAAGGAAGCAGAGCAAGAGAGAAGACAATTATTTTGGGAAAGGAAGTGGTAACTGCTACTAGCCTGTCAAACAGCATGAATGGTGGAAATCTGAATCATGCTTTTACTGTATGAATGGGCTAATTCCAACACACTGCTATAAACAACGATCCTCTAAAAGGATGTAATCTCCCTAACAGGAAAAAATACACCTGTTAGAAAAAGAGCAGGATCTGAAGCAGAAATCAGGCAAAACAGAGATGGCCCAGCTTGAGTTCCTCTTCCTGTGACATTTAGGTGCTGGTCTCCAGGGTCTGCATCACACTTTGTGACAGAATTACCCCACTGCAAATAACACTTGAAAGAAGGTTAGGGGCTGTCAAGCTGGAGTTAGGAAGAAATTACAGCTCCATTTTTAGCTTTCTTGAATGGAGACTCCTCTGAGTAAGTGGTGCCAAGATGAAATCCTAGCAAGCAAATGACATACTTAGAGTGTGCCTGTTCACTCACAGAGGTATTACTACAATGATAGGGATTATGCACCAAGGAAATTTCAGGGCATATATTTAATGGACGGCTTGCTGACACAACTCAGTGTACAGTGTATCTTCCAGACAGGAATTAAAAATCTCAGCATTAGCAACAACCTCTCCCCTGCCTGCAAGCAGAGGGCAAGCTTCTAAGCTAGCTGCAGATGCTGAGTGCCTCTGGAGTTAGAGTTTTTAAATGATCTTATTAGTTTTCAGTGTTTAAACAAGTCACTTTCTATCTTGCGCTTCTCTCCCTGTGCTGCCCCTCTGGCCCTCGTTTGAGGGTGACCACAGTGGTTTGTGCTGCTCAGAAGGGATGGCTCAGCTGCTCCTCTGGCAGCTGCTGAACCATCACAAATTACAGCTTGCTGTACAAAGTATGTGGAAATTGGTGTCTATCTTAGTACAAGGGACTGTAACCACAGTGGTGCAGCAGCTGCCTCCCAAACAGCTGAGCCAACCCTGCAGCAAGGGGGAAAATGAAAGACACTGAGAGAATGACTTCAGCAGCCCTTGGGTGAAGCACACTTGACTGAGTGCTGAACTTTGGGGAGCTACACATTTCTTGCTTCCATTTCTCAGATGTAATGTGGGTAGTTTGTCTCCCACACACTTCCTAGGAATGGTGCCACACGGATGTGTGCATAATTCTGTAAAGAATGCCACAGAAATCTGCAGAATGGGTGCTACAGCTGATGATGCAAAGCCTTTGAATAACACACACAGTTCCACTTGCTCCATTAACAAAAAGATTCTCATAGAAGTATAACTTTCTCATATAACTTTATTGCTACCAATGAAAAAGAACCCCATCACCTTACAGCCCCTTTTACATTTTTAATAAATAAATCTATTAATTAGCAAATCACAAGAGAGCAAATGCCTTCACCTCTGCACTAGAGCCAATCCTAAGGACCTCTTCTGCAAGGAGTAATTTCAGATATCACTGTCAGATGCATGGCCTGCAGTTACCATGTTATCCACATGCTTCCCTGGGACAAGCTTGATATTCTTATCAGCTCTGCATAGCAATTTCTCTACCAGATACTGTAGCTGCCTCTGCTGTGCCTTTCAGCTTTTGGTGTCCATTCCAAAGCTATTTTAGTGCAGTTGTTATCTGTACTGCTTGTCATAGGTCCTGGCTGCCACCATCTGCTTCTTCCTCTGTATAAGGATGTGCAATGGTTCCCTCCACTAATGTGTCCTCTGGCTCAGCATCTTGACATAAAGCTATTCCCACTGCTTGCTACCAACCCACTTTTTTCATTAGCAGGAATTCTGTAATCATGACAAGAGACATTTTTAACCTGGATGTGAGAACAAGAGAAGTACCTAGGGCACTGCAATCTGAGATTATATATGACCTTCCTCCCACTCTCATCTACACTCACAGAAAGGACATTGCTCAATTTTTCCCATCCCATTGCATGCCCAGCTCCTTTACCCACACACTCTGTGACATCTGTATTCACTACAGCTGTAGCTCTCACATGTATCTTGTACTTTTAATATATTCTTGTCAGGCATATATCAAATAACACACTACAAGATGCCACTTGCATCTAAAAGTGAAGCCAGATACACAGCAAGGCAGATACCAAATAGCAGAGTCATCCATTCTCTATGGCCTTGAAGGAAAATAAAGAATGTTACAAGGTTTCATAGAAAAACACAACACAGGGGTTTCCAGCTATTGAGATGCTCAGAGAAGTCTAGAAAATCCACTCATTTTTGCACATGGTATAGATGAAGAAGGAATTTAAATCTTATATTTTTAAAGGTTTTTCTAGCTTATGAAGCTATAAAAAATATTCACTGCCTAGTGCAGACTGGCTGCAATTCTTTATTCCCCTCACTAGCCATATACCTAGAGTAAGTATTTTGCCTACAACACCATGTAAAGATGATTAATACCAGGTTTAGTTCCAAACAAGAATGAACATTCATTCATCTGGCAAAACAAAATGATCATTTAGAGGTGCATTTGAAACTCCACAAACAAATGCAATCAGGGCTCTTTTCATGTCACTCATCTCAAAGTATTTTGCAGTTTTTCCTCCTAAATCCCCAACATTGTCCTGTTTATTTTCAGACTTCCAATCTATAATTTAAGAAATAAAAAAAAAAAGAACCTTATCTGCCTTCCTCAAATAAGAAAGAGTTAAACAGTGCTATTGACAAGTACAAATAAATAAGCAATACAGTTCAATGTGTTAATTTACTATCTACATGGGTGGGATTTTCCTTTCTTGTATGCAATATACTTGCAAAATAAAATACTTAGTAAAAAAAAAAACCAACAGCTGAGGATGTGAAATGAAAAATACCTTATCTGCTCTTCAGCTTGGATAGCAGCTATCAAGGCTGCTTTACTATTTACAGATCCATGTTTATTCCTCATGCCTCACTCTCCCAGGAGTGACATTTTTCACAGCTGAACCAGGGAAGAACTGCTCCTGAGTCTCACCAGCCTGTGTGAAGGCAAGCTTCTTGCACAGGCTGGGAAAAGAAAGAAAGCTCATTTCAAGTGTGTGGTTGCTGCCTCTTCCTTCTTTTCTGGGAAGAGCTGGAATGGTGCTCTTTATGCAGCCACAGGTGGGGTGGAAAACAGGGGGAACTGGGCCAAACCTGGACTTGGGGAACCACTGCAACTTTGCCTGTCATTTTTAATATTTTTCTTATGCTTTGCCTAAACTTCAACATGTATAATTATAGCCAACAGCAGGCAGATGGCTGCTTCTTTTAGGAATGGCACCCTCAACAGGTAAGCTAGAGAAAAACCTGTTATTGGGTGCTTGTTGTGAAAACATGAAGCCAAGGAAATTCCAAAGGTGAGGCAAAACACAACCAGCTACCAGCTCTAAACCAGCAGGAACCACTTAGAGCCATCCACAAGAGCTGCATTCCTACTGACCTGCATCCAGCAGCTCTCACCTCTAAATCCGAGGGCTGCCTAGTGAGTTTAAAAACACAGCTACAAAGCTCCCTTTGGGCCAGCATCCCATAACCATCTATCTGATATCTGGATAAATCCTGGTGCTTGGCAGTCGCTTTGCTAGAGACATTTACACACAACGCCTGGGCTGTGCGACCTCCCCATCCTGCAGTGGTACCCGCCCGGCCAGGCTGCTGCGGCAGGAGCTGCCCTCTGAGAGCTCGCAGCTCCCCGATATATTTATTTTATTTCTCTCTCGTGGCTCTCTTACCTAGCTGGGCGGCCCCCTCTGCCGGGTACTCGGGGAACTGGCCCTCCGAGGGCACGCTGACCGTGCGGCGCAGGCAGCGCCCGCGGGAGGCATCCTGCGGCTCCGGGATCCCTTCTGCAGGCACCTGCGGGAAAACCGACAGCTGTTAGCTGGGCACCGGGACACCCCGTTCGTGTGCCATCTTGATAGGGGACTGTCACTGTCATATTTCCTGAAAAATCCTCTTCGCCCAGGATTTCTTCTCCTGGGAAGCTGAGAAGCCTCAGAGAAGAATAAGAGCAATAATTATTTGATTGCTTCTCCTGTGTTTTGCTGCTTTGGAAGGTGGTCTGGAGATTGTCTATCCAACAGGTGGTGGATTGGTTTCATGTGAATTGTTTTAACTTAATGACCAATCACTGTCCAGCTGTGTCAGGACTCTGGAAGCAGTCACGAGTTTTCATTATCATTCTTTTATAACCTTCTGTCTGTATCCTTTCTCTATTCTTTAGTATAGTTTTAGTACAGTATATAGAATCAAATTCTGAATTCCTCCTTCATCCTGGGAACCCCGAAAATACCACAGGGGACTTCATTTTCTCCTCATCTGCTAATGGCTCTCAGGCATAGTGTGCATTTGTGGCCTTAACACAAAATTCCAGAGGCTCCCCAGGAGAGTGCAGCAGCAGTGAAGGGCACGCTCAGCCCAGCATCCTCTGACCCCCAACTACTAAAGCACTCCTGCCTTTCTAAATTGCTTCCCCAGTGCCAGACCATGGCTGCTTCCAGAGGCTGCTGCTCAGATTGCTCCAGGCAAAACTTGGAGAAAACTTGTGCCAGCTACCTGGTGCACACAGGGGCTGCACAGGCACTCCCAGGGTTCAGAGAGCCTCACCACGAGCAGAACGCTCATGGCTACGGCCCAGCAGCTCCTGTCATGCTCAGGTGGTAACTGAGCTCAGGATTGGAGAACCACTGGTTCACCAGTTGGTGAATTTGTACTTCACCACCATTGGTGAATTTGTGGTTGCTCCAGGCCAGAGAGATCTGTAGCCACCTTCAGGCAACGGCACCGCTCGGTGCTGGCCACCACACCCTCTCTTGGTGGCCACCACACCTCCTGGTGCTTGTTTCCATGCCTGGAACTTGTGGCTGGGCAGGACTCTCCCCCCTGAACCTTCCACAGCTGGAAGGAACCTCAGGGATGAGGGAGATTCAGCACCCAGGGGCTGGAGCGAGGCACAAAACATCTCAGTGTACTTTTGAGTACAACTGCAGTACGTGTAGCATGGCAGCTTCTTTTCATGTGGCCACATAACACACAGCTGGCACCCAAAGAAATAGAAGCCCCTGTCCTATTTCCTGTGCTGCTTCTCCTTTCATATCTTCCATCAACTCTGAGAAATGAGTATTAATAGCAAACAAAAAGCTATCATTCATTTGCACTGAAGGTTGTAAAAGATCTCAGAGATACTGCATTTTTTTAGAAACAGGCTGGACACTACAATGGCTCTTAAAACTAGTTCTGGCATTTCCTGATTTTTTAAGCACTTAACATTCTCTTAAGGTCATTTTAAATGCTATTTATGACTATCCTGATTTATTTGTCTCCTTCAAACAGTGCCCATTTTTCAAAACAAGTTTCCCAAACCCCTGATGCTTATTCTGATATTATTGTGTTCTCTGGTGATTTTTACGGCTGTATAAACTCTTGTGCAAAAGCAGATTGGTAAGTTAAACAGAGACTAATTTTGTTAGTTTATGCCACATTTGTTCAATCAAATTCACATATTAAATTTTTGGTTCTCATCTGGAGGCTCCATTTAGTCTTATTCCCTTCTAAACACTCTCCTGATCCTCTGCCTCTCCTGATTTTCCTGGTTTTCTTTTGGGAGATGCTGCGAGCCAGATTTTCCTGAGGATCTTTTGGTGGGATGCTGAGAGCCAGATTTCCAGATCAGCTATTACCAGTTACACCCCACACCTGCTTCAGCAGCCCTTAAAGCCCTTCCACACTCCTGTCACAGTGAACTCCCTGCACTACACCCACCTGCTTCCTCTAGACCAATACAGCTACTGCAGCATTGATTTCCCCACTAAAGTAACTCAAAAAGATCCCCTTAAGTCAGACTTGAAAATGCTTTATTTAGTAAAACTTCTCCAAAACCATTGTCTCCATTTGTATTGACAAAAAGAACTAACTCCAAGACTGCAGGACCAGTATTTATTGCTTAGCATGAGACCAGCCTGCTCTAAAAAAAATATAGATTTGTGAACATGTAAAATGATCTTGCTCAGCAGCTCTGCATCCCTTGGGACTGGACACATTTTAAACAGTTCTATAAAATGTTCTGTGCTCAAACAATGGATTAATGGATGGAGAGACACCAAAACACAAGGAAGTGCACAAATAAATACCATGTGAAAACCAAGGCAGACATCTGCAACCTTCCCAACACTCCTGTAGCCCCCCCAGTCCAGCACGCAGTTGAGCAAAGGATTGAGGGAATGGCACAGCCTTGCAGAGTCAGGACTCTAATGGTGATTCAGTCTTTCAGCTCTTTATTTTTTCCCCATCCAGCTTTATCCTCTTCTTCCCCTGCTGAGACTTCACCACCCTGGGAATTATCTGACCCTGAGCTGACATGCTGAGGCTGCTGGTTCAGGACTGGGGTCTGAGCAGTGTTGAGTCTGTGATAAAAAGGTACACAGGGACAGTCCAGATGCTGATCATTTTAGCAATCCTTATTTTCATCACAGGTCACGTTTCCATGACAAATTTCACAATTTAATGAGGATGGGTTCAGAGCTCAGACTCTAAATCCATGAACAGCATCCCAGCTCACCTGCCACTGAACACACTTTTTAAGTATAAAAAGTCTGTATTGGGGATTTCCAGCAGTTTGTTGATGAGGGGACTTCAGAAGAAATAGGAGCAAGAGCTTTCCAACCATTTAATGTCTCTTAATGGCAAATTAAGATAGTCACTTTTAAAAAAAGCAGATGAAAAAAATAGATAAGATTTGTCCAGATTGGAATGAGTGGTTCAAGACAAACTTGAGAATTTGCAGACTCTTCTGATCTAACAGTCAGGAAGTTAGGAATCATGTCAAAACTAGTTAAATAATGCATTTTAACTTTTACCTTCCTTCAGAAAGTTAGAAGCTAGCTAAAATTTTGACATGGAAATCCACTTTAAAAATGACAGCAAACATTTCTCTGGGCTTTTGGAAATTAAATAATTAAATTTGCTTGGGAATTAAGGCAAATCTTACCTTATGGCTGGGTTCAGCCTTGACAAACTCTTATGTACAGGTGAAACATGTTTGCTCTAAGACCCTCAATGTGATAAGTCCTTTGAGGAAGGCAGTGAGATGTGGGAAGAGCTTCCCCATGGGCCCCATGCAGCAGTGTTTGCTCCCCTGGGATCACCACTGTCACACCACTACTGGTGTCAGTCACAGGAGATGGAAAGAAGGAAAACAACTCCCAGGTGTGCTGCTGCTGCTGGCCTCTGTCACCAGCACCAGTGAGCAGCAGATCTTGTCACAGTGCATGTAGGGCTTTGCTATCCTTTGCCCTTGGTTAAAATCACCTCTAAATCTGAGAAGAAAGATGAAATTTGGGTGCAGGGAGGGGAAAAAGAAGAGTCTAACACAGTGAAAAGTGTTGTTCATCTTCATTTCCAAGTGAACACAAAACAAGCATTCTGCAGGACTGCAGCCAAGCTGCTGACAAAGCCCAGCTGAAAAGCAGCCCAGAGCCAGGTGCAGCCATTTGTCACATGCCTCCAAGTGGAAGTGCTGTGCACAGGGTTGTATGTCTGAACCACTCTTCATGAACACTCATTCCCTTTCCCTGTTTCAAATGGCTCTGATTTTAGAGACATGCCTACTTGTCAGAGCCCAGGAAATTCCTCTGGCTGCCCTGGGGGACTCGAGCTCCTGCCCAGGGGGCTCAGCAACCCTGGCACAGAGCACAAGGCCCCTGTGCCTGTGATTTAGCCCTTGGAAAAAACAATTACCAACCTTATATGAAGAATTACAAGCCACAAAAGTTTAAGTAGAATGATAGTGAATTTATCACAGGGTGAAAAATAGATTTTTTGGGGTTTTTAGCATGGGTGTTCAGGGGGCAAGATGAAGGGATGTGGGCATGTTCTTTCTCCTTCTTCCTCTTGGCCTCCATCTTTTGCTGTGATGTTGGCAGTTACAGATTGGTTTAGAGTAGGAGCTCACTGTCTAACATAGCTGATAGGTATTGGAAAGTAATTGTAAATATTGTACACTTAGTTTTGAGTATAAAAAGATAACACAGCCCAGGGGCAGCCAGAGTGCCTCTGTCTGACCTGCTGAGCGCACCTTGGCTGGACAGGAGAAAAAATTTTATAGATAAGGAGCAATAAACAACCTTGAGACTGAGAGATGAAGAGCCCTGACTCCTTCTTCAACTGCTGGGCTGGAAAAAGAGACTTTTTAATGCATCTTGGGGTCGCCCTGAGAGCAGAGAACACAAGACCTACTGTGCCCTCCCAGACCCTCCCACCTGATGGAACAGGTTTCCCAGAGCAGAAAACATCTACACCTTTCTGACAGGGAAAACTCTTCCTTGTAGAAGAAATGCCTGATTTGTATGGGCATCAATCTAGGCCTGTTTTCCTTGTCTTGGAAAATGCTGCTAAATATTATCACACTGTGTAATAATTGCACACCTCCTGTCACTCAGGATTCCTTATTTGCTAACTCATCTCCCACATTCCTATAGGGATTCATTTTCTTTCTACGTACTTTTTAGGCATTGAACTCTTCCTTTCATTAATAATTTTCATTCTTCAGTCTCACCTATTCTCATTTTATAAAGTTGACAAGGTGTCAAGTAATTAATGTTTTTCTACACTACACAAGGTGATACTTCCAGATCATTTTTGTCTAAGTAATTACAGATATTTTTGGATCAAGTTGCACTTCAAAAGGCTTCTGATTTTCAACCTACTCTTGCACAGCACAGAATTTCTCTTGCATATATTTCATTCAAACTGCCTTGACAATAAATCCATAGTAGTGGGACACTATGAGAAATGAGTTTTCTCTATTACAATGTTTATTTCTGTAGCGTTCCCTTGGTCTTAAAAATCTGCTGTATTTTTAGCAGGACTAACTGAAAAAACCCCAAATTTAGCATTATAACTGAAACAGTGGAGAATTCTTCCATCTAGCTGTTTACATTTTGTATATATTTTTCACTTTCTGACTTGGACACACATACCTGCAGAAGGATTTTACAAAGCAGTATAAACACACATTTCTGTTCCCTTCCAGACTCACACAAGCCAAGCTTCTTGGATTTCATTCCATGAAGTAACAAAGCAGATGCACAGAGAATAAAATGAGAGGTTTCAGACTTACATCTTTCAAGTTATGCCAGCCTTGTGAGGTTGCAAGTGCTCCTGATGCCTAAAGTTTCAGCTTTCATATTTTCCAGATTCTGTTCTGCATTAATATAGAACTCTGAACTTCATATAAAAAGTCTTAGCAAGTTCTCTTCACAGTTTAGTTTGACAAAAAAATCCTTTTCCAGCCTCAGAACCAAGGACACCATTGCAGCTTCAGGCCCAAAAAGTTTAAAGAACAGAGAATTGAGGAGAGCAGACTGGGAGGATGGGACTGCATCACCTGGAGCTGGAATTGGACAGTTAACCCCAACGTGGAAATGGACCAAAACTTATAAAAGTGTGAAAACTCATGACCCATCTTGGGTGTAGCCTCAGCCAGGCTCTTGTGCTGCCCAAGGTGTATCCTGTGAAGGCCTTTTAATAAATCCCTACTTTATTCCATAACACAGCCTCTGTTCCAGGCAGCCTCTCAAGGCATCCATCACTCCCTACGGGCTGCAAGGGCGCTCTGATCTGGCCATCTCTTCCTTCTTCCCCCACTTGTGGGTGTCCCTCTGTCCTGAACATGGATTCTAGGATCCTCCTCAGCACTCCTAAGGAATTCTGACCTACTCACTCTATCAGTAATGACTGTGTTCAGAGCAGGAATCTCTCCTGCTCCTGTTTCCTATTGCCTGGTTTGAGTCAAAAAACAATTCCTCCAGCATTACCTTTCCAGTAATTTTACTCTGAACATAATCTTTTTTTTTTTTCTTAAAGTAACCTCCCTCTTCTTTGTTCACCTGGTCTTTGCTTAGGCTCCCTGCACCAGTGGTCCCACCCAGGATCCTTTCATGATTCCCCATACAGAGACTTTTCCATCATCATGCTCTTAACAAGCATCTCACCCCACTGCTGCCTTAGGCCTTTGTGCACTCCTGTTTCTAGATCATATTTCATGGAGCCTCTTTCAACTCTCAATGACTTGCCAAGAAAAATTTAACTGCATTGCCTGCCCTCCCCTTTCTCAGGAAGGCTGCAAAGGGATACTCCTAGTTCAGAAAAAATTAGAAGAAAATGTAAATCCAGAATATCAGCCCTGTGTCTCTCTCTCCTGACTGGCAGCTCTACATGTTGTGTGTTTCTGAAAGGGACTCAGAAGCCAGACTAAACCAACCTCTGATTTTCCTACTGAACATTCATAGCTCTGCAAGGAGTTCCCTTTTTCCTTTCATTTCACAGTAGCCACAAATTACTTGAAAATCAGAATGGCAAATCTGACTCCAGCTACAGGCTTCTGAAACAAATCCCATTATCAGCATGTGGAGTCACACCTGCACCAAAGGCATGTCTGCTTGGCCCATCTGCATGCAGCATTTCCCAAAATAAGCTATTTCTCATTGTGGTAGTGCAGGAAGATCCCTTTGAAAGAGCACTGCAAGAAGTTACACTTCTCCTTGCTTTTTTGGGGGTTATTGCTACACTTAAACCTCAGGCCCTCTATAGCCTATACTGAATTTCCTCAGCTTCTGACAAAAAACAAGGTATTTAACCACAGAATTTAATGTGACACATTGGACTTCCCACATTTACTCCTCAGGATCTAGTCAAAAGACTCATCTTACTCCCAGCAAAATGCTTTCAGCTGTCTGTGGTAGGGAAAATAAGAGCCCCTAAGTGCATGATTACCACCTTCAGGTAACTATCTGTGATATGAGCCAGTGTTGTTCCAATTACATTTCTTAATGAGATGCATCCTTTTGGTCCAGCCATGCTGGAACAGCACTGTTTTAGAAATGATTCTCACATCTCCTTAAGTTTCTTCAGTGAACACTTCAATTCCTCAGGTGTCAGTCCTGTCAGACTAGAAAAGGAATTACATAGTAAACAAATACCATTAAATGGGCCTTCCATTTTGCCTGCTTTTGATCACCTCTCCCACACATCAGCATTAATGCTGTTCCCTTCTAATAACTCAAGTCCTTCTCTAAACCACTTCCTCCCACTCTCCCTATGCAAGGCAATATTTCATTGCAAATAAACCTGAGCACAGCTGACTGATATTTTATTCCACACCAGAAACAGGTCTCACTGTCAGGCTGTAACAGCCATATACAGAAGCTTCAAAAGAATCAAGAAAAACCACAGAAACTGGGGTCATCACCAAATACAGGAAATTATGGCATTAGACTAAAACTCATGGATAAAAAGCCTTCATTTTTCCCTACCTTTATGCCTGCACTGCCATAGAGAGGCAGGTTTACAGAGCTGTGGTGGCTTTGACCACCATTAAAAGACAGTGGCAGACAAACACAGGCTGCAGAGCTCCAGGAGGGAGTTTCACTTTGGCTGCTGTCACCTCTTCTGTGCCACCAGCACCTGGGCCAGCTGGATTATAACTGTGTGCACCACTCCATTCATACACAGGAGAGCTTAGCTCCCCTTTCCATAGAATGGGAAGGGGCTGGAAGAGACCTTAAAGATCACCTGTCCCAACCCCTGCCATGGGCAGGGACACCTCCCACTAAACCAGGTTGCTCAAGGCCTTATCCAACTTGGCCTGGAACGCCTACAAGGATGAGGCATCCACAACCTCCCTGGGCAGCCTGTTCCAGTGTCTCACCACTCTGGCAGTAAAGAATTTCTTTTTAAATTCCCTTTTCCCCTTCACACATGTTTCAAAGGATTTGAGTGAAGTAAAGGAGAGATGAAGAAAGCTGCCTTCTCCTTTGACCAATAAAGGCTGATGCCTTCTGAAGGCTGACCTAGAACAGAGACTAGACAGAGCTAAAGAATAAAGTAGGGATTTATTAAGAGGCCTCAGTGGATCCACCTTGGGCAGCACAACCCAAACTGGCCACAAAATGCACAACCGGTCATGGGTCGTCCATTTAAACTTATAAAACTTTTATAAGTCCTGGTCCATTTGCATATTGGAGCTAATTGTCTATTTACAGCTTTAGCTCATGAAGTCTCATCCCTCTTGTTTTTCTCTCTTCAGCCCATGTTGTTTGTGCTCTTGGGCCTGAGATTTGGATCATTTGTCCTTGGTCCCCAGCTAGAGCAGGAATTGTTTTGTCTCCCTGCTCTGTGCACGGAGCTCACCATCCCCTCATAAGAAGCCCAGACCCACACACTAAAGCAGCACAGAATCTAAAAAATACAAAATCTAAACCCAGAGGCATCGTTTCTTCCCTATTCCCAAAGGGCAGATACATTCCCCCCCCATTCCCAAAGGGCACCAGTGTGATCTTGTCTCACCTCCTTCTCCCTGTTGAGCAGCACCAGCTGGCTGTCTGTCAGGATGCAGTATTTCCTCTCCCATGTTGTCATCTCGGTGTAGGGGGACTGGCCACAGGACAGTCGGTGGGTGGGTGGTCCTTTCACATCTGGGAACAGAAAACCACCCCTTGTTAGCACGTGGCATTAACACCTTCTTTGCTTTCACAGCTCTGCAGTGAGATCTGAACCAAACCTGCACTTTGTGCTGAGTGGGGCCTGTTTCAGCATTTTAAAAGGTGAAATGGGAATCCTGGGAGGCACCCACGTGCTACTAATATTTATTTACTTATAGTATGACTTACAAAAATAGCAATACCAGGGATGAATATGAATGTCTTTGTCAAAGGCTGAAATATATTGAAAAGACCAAGAGCTCTTATGAAAACTTAATCTTCCTTCCACTCCCCTCTCAAAACCATGGTTCAAAGGAGTACAGCTCCAAATGTACTCTAAATCTTAATAAAGTGGATTATTTGAGACTAAGGATAGAGAGATATAGGAAGGAAGACAGGGATCAAGGAAGGCAGGCTTGAACAAGGGAAGGAAAAATTCAAAGGGATGAACATTTAATTGAGAAGGGCTTACTGGCACCTTTTGGTGGGGAACCTACTTGATGAAATTGTGCATTTTCATTTAGCCACAGACACTAAATTCATACTTGAAAAGAACCCCAAACAACACCTCCAAACACGACAAATCAAACCATAATCCAAATAATTTGGTTCCCAGTCCTAATCTATTAAAATTTATTTTAAAATCTATTTCCTATAAATTGCTCTTGATTAAGCTACATATGATATTGTGCCTGTCACTACTAACAAAGTCCCTTCCAACCCAAACCCTTCTAGGATTCTGTGATTCATCTCTTTACAAAGTTTTGATATTACATTCTGATTGCTTGATAAGATTAAGTTTCATTTTCATCTCACACTCCAGTTCTACACAATTTACTTGCAATGATCTAAAAATCATCCATTCCCAAAGGATGTAGATCCCTCAAATCCCAAGGGTCTGAAACAGACACTACAAAAATCAAGGGAATTCCTGCACAGGAGTCCAGGACCTGCTTTAGCTGTTTCAGGAGCAAAGTGAGTGTTCAAACCCGAAATGTTTTGCAGCACTACCTGCCTTTTAGCACACCCAGCAGCACGCACAGAGATAATCAAGCTGCTTCTCGTAGCTTCTCCCCAGCGTCAC
Organism: Melospiza georgiana; assembly: GCF_028018845.1. NCBI lineage: Eukaryota > Metazoa > Chordata > Aves > Passeriformes > Passerellidae > Melospiza > Melospiza georgiana. The sequence continues at coordinate 4,889,867 of NC_080438.1, forward strand.
CACTAGAGGCCAGCGAATCCTCAATCACCCAGCACCTTCCAGGGCCAGCCAGCCCAAAGGCCAGCGATAAACCTGCCCCCAACTCCTGCTTCTCTCCTTGCAGACCCTGCTCGTGCCCCCTCTTTATCAAAAACACTGCAGCATCTTCATGCTCTCTTCCTGCAGCTCTGCCTCTGCACTGCAAGGGATGTGTCAGGCTTGGGAGATGCCTTTTAGTGCCTTGTCCAACCTCACATTGCATCAGGATTTTCTGATCATTCAGCAAAGTGCTTGGAACAGGCAACCTCTGAGAAGGCTGCATGGCTCTTGCTGCTCTGAATAACAAAGAAGGGCAGCTTTGTGCCCTTAATGTCAGGTAAAATCATTCAGGGAAGAAGTTTGTGAGAGTGACAACAAATGCTGTGCGGCTCAAAATTGTCCAAAACTCTATTTAAGCATAAAGATAATGAAGAGAAACCACCATAAGCTCTGTGAAGCAAAAGTACATTTATGCAAACTCCTGGAGCACAACAGACTCTCCCACAAGTTCTGTATTAGTCCATTTTACAGACATGAACCCTCCAGGTAGACTTCTGGCATAACTGCAACTCACATTGATCATGGTGTCCAACCAAAAACCAAACCAGATGAAAAATAAAACCACTGCTCCTGCATTGACCTTGGCTTCCCAAGCAGCACATGAGCCCTATTCCTGCCTAAGCATGGCAAATCTGACAGAGAGTAGAGGAGAAGGATGAAGCCATGAGCTTGTGGTATAAGAGTGCAACAGAAATGGGAAGATGAGAGCTCTGGGGATCTGATCTCCTGGGTAAGAAAAGCATGAGATAAATCAGCAGGGGGAGAAAAGGATGAAGGAGTGTGTGCCCTGTCCTGCTGATGTGGGTGGGCTGCCAGTGAGAGTGCCTCCAGCTGCTGCACTGAGCCCTAACCAAGGAACTGCATTTGGAACTGCTGGTAAACTTTGTGATGGCAAAAGAAAACCCTCCTGGGCCATCAGCTCCAACGCAGAATCTACAGTCACGACTTGCCCAGCCCCAAAAGATCTTTGTGTTATAATTTCTTCTAACTACAGGCCTTGGCAGGATACCATCCAACAGATCCATGGGCTGCACAAAAGGAATTAAAGAACAGAACGACTTCTTCTACTGCAATAACAACTCCAGGACTTAACTGAGTCATCAGGCACTGTGAGCCAGCCATGGCTGTGTTGCCAAGTGGGTTGGCTACGTCAGAGCAGCTTTCCACAGGCTGCTGGCAGGCTGACATGCCATGCTGTGTCTGGAGCTGTCACTCACCCCTAGAGAACACCACAGTGGTGCCATTTTGTGTATGCACTGGGGTCCTTTTGAACACAAGTTGGGCACAGCCCAGCAGCCCTGCAAGCCTCTCTTCAGCAAGCTGGTTTTCCAGAGCATGGGACCCCATAACTCCAGTGTGATGCTGTGAGCACATTGCAAACTCCACAGGTGTGGAAGGATTTCTGCAGAGACAAGAAAGAGCCACAGGAAGGGAGCAGTGATGAGATAGTGCCCACAACAAGCTCCAGATGAACAACTGAAAACCAAGCAGGCTGTCTTTCCCTGCAGCCTGAACTACACCATGCAGGCTGTCTCTTTTAGAAGCTCTCACCTTTGGCTTTATTTCCAGAAAGCAGGTATTTTCATTGTCACTGATGTCACCCTATAAACTTCATTTCCCAGAAAACTCACAGCAACAAGGACCCCAGTGTAGCTTTGGTGCCTCAGTCCCACCTATTTAAATTATTTCTCAGCTCTCCCTCCTGCATGGCTGATATCTTTGGAGCCTCTCACAACAGCTGTGACTTCAACATTTATTCTGAAGTATGTTACCAGTTTAGACAGAAGACTCTTTGGGACTTTGCACAGTATCACATACACGCTTGGTCGCTCACAAACCCCGTTCTGCTTTCCGGTGCTCTTCATCTTCGGTTTTCATTTTACATTCTTGGCTCCAGCTTTTCACGTGCATGTAATAAAAACCCACCAACCTCTTCCACTAAAGCCCCATAAAACTAATTAAGCACCATGCTTTGAATCACTACAGAAGTGAATTGCAAAAAGTCCATGTGTAACGAGGAACACTGAAACTTTTGGGAAAGACTGCAGGTCAGGATTGTCCTTTTTACTCTCTGTCAGCTCACACAGCAAGGCTTGAGCTTTGGAGATGAATGATCACTCACTGATGAGTGCAATGATTACTCCTTCAGACAGGAGCTAGAGGAGAGATCAGGGAGGTGCATCTGAAAGCTCTGAGTTTGCAGATGTTACATGTGGGATGGGCTCATGCAGCCACACACCTAAATAGGCAAGTTCTGGTGACAGAAGATTTCTCTGGGTCTGATGCAATCCCTTCATTCTGCAGCACTACAATGAGGCATTCAAGTAAGCAGATCAGCAAGTCTACACATAGGATTAAAGGTCAGGCCTTATGTGCCTTCAAATGCTAATATCAGTTAAGTAACAGCTTGGAAAAAATCCCTTTCTTGGTACATCCCTGCCGCTGCCTCCCCTCCTGCCACATCCGACATCGCTCAAGACTGGAAACTGTGTTGTTTTTCCTCAGGGCTCTGAAATGCCACTAGCCATGATATAAATATCCACAAAGCTCCCTTTCTTTCAGTCAGATGACAACTTGTACCTTATTATTCTTGAAGTACAGGGCTTATTTTTAAAGAAGGGGAAAAATAGAGGGGCAGTGATTCCATAATCACATATCAACAACAGAAGTGTTGAGTGGTGCAGGGTGAGGAAAGGTGGAAAGCAGCAGCAGCCAGTGCCAAGCTAATCCCCACAGACAGGGAAAGACATCCCAGGAAAATGATGGCAGTTTAGTAGTATTCATGGAGCAGAGCCGTCCTATCAGATGGAAACATTTCTGAAAGCTTCCATTGCAAACACGCAACAATTATTTTCCTTAAAATTCCAAATGTGTTCACGAGTGGAGAATATTTTCCAAAAAGCAGGCAATGGGCAGAATCAGAAAATTATTTCCAAGAGATAATGGGTGCTTCAGTGTCATTTAGTCCCCAACAGCTCTCTTACAACCAGAAAAGCAGCATCTTCTCTCCTCAGAGCTAGTGAAAAGGACAGAATTACCAGAAACCAAGCCAACAGAACTACATTAAAGGCAAATTCATGCCTTCAGACTCTGCCAAAAAGCACTCTACTTACCATCAATAAAAACACAGAAATAACCCTCCAGCCCAGTGATGACAAGAGCACCCCTGGCAGGCCTCAGAGCTCCTTTTTCTGAACTGCACTATTCCTATGGTGAAATCAAGGGCTAACTGAAGTAGTTGCCAAATTTTCCTCCACTTTATTAGGGTCCATATTCTGTTCCCAGTATTTCCAGCAAGGAGCTGCCAAGCAGCTGAGTAACTAATGTAGTGGCCAAGTTTGTATGCTGGGAGGAATTTTTTTCCCCTGAAGAGAGATTAGTAGGAGCCCTAACACCTTTTGACAACAGGTCTGCTTGCCCAATGTCAATGTTTCCACAGTGTTTTATGTACTTACCATAGAGACAGGATGAGAGAAAAGCATTTTAGGTAAGTGCTGTCATCTGAGAGCTTGTCAGAACCCCAACCTACCCAGCTGTGCATGACCACACAGTCCAGTTTGAATAACCATCAGTTCCAACCCTGATAAAGCAGGTTGAAACAAGCCTTTTACTACTGACAGGAAACTTCAAAGATAAGTAAGAACTACAAGTCCTTCCACTGAACTTCCACCATCTCAAAGCTCATGAAGGGATTCAAGAGCAAGATGTGGCAGAAAAGGAAATACAGTGTCTCAACATGCTCCATTCCCTCAAACCTTGGAACAAGGCAGGATTTCTGCAAAAGGAGTCACTAATGGGAGTGAAAATGAGCAGCAACAGTGGCTCTGTGACACACAGCTGGGTGGGTATGTGCACCCAGTTCAGACAGCTGCTGAAGGTGAAGATCTGCACAGGCATTGGAGCAATCCTGGCCCAGCTGCCAGAGGGGCAACATCCCAACATCTGCACAGGGCAGAGGAGGAGAGAGGTCAGCCACTGAGAGGCTGCAAGGGAAAGCACAACCAAGGCAACTCCTATTCTCTCTCATGCTGCTATACAGAGCTCTTGTTTGCATTTCTTATTTCTCAAGCCAACTCCCAGACATGTGCAATGGTTTCTGATCCAACCCAGACCAGAACAGTGTAGACAGACACTATCAAAAACTGCTCAAAGAGAAGCTTATCACAATGCCCAAATTCACCTGGAAGAGGAAGGGACACTCCTCCTCCAAGTTTGTACAACCACCACACTGCCCCAACACAGAAAAGACAATACTTATGGTATAATATTAAGAAAATTCAGCACATACTGTGTGTGGAAATGCAGAGACTGCCATGCTACAGAGAAAACACGATGCTCTCAGGGTTGATTAATTTTCTCTGAATCACAACACACTTAGAAATATAACTAGCACACACTAGAAACAACACCACTGATTTTGCCATTTTGTTTCAAAGCACAATGTGGGCTCCCTTTCTAGGAAACCTGTCATAGCTACTCTGAGATCCAGCAGTGCTCACTTGCCCCTCTAAATCACTCTGTGGCACAGCTCCATTTCAGCTAAGAGGTGCCTACATTTTCGTGGTCAGCAACAGATCCCTGGTGCAGCAGGTGGCATTTTAAGTGTAGAAAGTGTGAGCAGATCCTTTGGGATGAGAGGCATGCCATTCATGTAGGATGTTATTACAGAGGTAAGTATCTGGTGTGAATTCTTCCCGTTACATATCATGGCCACACTCAACAAAGTTCAGTCCACATGTAATGAGCAGCTCTCAATTCAGCTGAATCCAGTTGCTCTCCTCCAGCAGCTGCAGGCAATGATAACCAAATTCTTAGATGGAAATTCAATATCCTGGGTAGGAGGTAGAGAAGGCTTAGTCAAACCATCAGGTTTCAGAGATCTCAGAAGCTCTCATGCCGACTGCTTACAGCCAAAACACTACCTGGAAAATCCATTCTGCACAGAATAAAGTCATAAAAGGTTTAAGTAGGTGAAAACAGTATTTTAGAAGTTGGCAGAAGCCATGACCAGTGCCACGGCTTTCTCAGATTCCAATGTATTTGGCACTGTAACACACACTCTTCACAAGATCTTTAATTTTTCTAGTATAGGCCAATCTTGCCAATCTAACCTATTAACTTTCCACTGCTCTTTTATTGAGTGGCAGTGATCAGACACAGCCTCAAGACTGGTTTTCCACTCTCCCAGTGAAGAATCTCATGAGCCACAGAGAGATTAAAGTAAAAACTGTTCAGTCAGGTGCAATTTTCATGTCCTATATCCTCAAAGAAATGTGACTCTGGCAATTTTCGTGCTTGTTGTGTGTGCTTCCATTTCCCTACCATCAGCATGTCAGCTCTGGGAGAAGGAATCTCTCAAAATTTAGAGATGGGAAGTCTGAAGGTGTCTGTTGTTCACTGCTTACAGGTGAGGTTTGAAGGATTTTCCCTTCCTCTGAATGAGGACAGTGTGTCTCTTCTGGCCTCAGCTAAAGGCATAGCTTTTCCCCAGCAGCTGCTGGGAAGCTTTGCTGAGATCTGTGATGGGCTGGGACAAGGGTCACCTTGCTGCTCAGAATTTCTCACATGCAGCAGTCTCACCTTGACACCAAGAGGACAGATTAACCTTTAAAACTCCAAGAGTGAGAATCAACATTTTGTCCACTACCAGAGCTGCCAGCCAGATTCTTGAATTTCTGCACTAAGAAAACATGTCAGGAGCAATTTTTAAGAGGGAAGGAATAAACCATCAGATGAGGGAATGCCTTAGCAGCCAAGGGCTGTCTCCTCTGCAACCAGCAGGAGACAAAATACAGAATGCTACTGTTCAACAAGCCTGGCATCTCCCAGCAGGATGGGATCTCTGGCTGACATCACTCCCACCCCTTCAATTCCTTCCCTAGGAGAGATCTGACTTGTTTGTGCAAGAGTCGGCCGGCGGCGAGCAAGGTACAGCAGCCTCCCTGCTGCAGCTGAGCTCCCAGACAGCTCTGCCAACTTCCCCTGGGCCCAAGTCCATACATCTGCCCTGTTCTTGCAACGTCACCACTGTGCCTATCTCCAGCTCAGGAGATTTCACACCAGGGCTGAGACTACGGCAGAGATCAGCCAAGATTTCCCTTCTCGCCTCCCTGTAACACACGCAATCCCAACCCCAAACCTTTCCCAAGGCCTGTGCTCACACATTTGCCACCCTGACATCTCCTCAAAGGCCTCAGTGTTCCCTGGTACCCAAGGGCTCTGCAGAAGCTCGAGAGCACAAATTCAGTTAGGCCACAACCGTGCGAGCAGTTGCACTGAGATTTTATTTTCAAAAGGAAAAATTATGGAGCTGTTCCAAAAAAGAAACCGCAAGTCTTAAAATCTTACGACTAGTTTAGTGAGCAGATGCTGAGTGTGCCAACAGTCTCAAGGTTTCTTGCAAAGTCCTAAAAAATGAGAGTTAAAGAGCTAATGGCAGAGACAAAAATTAGGCATAAAGCTCAGAGGGTAATTCTGACTAGAAAGCAGAAAGTTGCACCAGCTTGCTGTCATCGAGCAGCTTCTTTGAGCAAAAGGTGTGGGAGCTCTTAATAGCAGTTTAAAGCTACCAATTAGCTTGAGCACTACTGAGCTCCTCTAAGCTTCTTACTGGCTGCATAGCCGATTGCTAAATGTTAAACTTACAGAGGGTAACTGATCCTTGCCTTTCTCTCTGTCCCCGTCCTCCCGGGCTGAGCCCAGCCTGGTTCAAGGGACACAGTGTGCAAGATGTGCCTGTCAGGAGACATCAGCACCTTCTCAGATGGATCAGTGCCAGCAGCTTCCAATCAGGCAATCAGTGTGCAGTTGGTGGCTCAACAAGTGGAACCAGAAATCACAGCCCAGCCAAGGTGGGGACTGTACAAACCACGCAGGTGCGCCCCGCGCTCGGCCCGGCCTCCCCGCGCGCCCGCGAACAAGGGGCTCTTTGTGCAGCCTCGTAACTCTCATGACATCACCACAACAGAAGCTGCTGTCCCTGTAAAAAACCAATTTGGTTCCCAGGATAACTAAGATTTCAAGTAACCCGCAGTTGCTTGAAGTCATGGCTGTGACCCTTCCTTTCCTTCTTATTCAGGTCTCGTTCCCTGCCCAGGACCACTCATCTTTGCTCCTGAATATTAAGTACATTTTTCTCTCACAGTTAAATTCCCACTTGGCCTACAAAACACTTTGGAATCTCAAAACAGAAATGGTTATTACAAACCTGTAGAGAGGATTATAAAAGATTACATGCCCCTATTACATAGCTGCCAAGTTCTGAGAAGGTTCTCAAGTGACACTTCTCCCCAAAGCAAGGAGAGGCTTTCGTGAGAGGTTTAGAAAGCAGAAAATGGAGAATAGCAGAAAAGTTAATTATTCGTGGGAGGAAAAAAAGTCTGCAGTTTTTCCTCCTAATTTATGCATGGTCCTTTTCTTATCCAGCTCTATGCCCTTCACCTTGCTCTGTCCTCTGCAGTGCTTGCTCTCACCAACCCCTAATCTCCATCTCACAGCCTCTTCAGCACCAGGCATCCAGAGAGGGCTGTTCCCTCTTCATTCTTTATTTTTTGCAGCAGTGCAGGAAGAGGACAAAAGAAAAAATGTCCTGAACTTTAAAAGGACCTTGGTCCAAGGCAGCTGTGCAAAAAAAAAACCTCAACAAAACAATTTAAAAGCAAAAGCTGCTCAGTTCCTGCATAGATTTTTGGTGCACAGACACAAAAATGTACCAGTGTATTAGGGGTCAAAATTAAATGTGTGGCACAAGCAGTGCACAGAGCTTGGCAAAAGCACCAACAGCAAAGTTCACAGACCGCTTTACCCCCACCCTTGCCAAGAAGGCATAAGCCAGATGGCATTCATCTGTCACAGACCACTTTCAAAAGAGCACGACCCTTCTGCTTTCTCCTGTCAAGGAGGGAGGTATGGGAAGGGCAAAGGTGGGGAAGCATTTCTGCAGAGACAAGAAAGAGCCACAGGAAGGGAGCAGTGATGAGATAGTGCCCACAACAAGCTCCAGATGAACAGCTGAAAACCAAGCAGGCTGTCTTTCCTTGCAGCCTGAACTACACCATGCAGGCTGTCTCTTTTAGAAGCTTTCACCTTTGGCTTTATTTCCAGAAAGCAAGTATTTTCATTGTTGCTGATGTCACCCTATAAACTTTACTTCTCAGAGCAATGGCAGGATGGCTGAACTCCCCAGCTCTGAAAGAGAAAGACACCCTATACATTATCTCAAACCAACCCTCCCTGTGTGTGGTGGTGTTCATGACAAGAAAGAATAAGGGAGAAATAAAGAATGACATATTACAAAAAAAGCCTTGAAAATCTCACATGATGCTTTAAACACTTGCTCACCCTGCCACCACTGCACAGCCAGTTGCTGATGTACAATTTTAGCTATTTTCAGCCTGAATGTTTCTTGACTGTTTCTGGGTAGACACACAAGCTATTAGGTGCCTCTTTTGGGTTTGGGTTTTTTCTTGCCTCAACAGACTATGGGGAAAAGAGGACTTGTGAGCACTGCTGCTGTCTCATAGAGGGAAGTTTATTTCCCTTGTCAAAGGGAGACTTCACAGGACACTAAAATCTGCTGCAATAATGTGCATGGTTTTGCATATTTTGCAGGTCATTCAGGCATATAGGCTAAAGTTAGCTTTTGTATTTTAACCACTTGAAACAAATGACTAAGGGACCTCCTCAAGGGATTCAAATATCATGTACAAGAAGCCCTGCAGTACTCCCTTGCTATTTAGACAGACCAACTCTGCTTCCTTCTGGCATCTTCAAAATGTTTTCAGAAGAACCTGGAACCACCAGGTTATTACACATAAATTTGTTGATTTGACCTACTTAAAAGCAAAAGCACCAGAACACTCCTCATTAACATCTGAAAAGCCTTCCTGTATCTCAGTAAATCAGCACTAATATTCAAAAGATGGGACTTTTTTCATCATTTAATGATAATAACACAAAACTTTATAGAGGAAGGACACTGGATCTTATAAAAGTGCAATGGGGATCCTGAGCCATATTTACATTTATGCAAAGAGATGTCTTGTGGCAAATAACCTGAATCCCACATTTAATGCAGTATGGCAATGATCTGTAGTACCTCTTTCATCAGCTCTACCCTTTAACCTTCAGTTAGAGGTTATGTGAGGTTGGTTTCCCTGTGTAATTTAACCCAGCTACTGCACCTGGTTTAGGGAGGGAAACTGGCTTGGGGAGAAAAATCCCCTTTGGTTCAGCATAAGGAGGTCACCACCAAGATGGTCAAAGCAGGACACTGAGCTGCATCAGGGCTCAGGCTGGCATCAGGGCTCAGGAGCCTCCTGACTCAGAGTGCTTTGCTCTCCTCATTACCACACAGCATCAGGATTGGCAAACCAAGCTTCATTTTGTTCCAAAATTTCAGAATACAGAGGGTGATTTCTTTCTTCTTGCTTACTCTGCATGATATTGCCTGGAGAAGCTGTGTGGAAGTTTCAAAAACCAGGGACAGGGCTTGGAGCAATCCAGTCTAGAGGAAGATGTCCTTGCCCACAGCAGAAGGTTGGGACTGAAGGATCTTTAAGATCCCATCCACCCCCAACCACTGTGGGATTCTGTGCTGTGGGAAGCCAGCTGTGAAAGAAAGAGGCAACAAGGAAGAAGTGACAGTGCCAGGCAGAGAACTGCCAGTGCTGAGCTAACCCTGTGCCAGGGGAAGGACATTTCCTGCAGGCCAGCCTGTTTGGACATTTGTGCCATGCTGAGCTCCAGGTTCCTGAGGTACCACCTGAGCAGGTGGAGCAGGCTCCCCACGCTTTGGCAAACCCCAAGCAGAATGATTAATGCATCCTTTGAGCATGGGCTGGCTAATTAAAAGGATCTGGAGGCAGGGTGCAGCATTGCAGGTATTCTTCAGCTGGGTTTTCCCTCTACTCAATGTTTCCTTCTCCTTCCAGTAGCTCAGGCTGTGATGAACAAAGGCCACATCCTCGGCCAAACACTCACTGCCCTTGAGCCCTCACCTTCTCACTTTCTTCCTCCTTACTCCTGCTCTGTTCCTCAAAACTTGTAAAATATAAAGCTCATGAAGGCCAAACCTTTTGTTCTTCATTACACTGCTTTTTAGCTGATTTGTATTTTCAAGATGGATTTTTATACCTAAAAATTTATATTTTAAATTATATTTTAAATTTATATTAACATCTAATGCCTAAGCACCAACATGCACTTGTCCCCAAATGTCCTCCCTTCTGAATGCTTTGCAAACTGACAGCACAGAGCTCCCAGGGCAAACACAAACTCCCTTCTATCTGAAAGGTACTCCTCTCCAAAATCCTAGAAGGAGAACACATAAACTCAGCAGGGATAAATAATAACCAGTGGAGAGGAAATGTCTGTCCTACAGCAATGCTAAAGAGAAATTTATAGGTCACAACCTTGCAGAAACAGGCCTGGTAACATCTAATTAGCAGTCCTGCTGAGCAATTGCATCTCATAACAGTAAACCCAACCAGACTGAGGGAAAAGGAGAGGGGAATTTTTATAGAAACACAATAATTACAATATTTTGAAGAGATTTGCTTTATGTTGCTGTTTTGTGGGGATCCCCTTTCCAGTAGGAATAATCAACCCACACAAGTGATTTAATGAGTTATTACTGAATTGCATTTCACTCCTATTGGGAAACAATTTAGAAGGACAGCACGGATTTTTATTAATTATTTTATTTTTAAATTGAAATGCTAAGAATTCTGTTTGCTGCCAGAAGATGGGTGGAGGAGCAAGGAAAGTTCACATACCCAGGAGACTATTAACTAGAACCAACTTGGACAATGCATTTGAGAAGCATTTCCTTCCAGCTACTGTAGAGAGCTGTCCTTAACATGCCTTTACTTAAGCAGCCAACTTTCCACCACTGAGTACAATGAGATTTCAAAACACACAAGAAATCAGAGTATAAACAGACACAAACATCCCACTTAGTGACACAACAAAAGAAAATCCGGGGCAAAAAAGCTTCAGCTTCTCTATTTTGTGTCCTTCATAAAACAGCTTTTTAAACAAACTGCTCCTCTTTTTTTTTAATTCCCTTTTTCGCCTTTTTTTTTTTAGTGAAAGTATTAGCACAAAATACCTGGTTTAGCTGCCTAAGTAATGGTGCTCCTGAACAAAAAATTATTTCTGGGGGCTGAGGGATAAATCTCACCCAATATGGAATTGGAGGGATGGAGTTCCAGAGGAAACAAGCAGCCAACAAAGCAGGAGTGAGGCAGCAGAGCCAGCAGGAAGGAGTGGTGAACTGGGCAGAGCTGGTCCCTGCCAGCAGCACAAAGCAAGAACGTTGAAAATACGTATGAAGATCATGTCACAGAGAGCAGGAATGGCAAACAGATGAGGGGCAGCCCCAAAGAGTGAAAGACTAAGGAGCAACTCCCTTTCTTCAAGAGTTTTAGTTTGCCAGAGACAGATGGTGCTGCTTCCACATGGTTAGAGCTGGATGGTACCCTACCCCCCAACCCCTGATGGATGTCAAGCTTATTTTTGTAAATCTCTGGTGATAAAAACCATCCATGGCATCTTGCTCATTTCCCCCTCATTACTTTGCCAAAAACTTCCAGCTCTGCTTTCCTTGCCACATCTACAGACCAGTAGTATTTGTTCTGCTCTCAGTGACTAATGATGATTGTGCACATCCCTTGTCTTTGCAAAAGCCTTTTTTAACAATAGCACAAGAACTGAAAATGGTATACCTCAGTACCTGGGACCACTTTTGTTAGCCCTGAAGCAATCAGACACAATGATGAAAAGAAAAAAAAAAATCTATTTTTTTCCCCCAAACTCTCATGCGATTAAAATCCATTAAAATGCAAACAGACATGAATTTTATTTTACCCATCAGTGACCACACTTCACTATCCCTGGGCTATGGCTGTCTCTTTGTGAATTCCCTGCACGTAAGAGCAGCCAAGCTCTAGGTTTAGGAGCAATCAATCTAGCAAAGCTCACTAAATATATATGTGTGTGTATGTTTTATAATGATTTCCATTTTTCACGTTGATTTACATTGATCATTGGAAAGTACATTCAGCTTCATGTTTGCTTAGCTCTGAATAAACAAAGCGAAGGCTGTTGGGTATCCAAAGACAAATGAGACATTACAGATGTAGACAAAACCTATCATCACCCTGAAAGCATTTCTCTTTGAAATTATATAGCCATGCAGAAGTTATTCAGAGTGGAGATTGCTGTATGTGTTTTTAATTCAGGCTGGGCCTGTTGGGGGCAGGGAGGGAGAGTCTGATGAGTCTCTCTGCTGTCACTTTTCCTCTCCTGCATACCTGATCATTCAGAAATGTCTGATTCTAAGGATGTTTTTTCTTTCCCTTGTGTTCCCTAGTTTCCACTTCTCAGCATAGGTCTCCTTAGGTCCATATGTCTCAGTGCATTTACAACACACCCACCTGGATTTTCACCATTAAAATTACAATGAGCACATCAGCATCCATTTGAACATGCAATTCCACATCAAGCACAACCATGCAAATCCAGCACAGTTAGTGCCCAGCTGGCTTCACACTGCACAGGAGTATTTCTTTCTCATCTGCAGACCTTGTCCCCTCTTGCAGATAAACCCCCCCTGTTTCAGGGCTGTGCTGGAAATGATAGTTTCCACAGTAACAGTAGGAAGGTGTCACAAGTCTGGGTACATATGCTGCACAGCACAGCCAGGCTCCTGCATTTGGTGGCTGCTGGCTCTACAAGATGCTACATATGCACCCAATAAATTGCTTTGGTTCTGTGCAAACAGAAATTTTTCAATTAGTACGTTTGAGCCATTCATGTCTTTTGTCAAAGTAACTCAAAACTCCTGCTCAACACATATCAATCCCCCCAGAAAAAATAACAGTGCATTTTACAATTATATTTAAGGGCCTTCACTTCTCTTTATAGGCATGAAGCATTCACAGAAAGCTCAAAAGAAACTCCACAATGAAGAAGGGAAAATAGATTTCCTGGGAAGAATCCTTCCCCTTTTAGAGTATATCTAAGCAGGAACTAAGGAACTGCCATTATAATGAGCTCCTCAGGCAAGTTTGGTGGAGCCTCCTCCCTGCTGCTGTGGGTCCAGCAGCTGAAAATACCTTGTTAGCACAGCTAAGCAGTGAACACAGCAGCCACAGCAGTGTCTGTGTGATGAGGGGGACAACAGCATCAGCAGACATCATACCCCACAGCAGCCCCAGCTCCCCAGCCCTGGCCTGTGCTCAGCAGCACTTGGGTGTAGAAGGGCATCAGCCAGATTTTGGACGTTTCAGGATTTGTCTCTGCACTGCCAAGATGCAGAAAACTTTGTACCACTTTTTTCTGACATGTGTTGGTTTGCTCTTTCTTTAGTATTAATCACAGACTGATTGTGCTAAAGTACCACGGTGACTGCCCCAGACATTTTCTTGAGATTATGTAGTAACAATAAAAGATACAAAAAAGTTATACATAGAAAAGTTATACAAACCTCTTGATGCCCAACCCCACAAAGGCACAAGGTCTCACCTGCCAGGGTACTCAACACTCTCCTAGATGCCCTGTGCTGTCAACCAGCTCTTCTGGACTGAAAGGCTTTTACCAACACAGGTCAGCCCTAACACTGTTTTACCATAAAGAGCCAAATTATCACGACAGCTGCATATGCAAGTGGGGGTAGGAGTCACAGTTGGAAATAATGAAAACCAAAATCAAGACAATTGGTCTCTGCCACAACAGATTGAAAACTTATCCCTTCTTTCCCCACTCCTTTTCAAAACTTCATCCAAATTTCTGTAAGAGTCAGTCTCAGTATCATTTAAGTACTATGCCAATAAAGGAACAGGCTATCATACAAGACATCAGTGGCTTGAACCACACATTTTATCAGCTACAGGAGGGCTGACAGGAAACCTACAAATAAACCACAGGCAGCCAGAATCCTCCCCTTGCTGAGCACCACGCGCTCAGCCAGCCCAGCCTGCACAAGCAGCACCAGAGTACATCAGGCATGCAAGGATCCACTGCTTCACAAAGCTGGCAGAGGAAGTGGTGACTGAGAGAGGCTATTTATACAGGACACAGCCAAAATAGCCCATCAGTAATGTTAAAAAAAGCATGAGTGGGAGATAACTGATGGCAACTGGGAGCTGTTTGGATCTGTGTGTTCACCTTCTTCCCTTCACAGGCAGTTCTCAGGGCCACTGCCCGGATCTGTGCTGCCAACAAAGCCTCTTGTGTTACAAGTGCAGCCAGAACTAATAGGAGAGAAAAGGTAGATGGAGACACACTGCAAGAGTTTGGAGGTTTTTTTGTAGTACTGTGTCAAAACCTGCCAAACCTGCCTGCCAAAGCATCTGTGTCACTAAATGACTGCTAGAGGAAAACTGCTTTTAAGAGTATCTACATCAAAAGGGCTACTGGTTTTTCTATGAAAATGGGTTGTAAATTCATAGGTGTAAGTAGGAGAAAATCTACAGCAACTCATCTTAGGATGAGTGAGGTTGCAGCTAAAACTCTGACCATATTATCATCACAGAAATATCTGATAGTCTCAGAAGATTTTACTTGGGATCAGTCAGAATATGGGATGCAGGAAAGCTCCCAGGAAAGACAGTTTTATAGTTTTTAAAGTTTTATTTATATATGTAAAACATGCAAAAGCAGCTGAAGTCAGACATAAAAGGTCTGCTTACAACTTGCCATTGGACTTGCCAGAGTACTTTCTTGCACCTTTTAGAAAGAGGGATTTGCCTGTGGTAAGGAAGGGCTAAAAGAATAAGAGATCTTTTCACAATTAACAAATCTCAGGAACTAGAATTCAAACCTCAAACAACCACGTAATTCTGCTCCCCTAAGTCTCAAACCTACAGACGGCATCAATAGCAACGTGTGGTGACAGCTGACACAAATAAATGCATTTGACTGCAGCAGTGGCTTTGCTCACTCCTGTTCTCACACATCACTGTCACTCATCTGGCTCCTCTCTGCAGCAGTTTCCAGACAAGTGGTTTTTCATAGAACCATAGAACCCCAGAATGGTTTGGATTGAAAGGGACCTTAAAGATAATTTTGTTCCACCCCTGCCATGGACAGTGACACGTTTGACTGGACCAGGTTGCTCCAAGCCCTGATCTGGCCATGGAGGCTCCCAGGGATGGGGCACCCACAGCTTCTCTGGCCACCCTGTGCCAGAGCCTCACCACCCTCACAGGGAAGAGTCTCTTCTGAATATGGAAACCAAACCCACCCTCTTTCAGTTTAAAGCCTTAACCTCATATCCTATCACTACACATCCTTACTAAATTCCCATGTTTTGAGAAAGATCTTCTATACCAAATGCACAGATTAAAATGACCAGCTTATTCCCCACAAGACACAAAGACAGGGAAGGTCTACTCTCCAAAACATGAGCTTCTTTAAGAAGCTATTTTGGTAATTTTTTTCTATCACCTTCTCTGTAGGAAATATTTCTTAACTTCATATGAACAAGCGGTCCCGTAAGTTGTAAAAAGCTCCCTCGCCCACAGAAGAGCAGATGTTGAGCTTCAGCTCTTCTCAGAGAAAGAGGAAAGGAGAGACAGTTGGTTTCGATGCTAACATGTCAAGAGTTTCATGCATTAGCCTATTGTTTACATAAACAGCTTCCTTTAAACAAGTGATGTTTTACAGGATTATGAAGTATTTATTTCAGAAGAGTCTAAAGAGTCTCTTGAGTAACTGCACAGAGAAAGTATCACCACAGAAAGCATAAGGCTAAATGGTAACACAAGTTAATTAGTTAAAGCAGGCAATCAAGTAACTCTATAGCAAAGTAATGGGATAAATAAGTGCACAGAGATAATCTTGCACATGTTTACATCTAAAATGCCATTGCTTTGAGTCCTAAATCACATATTGTTAGCACTGCAAATCTGCACCATTCGTTATTTGGAAGAAAACCAAAGGCCTACAACCCAAATACTTTGCTCTGGGTTTGTTATTTTAAGGAAAAAAGAGTCAATGTGCCTCGGAAGCGCTCGCTGTGTGAGCACGCAGGCAATTCTCCTCTCGCGCCAAGCTCCATCACGGGCAGCGTCTGTGCAAATGCAAACCAGGGAGCTCTGCCTGGAGAAGTTCCCCTCTCACTGCAGGCCCCAAATGTGTGTGTGTCAGGAAGAGTTAAGGCTCCCATTTCCAGTGTCAAATAAGCTTAGCTGGAACTGAACCACTGGGTACACTTCCCTTTTCTGTAGCCTCTGGCAGCTGCGATTTAGGGCTGTCTTGAAGAAGAACACAGAATTTTGAGACGAGTCTAACACAGTTTCTTTCACACTTCCCAAGCCTGGGCTTGCTGACCCCTCAAGGGGATTGGCAAGGACCAGTCTGGGCCCCTCCTGGGCTGTGGGGAAGGTGCTGACATCCCTCAGACAGCCCTGGGCTGTGAGCATCTCCTGCTGCCCTCCAGGACATCCTTCCCTGTTGGGTCTCCCAGCCCAAGCTTCTCTTTCTGGAGACTCCACAGCTGGAACACAGAGCAGACTCCAAACCCGCCTGCTCCAGACACAGCTTCTCCTTTGGAAAGCAAAGACTGTTTTTCCTCCTCCAGCCACCTCTTTTCGACCCTGTCTGGCCTGTTATCAAAGGAAAAGCTTCTCCCACCAAAACCCCAGAGCTTTACTTCACTGGGAGTCCTTTCTCCTAATCTCCACACTTCCACTCTTTGGCTGCCTCTGAGAAAGCTGCATCTCTTCAAAGGCCTCTCTCCTTGCTGAGAAAACACAGGAGACAAGAAGTCTCCAGGACACGATTACCCTCTCCTCAGATAATTCCCATGCAATAATTTCTCATGATCAAGGTAATCACAGATAATATTCCTGCATGCTCCAGCTGTCAGACTGCTCTGCACAAGCAGCACAAAGTACAACATCCCAACAGTCCCACAGACAGAGAACACAAAGATGGCAAAAAGGAACATAACACCCTGCCAGTCACTTGCCATGATTTCATGAGTCAGAAAAGAGCTCCTACAAATATAAATATCCTCATTCATCCCACTGCATGTGAATTTTTGGATTCTGACAAAGTGGTGTGGGGATTAAATACATGAAAATCACAGGTCAATGCTGAAATGAGTGCAACTACTTGCATGGAGACACTGTCCGTTAAGTGGAATTAAAATCAGATCAGCATAATTTTATTGGCTTCAGATATTACAGTAATTATCTTGTGTTGGTTCATAAATATTCAGCTGTGCAGCATTAGCCTATAGCCCACATTAAATGTTACAATGCCTGGGATGAACCAGGCAGAAGGAAGTCGTGGGGAGGGATGTTTAAGCGATACTTTAAGCTGTCAAATGCCAGAAATGTTCCCTGTGCATCCCCAGATCCTTGTAATTTCAAATATACCATGTTAACACAACATTTACTACCCTGAGACCACACTACAGTTTAAAAAAGAGAGATCAGGCAGCAATGTGTTATTTTTGTATTTATAACTACACAATTATTTTCATATTTATAACTACAAAAAACGGCAGTTTAATATAACAAGGGATTTTGTACAAGCAGCTATCTTGAATCTACTCTGATAATTAAAAGTGCAGGAGTTTGAACATTAAGACTACACCTTTCCACAACAACATCAGGTTTCACAGCACAAGGCATTTGCACAGCACTTAAAGGAACACTTGAATAAGCTCAATTGTGTAAAACTTCCCTAATAAAAACCCCACCAAAAATAAACTACTTAAGAGCAAGAGAGATTTGGGAGTGGAGGAACATGAGTCAGTAGAAGGGCTTCTAAAATGAGAAAGTGGTTTTAAAAACATGAATACAAAAAAGCTGCTCCAATGAGTAATAAATACTAAATTCCTACTCAGGAAGAAACAGCTTTGTATTTTGGGAATTGCTGAAAGAAACTAAACAGGGAACTGCCTTGGTTTTGAGTTATAAATGGGAAAATACAAATCTCTAGGTAAGTTTATATGGAAATATGTATGAAATGTAATTTAATAAACCTACAGTGTAAAGATCTTAAAGAGGGCATAGAGTTCAAATTACTTTAGTGATTTATAAAAAAAAACCAAGCACTTCTGGAAAAGCAAGGATATGAAATATTCTCTTACTCAAGGCACAAAAAATCCTCTATAAAATGAATGAAAGCTTGAAATCAAAATTAAAAGACCAAAGAAACATATCTTTATCCAGGTGACAAAAGAGAAGGAAGGAATTCTGAAGAACTGTCTTTATAAAAACATTAACAAGAGAGTGATTGTGAAAACCAAACACACACTAAGTAAAAGAACCCAGTGTTTACCCTCACCCCCTCAAACCAAACCAGAGATACCCAGGGAAGATATAGGTAAGGCATTCTGCTGGAGGATTATTTTGTCATCAGTCTACAATTAAACACACACCACCCTGAGATCCCGATAAGCAACAGTGAAATAAATGTTATCTGAGAACTCTCTCACAAACCCATTCTCAAGAGTGTGAAAGGGTCACTGGTATTACTCAGAAATAATAAGAACAGGTGCAGCTGCTCACCCACAACCCTGCACCCAAGGCTTTGTCTGCATAGCTCCTTCCTTATCTTCTTCTTTCTACCCATATCATGGTATGTCCTCAATCAACAAGTTTATCAGAATGCCACTTCTCCTTCCTCAAGCTAACATATTTACTAGAAATTAATATGATATTAGATTTCTGAAGTAGTAAATTGCTGGATTAAGACTTTTCCTGACCCAGAGATAGGGAGGGATTTTAAAAAATTTTATTCTATTTTCAGTCTCATGAGAAGGGTGAGATGTTATAATTCATGCTATTACCATCAGAAGCCAGTTATTTCCTAATTACAATACACTAAAAGTGTTAAATAATAATAGTAAATAAATGTATTTATTTAGTAGTAATTAATAAATAATAATAATATACTTTTTATATATACACTTATAGATTACTGTATAGATATACTTATAGTTATATTATATATAAATATATATACTTATAGTAATATTACTATAATTAGTAATAATAAAAGTGAGTGTAAGGCCTTTTACCTTCAGGCTTTGCACACGCCAGGGGAAATGCTGATTCCAAATGCCTGGCTCAAGGATGGTTAGGAATCAGCAGATATGCACCAAAATCACTTCATTCCCACCCAAAGCCGGCCCAGGCTGCTCCTGGGAGGGCCCACACAGCACAGCAGGAGAGAGCTCTGCCATTCCTGCTGAATGCCCACTCCATCTGTGCCCTCCTCCCCACAGCCACCCTGCAGGGGGGTGCAGGATGTCTGCCATGCACTCTGGGGAGGCTCTGCATCCAGCCAAGGCTCGGGGCAGAGCCAAAGGACGCAGCTCTCCCGGGGTTCAGCATCCTTTCATCGCCTAAGAGGATGAGTGAGTCCATCCAGGAGGGATTTGCACAGCCAAGAACTGATGAAACAGTGTCTGAACATGCTTCCCAGACTGTGAGACCAACTGGAAAATATTTACCCAGATCTTGATTTTCTTTTCTTTTTAAATCCCACTTCCCTCTTCAAGCTGCCATAAAAACAACTGGTCCTCTTTTGGGAGTTAAGCATTTCCTGAAGAAGGGAACCATTCTGCCATTCTGGCACAGAGATGAAGCAAAACACAAGGAGCCAGGCAAGCATTAGAAAGAAGACAAACTTTTAAAAAAGTTGATAATCTCCAAGTATTTCAGAAGGAAGTGGAAATACTTTTAATTGAGTGAGGCTGTGGAAGTAGAGGACTTGGCTTTGTGGACAGAAGAGGGACAGAACGTGCACCCCTGGCTTCTCCTGGTCCAAGTCCAAAGTGTGCCTCTCCCACTGTGTATTTCACAACACAGAAAAGGTCTCTTGGCTTTCATTCATTGTGACAAGAATTTCTGTCCAAGCAGACATTTCCTGGGGCACTTTTGATCAAGCTTTTCAGTGTAAAGCTGTTTGCATACTTTGGAGAAACCCCATGTCTCTCCCCATCCTGTGGTTGGGTTGAGTGCCTGAGCACTTTACCACAGATCTCAGCTGCATGAGGATTACCAAGTTCTGCTTCTTGAGGAGAGGAAAACATCCCTTTTCTTGGATTTTTCCTTGAACAGTAAACAGGACTATAGGCATGGAAGGACAGCCTCTGCCCACCCAAGCACCAAAAGAGTCAGTGGACAACTCAGTGACCCCCACTGAATTAAACTGATGTGGTTTTTGGAAGAACACAAGATTTGATCCCTTCTGAGCATCTCGATTGTGTGTGAAGAATATGACATTTCTCTCACCCCTTTTATCTTCAAGCCACCTCCCACAGACCTCAGCTGTAAACCCAGGAGCTCACAAGTTTTACCACTGTTTTAGCAGATCTCAGCCTGCAGCCTTGCACAGGGCAGGAGCCTCTGCCCAGCAGCTCCAGCTAATTATGGCACAGACAGCACTTCTTCAAGGAAAATAAAACCAGGAGAGCAATTAGTTGTCCTCTGACTGTACAGCCCACACAGCTGCACCTCTTAGAGGGTGAACTAGTTCTGTTAAACACAAGCTGTCATCCACCTGAGGGATCAGAGATAGACTGTTTGTGATGGCAAAGGGTGAAAATAAACCCTATGGAGGTGTTTGTCCATCCCACCTAAAGCTCTGTTTTCCTGTGACGTGGCCTAAGCAGGACCTGGCTGTTGCAAGTGATTTTATGGGTGACTTCATCAAACTTATTTCCCCAAACACCTTCTCAGCTACAATTTCCTCCCTCGAGAGAGTTTGACTTTTAATCTAGAGACCCATTGTTTTTCTCTCAGTTCCTGAATTGTGACTCCCTTTGCAAAACCAGTTTTGGCAGGCTCAGACAGAGGTTTGGCCCATCCAAAAAGAGCCAAAAGGCCCTGTCACTGTCCCATAACTGACATGTAATATTTACCAAGTGGTGCCTTCTCACAAATAATCCTTTTCCTTTGTTTACTTTACACACTACTAAAAAACAAAGCATCCCAATAACACAGAGACTGGAAATAATTGTGAATTATGAGAGAACCATTTGGTATCAAAGAGCACCAGAACTGAGGAAAGAAGGATGCTCAGCCCTTCATACACTGTGGCATTTTGATCCAAATGCTCATATCACATTGAATACCTTCCCAGAAGGTCTCACCAACAGTGAGATCCTGCAGTAGAAACCTTTGCTCCTGATCTGAATAAATACAGAGGAAAAAAACCAACTAACTCCTTAATTAGAAGACTTCAACAGAAAAGAAAAAGAAGAAAAGTAGTTCTGTTACTTTCTTTTAATCCCCCCATGTGTTCCACACAATTCATTAAGCATCATCAAGCCAAATTTCTATGGAAAAAGGTCTTGGAGAAATGAACCAGTGACTGTAAATAAATAGGCTTGAACAGATATAGTCCTTCTTAGTTATTTCTTGGTTTGGGTCATTTGTTTTTGTTTTAAAGCAAGGTGGCAGCTTCCAATGGCAAACACAAGCCTGCCAGGGACATTTCACTGGGACTGAAAGACTGAACACTCCTGCAGACACAGTATATGCTTCTTTCACTACTACTACTGAATTTTTTGGAATACTGATGACTTGTCCAGCAGCCTCAACCATATCCAGATATTATCAGGTTTTTAATATGATAATCTGGAGGACTCTGGAAAGTGCTGAGGTTTTGGGAAGAAGGAAAGTTTAAATTTGTAATAAAACCCAAAATAAAGTTTGTGGATTTTTTTCCAGGCATCATCAGTAACTGGGTTCAAGCTGGATAGCCCACTAGAAAGTTTCAGAAAAGCCTGAGCAAAAAGGCAAGCTTATCCTCTTTTTCCCCCACCCTGCCTTAAGAGTGTTATCAGCAGGGCAGATTTAAATGAAATCTCAGACTGGCATCTTGCTGACCTCAATCCCAGCTGGCTAAACCCTTGCAACACGCCTGTCCTTGGCATCTACCAGAAAGTAGACACCAATCCAGCTGCTTGATTACGAAATGGAGAATCTGGTATGAGGAACTAGATCCACTCCAGTGTCTGGAGCTCTGTTTAAAAGACAGCTTAATTTCTCTCTCTCCCTGGTACTTCATTGATAGGAGCAGGCTTGATATCTCAATCAGGGCAGCACAACACCACAGAGGATACTGTGCCTGCAGGACTGCTTATACCACACACTTGAGAAGGAAATGCTTCTGCTACCAGCAGGTGATGCTTGTTTTAAAGAGACCTCAGTTTTAAAGCACACACTGAAACATCTCATACCACTTCCTTACCAGGAAAGGACCTTTTTTCAGTTGCTTTTTAAAAGTCAAGATAGAACATCAGAGCATCACTGTCATGTTAATAAAGACAAGTTATAAAACAGTTTAAACAACTATCGTGTGTCTCACTACAGTCAGCTGTTACACAAACAGAGCCAAACAAAAGTGAGCTCATTACCTGGACTCAAAACAATTGGATTGTTCTCTGTCTTCCCTTCAGTTATGGGCTCCCCTCTGCGACTCATGATCTTTGCCAAGCCACTGGAGAGGGAGGAGAAGATGCCCTGGATGAAGTAGCCCTGGGGCTCGGCCCCGCTGCCGTGGGGCTCGGACAGCGAGCGGCTGAAGGGAACCCGCACTGGCCTGCTCCTTCTTGGGAAGGGTGTCTCAGGTGGGTCCTCCTGGAGATTGGCAGCACTGGTAGCATCCATGCTTGCAGAACTTTTACCAAGACTTGGGTCACTGCATTCCCCTTTTAACCTGGAGGAGTCTGCTCTTCTGCTCGCCCTCCAGGGAGGCCAAGGGTGTGTTTGCCACCTGTATGCTCCAAGAGGTTTCTCTGAGTCAAAACTCATCTGTTTATTCAACTTCTTGCTTCTCATTCGGTGGTACCAGTGATAGTCCTTCAAGGCAGCTGTGCCAGCATCTTCTTCTGACAAAGATCTTCTGAAGGTCCTGGGAGAAAGACTATGATGCTTTTTGAAAGCGCTCATTTTCCACCCTTTGGATTCGACGCTTCACTTACATTCCTCGTTGCTTAGCAGTCACGTAGCTGTAGTTCCTCACTCACCATTTTACATCCCCAGTTACTTTGCTCATGGCTGGGAACTGCAGAACAGCAGAGGCTCTTTCTGAAGACCTTGAGCACCAATCCCAGAACCAGGTATTCCTACATCTCCACAAGGAGGACGTGCCCTCACCTGTAGCACACTGACTTTTAACAGCACACGAAGCTTTGCTGAGCTTGCTATCGCTTCCTGGGCTGTCACATTTCTGCACCAAGCTCTCAGGAAATGACTAAAAGAGCCCAGAAATGAAAACCCACAGCGCTGTTCTGTACCAATCACACTTCACTTTTTTCAGTCTACATTAAAGATTTGGTTAAAAAAAAAAAAGGAATGCAAAAGTACTTTGCTCTAGAGACCCGGCAACGTCTCAGAAAAGCACTGAAAATTTGCAGTACTCGACTAAGAGTCATGCATGTGTTCTTTGGTTAAGTAGCAAAGTATATTAATATATATAGTTAAGTATAAAGTTTCTCTTTACCACAGGTATGTTCTATCACTTAAGAGTACCTCAGAGCTGCCTTTTGGAGAAAGGTAATACAGACAGATTTATCAGAATCGAGACAGATTTATCAGAATTGTGCTGGAAGCACGAGACAGGAAAGCAAAGAGGAGGAATGGAGGAAGGAGAACAAACCCTGCAACTCAATGCAGTGAGAGTGTAAATACACTGAAGGGAAATAAGTAAAGAGGAGGAGAGAAGGGTGGGTGGGACTTCACCAAACACAGACCAAAGGGAAGGGTTTGAGGCATGGCAAACAGAACAGGGCAGCAGGAAGATAGTCCTTTTTCTCCTCCCCCTTTCTTCCCTTTTTAAACAGCAGAATAGGGGATTATTTTTTATAAATCTAAGTTGCAATAAATGAGATGGAAAAAATAGTCCTATCTGCCTAACCAAGAGGAAAAAACCCTCTTGCCTTCACTGCAATTTAAGAAACAGCTGAGCGTTCTAAAATCTCATAAAGAAAATATCCGCTGGTGAACGAAGAACACCCTTGCCAAGTTTTAGACCAGAACACTTAAATCTGAAGTCTACACAAATCCCTGAAAATAGGGGGTTTATAATGGAAATGCTGACACACCCTTGGCAATCAAGTAACAATGAAAACTACTCCTCTGGTTAAATAAAACAATAATCTGGTCTGGCAGACCAATAAAGCTTAACTGACCCACTATGGGATCTCTCCTTTAAGCTAGGCTGCATTCATCAGCCAAAGCACATTCCTGACAGCTGCAGATGCAAAATCTTCCTTACTTATGTGTGTATGTGGTACCACTGCTCCCTAGAACAGAGAGGTAGTTACCCTAAAACCTCCTTCAAATAAAAAAAATAATTACTCAGTAGTAAATTAGACTTTTCAATTATAAACGACCGAATCAACTATCTCAAAATGACCATGTTTAAGAAGTCACAACAAATAATCCCAGAATCAGAAACAGCTTGGACACTACAATGCAATTTCTGCATCAAATAATGATGCTGCCTCTTGTGCTTTGTCAACACCATGCTGCTCAGAATGTAAGTCTGGAATGACAAAATGTACCTGTACCACACCTCTGCTACAATCTCCATCCAGAGCAATAAAGTTACAAAGAAGCACAAGCAGTGAACACAGAGATACTCCTGTGAAAATGAGACACAGACTTCGCCAAAAAAAAGTTAGCTGACTTTTGTCTTCTGCTTCTTGATCCCAGGGGTTGCTGATCACCTTTGGTGGCAGCCCATCTGGCCCCATGGACCCACACAGGTTCTTCAAAGTAACTCCTGACTTGACCTTCATGCATTGCTGGTAGCTGTTCTCCTCCTTGATGCCTTTCACCAAGCACAGTGGCCACAGGTGTCCATGTTTCACAGAATGAGGCAAAACCAGAAGCACTGAGAACCCTAAAGGTTTTTGGGTCTGCTCTTACTGGGTCCCTCACCCCTTCCAGCAATGGGTTCTCCTTCTCCTTGCTGAGCCTTTTGCTGCTCATGTAGCAGCAGTGCTTTGGCCAAATGCTTTGAATGAGGCAGGCTGGTAAAGCAGGCTCTGTGGAACGTCAGGAGCACGAATAAATCCGACAGATGATGATGTGGTTGGCTCCAGTGGCACCAGCCATAATCAGCAGGGAAAGCTGAGAATGTGAGGCAGGTTTCTGGTCAGCTCTGCAGGCTGTGTTTGCACAAGTTTCCACGAACACACTGACATCTCCTTTGGGGCTGGGAGCACAGAAGGGCAGGAGAGGACAGAAAACACAGACAGGAGCTGAAGTTCTCCTGGAGTTGCTTGCTGTGGATTTCTAGTGTGCTTTGTAACCCCTGCTGAACTCTGCCAGGCTGGGCACCCACACAGACTCTTGAAACAGCCCTTGGAGAGCCCTTACCTGCCCTGTTGGAACACTTGGTACCCCTGAGGAATGACTCAGCTCAGATAAAATGACCCCAGCAGCACCAAAGCAGGGATTTAGCACAAGAGCACTCTGGACAGGACAGAACTTCAGGCAAGACACCAGTCTCTGCATGAGGACAGAGATCATCTCCAGGATTCTCCCCTCCTTTTCCACCACCATCCTGCGGACACCTGACTGTACAGAAAGATCCCTCCATCCCCTTCCCAATACAGCTGGCATTGCATTGACCACTGACTCACACAGACCACCCATTTCAGCAAGGGAACTCACAGAAAGATTACACACATCTCCAGTTCCAGCACAAAGCAATGTGCAAAACCAGTTACGGGTTAACTGCTACTCAAAGCTATTTTTATTGGTGTGGCCAGGGGTTGGACCACAGCTCTGCAGACCTAACAATACAGAGAAAGGCTTCAATAAGCACTCTACATGAAGCCCAAGAACATCAAAGTCACAATTTAGTTTAAGTTCAAATAATATTGAGAAGGCTTTTTATTTTTTTACTTCTGGTTTCACTTTTTATTTCATGTTACCACTGCTCAGAAGAACACATTGTGTGATCAAAGGAACGTTATCCTTGGCCTAGCTGAGGTTTCACAGTGTACTCTAGAGAGGGTAAAAGGGTCTTTCTGAAAGTGCTTCCAAAAAGGCAGACAAGATTTACATGTTTATTAACATAAAAACACTGATAGACAAGTTTGCTTAGTCTACCAATAAGACAATTCTTTAAAACAGCTAACTCAAAAATTTTAGCCTGGGCTTCGAGTCAAACTGATCTCTCCCTTCCTCACACACATCAGCAGCAGCAATGATGATGTTCAAAAAACCCCTTTGTCTACACTAAGTTAAAATTTGTCTCCAGTGGCTCCAGCATTTCTGGTGTCCACAGAACATGCAGTGAGTAATCCATAAGGCAGAACTTTCTCCTTGATCCCCAGCCCAGTCCTTCCAGAGCAGCAGCTTATCCTGGGAAGCATTTCCCAGTCTCAGTATCACAAAGAAATCAGCTTACAGCAGTGACTGCCACTGTATCAGTGATGTGAGATCCCAGCCATACTGAGCCTCCCACGCAGCTGTCAGCAGGTAAAATAATGTCAGGGGAAGAAATGGGTTTGTCAATTAAGTTGAGAAAATTTGAAATATTTTTACTCTTGTTTTTAATACCAACTGCCTACAAACGTGATCCTCCACCAGCATATTTTTCTCAGTTTTCTCTTTTTTTTGGTAGTGTTTGCAGTTCATTGTGCCAAATCATTCATTTAGCTTTTCAGAAAATTACTATTTTCTTCCTAACAATCCAGTCACTTAATCATCACATTTGACATGTTTAACAGCATTATATTTCACTACTCCTAGATATTGAAGTAATTTATGCACAAAATGCAGATTTGCTATGTTGGAATGTAACCGTATTTCAGCTTTAAGATTGTATTGGGAAAACAATCTTTCTTAACTTTATAACATTTCACAGAAAATATACACAAGCAGCCTTCCATTTGCACCGAGCATATGAAGATAAATCTTTGCCAAGGGCCTCCTGTGTGGGAATTCTACTCTCCATCATTCAGCTCTCCAGAAAAAACTACCCCGATCTAGTGCAAGGAGCTTCAGCAATTTCTCAGAGTATGTTGTTTAATAAATACTACCAGCCAATTAAAAAAGTAAAAAAGCAATGCCACAGAAAACCCAAGTGCACCATTGCCAAGCAGCTGGAAGGAGGAGAACCTGGCTCTGATGTTACAAATTAATATTTAATGCTTGCTTGCTCTCTGGAAGCTGTCTAGTGCTTGAGTAAAGGCACTACAAAGTGTAAAATTTGAGTTCATAGCTTATATTGTAAAAAAAAGGATGAACTGCAATCTCCCATGACTGAAATGCTCCATTCTGAATTAGTTTTGGACCAAACAAACTTACCAGCTTCTCGTTTTTTACCAAGACATGGAGGGGGAAACGGGAAAGAAGAGAGTTAAAAGAGAAAAAACAATAAAACCAAAATGCCACACAACCACCAACATCCATGATAAACCCTGAACATTTATTCACCACACTTGGGTTTCAACCAAGTCCTCTCTTTTAATTGAGAAAAATCAGCAGGCTAAGCAAATACCACTTCTGAAAAGATCCCAGCTTAAGTCCACACCAAGCAGCCATCACATGTACAAAAGTAAACCAAGTTGCACCCTGTATCCTCTCCAGAGGAACCAAAAGTAATACAGAGGGTCAGGGATCCTGGATCTAGCAGTCTAGCTCCCCTTAGCTCTTCTCCCATTTAAAACTAGCCCAGTGCATTGGAAACAGTTCATGGAGCAGTAATCAATATATAAAGCAGGAATGAACACTGAAGTTTCCTAATTGACCCAACTTGACATGTGGTTAAATAGCACAGAAGATGAAAGATTTTTCCTTCCCTTTAAATTAGAGACTTTTCAAAATATTAAGTTTTGTTTATGCAAGGCTAAGTAATTAATGACCTAACATCCCCTTCCCATCTCCTATCACCAAGATGCATCTGTTTCCCCCTGCAACATTTCCTGCAGGTGGATATGACTTTTCCTCAGCTCAGGGCAGGCCAGTGCACCTGACTTACTCCACCTCTTAATATTTAGTGCTAATTACTGTTTAGAAGTTACACAGAGGACAAATGAAACAGCACCTTAGAAATTGTGGCATTTGGGGTTAGAGTGACTGGAATTGGCATTGCTGGAAGTCAGAGATCCCTTCCTGAGCCCAGAGCAAAGCTGCCCCACGTGCCTCTCACAAGCCTGGAGCTGGCCAAGCCTTCAGTGACCAACTGCAAGCTCACCTGTCCCACATAAATCAAGATGTGCCGTTTCCACTATCACTGTGCTGAGCCTGAAGTGC
Source organism: Melospiza georgiana (assembly GCF_028018845.1). NCBI lineage: Eukaryota > Metazoa > Chordata > Aves > Passeriformes > Passerellidae > Melospiza > Melospiza georgiana. The sequence goes on from NC_080438.1 coordinate 4,918,192, forward strand.
CTCTGGGCAAGCTACATGGTGACACAAGAGCATTTAAATGCCACCTAAATGTTGGTGTCAAGGCAGGCTGTAACTGCTGTCCCTGCCCCATGACTCCAAGCCCAACCTGTCCCTACAGCTGCAGCAAGCCAGCCTGACCCAGCTCTGCTTTTGCCATGGTTTAGTTCCTGAAGGCAGGTACTGAAAACTCCTCAAGACACATGGGAAGTTCCACCTGAATATGAGGAAGAACTTCTTCGCTGTGCAGTGACCATGCACTGGAAGAGATTGTCCAGAGAGGTTGTGCAGTGTCCCTCACTGGAGATATCCCAGACCTGTCTGGATGCAATCCTCTGCTCTGGGATGACCATGCCTGAGCAGGAAGGCAGGATCAGATGACCCCCTGTGCCCCCTTCCCACCTGACTCATTCAGTGACTCTGTGATTTCTGCCCTCTGATTCCTTGGCAAAACCCCTACAATTTCTCTGCTGACACAAACTCCTCACGTGAAACTCTCCTGGTTTCATTTTTCCACGCTGTTCCCGTGATCTGCATGAGAAGCTGCTACAGCCCTGTCAACTGAGCAGAGCAGAGAGAGATAATAGAAATTTATGAGATGCTGGGCTTTGGATGGATGCCAGCAAACGTTAGCAAGAAAATCCCATTTCAATACATTGAAATAAACCTGGAGAGCGGCGATGCCAGGTTTTAATTTCACTAGCAATCTTCTGTTGTTGTTGTTGACGACCAAACACAGCTCGTGCCAAGTTTCAAGGGCCATAGAAATGTACACTTAAGAGCCAGCCAGACACAGGCAGTGGCTGAGCCCACACGCTGCTGCGAGCCACCCCAACCAGCCAAGGATTTCAGCAAATAAATAAATAAATGCATGGCCTGGAGGTAAACATGCCAGTAACTACTCCAGTGGAGGCACTCCCCTCTGAAATTTGGGGAGATTTAGGGATTTCTGTAAGGAAGGGGAGCCCTCAGCCCTGGCCTGGGACACACACAGGGAGCTCAGGCTGGTGGGAACCCTCTGGAGGCACAGATCAAGCAGAGCCCCAGGAGAAACACAGCTGCAGTGATCTACCCCACTGTCAACTTGTGCAACTCCACAAATAAATCAGTATGTTTATATAAATATATAAACATCAACTGCATAAAGAAAAAGCTCTTATGCCCAGCCTGACATCCATTTCTGTGTGATTACAGGTTGGGCTTTGTACCATCAGAAATATCATCCACAAGCTGCTCATTTCAGTTTGTAATAGCCTTGGTTTCCAGCAGGCTAAATTAACTTCCCATCACCCCTCTTCATTCCCAGCTGAAGTGTTTGGGATTTTTGTGGAGAGAGTGGGGGAAAAAATCATTACTGCTGCAATCTTGGAGCAAGGGTTTTACCAGCCAAACACAGTTTTACTGCTAGATGTGATCCCTGTGTTCATCAAGCCAATCACAGCCTAAGCTACTAGGGGAGGAAACACAGTTATAGTACATAGGCAACTTAATGGATAAACATCCCAAAAATGGTATTGGTAACTATGCCCAAGTAGCAGGTGCATTTATTTGAACTTTCCAGCCTTTATTTTATGTAACTAGAAAGGAACATATCCTCACTGCAGACTGCTGCAAAAATAAGACCTATCAACTCTCCACCAAGGATCTTAGGAGCTGAGTTTATAATTTCATTCTGGATATTTTTAAATCAGTTGCTGTAACTGTTATTTTATTCATAATTTATTTATTATCTTATTTTATCAATTTTTAGATAAACTATCTTTATATCAACAACTCCTTCACACAATACTAGCTTTGTAAATAAATTTTAAAATGTAAATATATTTTAAAAGCTTCTCAAACCCTGGAAATCCCACTGTAAGAGCCAACTGGCAGCAAAAGATAACCACCAGCTAATTGACAACACACTTCAAAATCACTGGAGAGTGTACTCTTACAGTGTATATAAACAAAGAACTTTAGCAACATGCATAATTAAATTCTTGCATTTATCATCCAAACACCATCAGTAATAGAAATACTCTGTCTGCTGTGATGACCTTTCAGACTGAATCCAGCCATGAGCCCAAAACTGTCAAGAGCACCACTAAGCCATGTCCCTAGATAGCAAAGCACAAGGAAGAATTTACAAATCCAGAATTATTTTAGGCTCTGGATTTAGGTAGGGAAATTCCTTGAGCTCGATGAGAAATATCGTTACACCCACCTTGCAGCCCCATCGGAATGTTGTGTTAATATCAGCAAATTAAAGTGCAACAACTGACAACAAATCAGTTATAGCTGGAATTTAGAATAAAACCTTCATCTAAATGGAGAAATAATCTCCAGAGAGGAAAGATTAAACATCCTGGTATCTCAAAATGCCAAAAGTCTGAAATGAAAACACATAGGAGCACTGGGAAAAGGGTCTGTGTAAAATTTCAGGTGCTGTAGCACTGCATTGGGAAAGTAGTAAAAGAAACAACCAAAAAAGAAATAAAAAAAGAGATGAGGGGCAGGGGAAAAAAAAGAGTATTTCTTAAATGTAAACGCCCTTCTGAGCAGCAGAGATTTCCCTCCACAGGTTGTCTGTCAGGAACAGCCTTGACTCAGGGCAGAAGCCACATGTCAGGGACAGTGATGAAGACGTAGCTGCTGCCAGGCCTGGAGGAGATTCCAGCCCTGCCAGCAGAGCCAAGGGATGAAGCAAGGTGACCTGCAGGCACCAAAACAGCACAGAGAGACAGAAAGGAGCACACCCTCTTTGGCTGAAGCTCTGTGCTTGCAATTTAAAGAATGATTAAAGATGCCCAGTGCAGGACATGGCTTGTGACACAGCGTGTGATCTCTGAGATGAACCTGTGTGTCCTGGGAATTTCAGTGCACAAAAAGAGTCTCTCCCAAAAAGGGAGAGATACAGGAGAATTTCAAGCTTTGAAGGGACAGGAAGGAGGGAGGAAGAGAAAGAAGATAGTTTCTCTTTCACAGACTATTCAAGGAACTAATTTGTGACACGTGCACACACTTCCTCACCACAGAACAAAACAAAGAAGTGGACATTGTGGAAAAGGATTTGCATGAAGCACCAGTGATGGCATCCCAGGCAGGGTCCCATGCCACCAGGGCCACCCCCAGCACTGCTGTGGGTGTCACATGGAGCCCCATCCTTCAGCAAGCCATGCACAAGCACTTCATCCCTTTTGTGTCTTCTCATTCATTATTATGGTACCAGAGATCACTTCTGCTTCAAGCTCAAAAATGACTGGTGTTGTTTCATTAGGTGTGAACCCCAGATGACTGGAACTGCCTCTCTCTGAGGTAATCCTTCCCAAATTGAGCAGAGTCCCATTTGTAAGTCTGTACAAGCAGGACTTTCAGTAGGCAGCCACTGTTTAGCAATCTCTTTTTAAAAAATACATTCTCTATTTTCATTGCAAAAAATATGAAATTTTTACCAAAAGGTTTAACAGAATCATGAAAAAGACAAAGGAAACAAACCCCCCAGACTGCATGCTCTTGATTAGAGCAGAATCCTATCCAGCTGACATTTCTGAAGTGCCTTTTTTTTGTTTTCTCACTTCATGGGTAAAAGGGAAAATGAGCTGATATTTGCTATTTTTACCTTAACCACACCAGCACTGTTAGTAACCCATGCTCCATCCTCACCAAGCAGCATGGAACTGCTGTGAACAATAAAGCCTGACTTTGAAATCGTACCTTGACGTCTCAAACCAACCTGCCAACAAGTCCAGAATATTTGCTCTAAATATAAAACACAAAGGCACTCTGGGTTTTATAAAGACACAAGCAAGCACTAGAATTAGACTAAATTGATGAGCATGTGTACTCCAATTCCAACAGACAGGACAGCACCCGTCTGGCTTCACTTAGGAACTTGTTATAATCTCTGCCTTATAAAAAGGTTTTTACACATATGAAACACTCATATACCAGTGAGACATAAAATCAGGATGTAATCAAATCTCCACAGTTTTATGTACAAATCCCTCGGGACTTTAAGCTGCAAAGCCAAACGTGAATAATTGCATCTATTTTCTAATAAAGACCATGTGCTCTGGGGCACAAGTACACAAGTTTTCAAGAGCTCTGCATAATATTTTTGGAGGTATTTCTACTTCAAATAAGCAATCCAGCTAAGCAGAGATAAACATGCACACGCATCCCTGACCTTGTTCAAACAATGCACCAATCGCTGTGATAAATCTGGTTGCCAAATCTAAATATAGACTTTCAGGAAAAAACAATGGAGTTTGGGCAGAAGAGGCCTTCTCCTATTTACTGTTTACCTAATTACCCAAATGAATGTGCAGTTTGGCCTCTGTCCCCTTTTGGAGAGTGGGAGCCAGGGGAGCTCTGGCTGTGACTGGAATCGCAGCGTGCTGCGGCACATTCGACGCTCCCAGTGCACTTGGTGCAATTTCAAAGCTTGTCTCACACTTTGGGTATGTGCACACTCTGCTCCCCCCAGACAGCCCCATGCCTGACACAAGGCAGATAGGCACTGCAGGGCTGACTCACTGCTACAGAAACAAGCTCTGAAAAAAATTTCTTAAGAAAAATCCCATTCAAAACCCACTCTTAAGTTTCCAACTTCGGGTGCCCAAGCAGGAAACGACGGGAGGTGGGAGCACAGGGCAAAAGGAGGAGGAGAAAGTTCTATTCAGGGTTGTATTTTTAGACTATTACTAATTTTGTTTTGTCACTGTGCTACAGAAGCTAAACCTGGGTGAATTAATGCAGCATTATCCTTTCTAATTTTTGCTCAGTCCAGGCTGCAGTCTAAACCTAATCTCCTTACATGGGACCTGGCAGGGCATTGCTCTCCCTGCCCTGCTGTGGCTCATAGCTTTCCACCAGATATTCCTGCCTGCAGCACACATCCAGCCATGTATTCCCTCTCTTCCCCAACGCATGTAAAAAACAAGGAGAATTCCCCCTTTTGTCTTTGGAAACAAAAATCTATGTACTGATGACGCCAAACCTGAAATCCTGATTTGTTGTGAAGTAGACCAAGATAATAGGATTTATAACCACAATGTATGGGAAGGAACACCACTGAAATGCTGTTCCTTCTTGCTAAAAATACATCTTAAAGTGTCTTTGCCCTTCTTGAATTATGGATATTTATAAGCCAAATTTTGTTGGGCAGGCTGAGGCTAGAGGAGAGAAATCTGTGCCCTCTATTCCCTGCTCTATTTTAGTCTGTAACAGTTATGCATCCCATTTATTCTTATTGTTTCAAAGCAAGTTAGTTTTAACTTCTATTTTTTTAACAAGCTGCTGTCCCCAGCTGTCATTATTAGGGTTATTGCCAACCTATTTTTTTATTTCCTTTCTCCACATTTGCACAGCACAGGCCCAACCCATTCGTGACTTCCCTCCCTAGATGCAAGTTGCCACACATAGATCAATTGCACAGAAATACAATGACTTACAGTAAAGAAATCATTGGGGAAAAAACAAACATATGGACCTCAACTTATTTATAAATATCTTCAAAAAGGAGCCTGGAAACATCCCATCCCAGGCTGGCAGTGCACAAGGCAGAAGTGGCAGGGAGTGGCAAGGGAAGAGGCAGACAGACAAGGATTTTATTTTTTGTCTTATTAAAGTTTTGTTTTATTCTTTCCAGAAAAACAAGAAAGGCCAGGAAATCCTCAGAATTTGGCATTCCCAACACCACCTCTTTAGATGAACACAAGGTCCTCACTTCCTGTTCCCTCCTCATTTCACAGCAAGTGAGGACAGAGCAGGACAATGCCAACGTCAGGAGCTGCCATCAAACAACTGCTCTACAAACAGAGAAGCCCTGTAAGCCAACCCTGGGCCAAATTTGGGTTATTTTGTTTATTTCTATTCCTGGATGCTAATGCATCCAGGTTTTTTTAACTATGAAAACATAGGTCTTAAGAGTCACTGAAGCTCCTCCTACACGTCTCATCTTTGGAACAAAGATTAACTGACCCAGCTTCCTACAAAAAAGTGTCTTCTCTGACCATCAGCAGCCAGAAGAATTTGGGGGTAAAGATGGTTAAACAGGAAGGAAAGAGGTACAAACCTGTAAACCAACCCTGTGCCAAACTGGAGTTATTCTATTTATTTCTATTCCAAACTAATGAATCCAGGTTTTTTTAACTATGAAAACACAGGTCAGGTCTCAAAAGTCACTAAAGCTCCTCCAACACTTCTCATCTCTGGAGCAAAGATTAACTGGCCTAGTTTCCTACAAAAAAAGTGTCTTCTCTGACCATCAGTAGTCAGAAGAATTTGGTGGTAGAGCTGGTTAAACAGGAAGGAAAGGAACAGATCCCAAAGCTCAGAATAACCCTCTCCCCACTGCTGCAGGGGAAAGGAGGGGACACAGGAGCCCATTTAATACTTCTCCTGCTCACACCAGGCATGGAAATGTAGAAAAGGTGATGGAACACATAAAAGTCTCTTTTCCAACCTGTGCCATAGGTACAGCTTTGGAGCAGCTGTGCCCTCCTGCATCTCAAGCACAGTGCCAGGTACAAACAGCTCCAGACTAAAAGGTGCTGGTGCTCAGGACTGACACAATTTTGGGACCCATGAGAAGCTGCTGTGGTTTCACCATCATGCAGCTGGCATGATGTCCAGCAACAGGGGCCAAAACTCACCTCCCTGTAAAACACACATTTAGGGACAACTGAAACCAAATCAAAATCAAGTTCTTCCTGTCTGAAAAGCTGTCAAGCATATCAAGTCCTTCTTTTACCTTCTTAACTGTCTAGAAAACTGACATAAGAAAGCTGATTATTACTCTGCAATAAACTGTAGTAGAAGACAAGAAAAATAAAAGGGCAAATCTGAGTTTATCTTCTTAAAATATAAACCCCTCAAGGAATACAATTTGCTGCAATTAAATACAAAAAGCCAATCCTCAAGATAAGCCCTAACAAATCACCTTGAGAATTTAATAAATTGTGGTTTGGTTTGGGGGATTTTTCAGTGCATCTGTTAATGCATTTACCTGGCCTGTCAAACATGTTCTGAAGTTCTCACACCAGATGAACACAGCAACCAGAGTAGAAAGTGAGTGTGGGACCACTGAGAGAATTGTTTCAATAAAGAGGGTTTGAATATTTAATTATTAAACTAGAAAGAAGTCTCAGGTTTCAGCTTGTATCATATAAAATTTCACTGAAGTTATATGCACAGAGAGAGATATTGGGAAGAAATCCTTCCCTGTGAGGGTGGGCAGGCCCGGGCACAGGGTGCCCAGAGAAGCTGGGCCTGCCCCAGGATCCTGGAAGTGTCCAAGGCCAGGCTGGACAGGGCTTGGAGAAACCTGGGATATTTAAGGTGTCCTGCACATAGCAGGGGGTGGAACAAGATAAGCTTCAAGGTCCTTCCAACCCAGCCCTTCTGGGATTCCATGATAAATCCATCCACCAGATGCAGCACCACCACCGTGGGAAGCTGCACATCTGCCATCTAACTTGTGGATTATTTTAACTCTCACAGATGAGCAAGAAATTACTGATACAGTAAATACACAGTTGCTTTTACACTTAAAAATTTTTAGTTGTTGATATGTAAAATAACTCTTATTCAGTCTTTATATCTAAAGAGATATCTTAACAAGCTCTCTTTTGAGTCTGCAATTCAAATCTTTCCTTTCTGGATCCTTAAAGATTAGATGCAGGCCATATTTCTGCTGCACAGAAGGCATGAGCTCCTCTTGCTCTATCTTGTATTTATTTTGTTCCCCATCATCCACAGATGATGTTCCCCAAGCAGCTGAGAAGTGGAATGCTCTGTTCCCAGAGCCAACACCATGAGTCAGTGTGTGCTCACTAGTCAGGGTACAAGATCTCCCAGCACTTTCCCCCAAATCCCAACCATTCTGCAAACTTCTATTGTGCCTAAATTAAACAGCTTTTGTTATCAAGTGAATAAAAATTCACATTTCCTGCCAAGCCACTAAGCCACATTTAAATGGCAGAATGTACACCCAATTTAGCATTTCTTAGTGGTTTAGGTGGAAATTCAGGTATGCAGGCAATGACTTTGCAAAGCTGCAATGGTCATCTCGACAGAAGGAGGACAACAAAGCCTGTGAAGTCCAGAGAGAATCAACACCTCAACATTTCCTGGATCTCAGAATGCAGGCAAAGGCCAGCAAATCCAAACCTCTCTGCTGCCACTGGGCTCCTGTACCCTGCAGGAGCTCTGGCTGTGGGCTGGCCTTGCAGGAGCACTTGGTTGTTCTGAGCTGTTTAAAACCTTTCACTTTGGTGCTTGTGGTTTTACAATTCCACAGTTTCAAGCAGCTCATCAAAGGAACCTGTAAGCAAAGGTGAGAGGACACAAACACTCTTAAACTGGCTTTGTTAACTAATCAGTCTGCAGTGGAATCTGAAGTCTGCAAGAAGATTTCCAGAAATAGTGCATGATTTATGCAGAGATGATTGCACATCAATTTCTTATTCAGAATCTTTGTCACATTCCCTGGGAAAAAAGTTGGGTTTATTTCTGTCCTCCATTCTTCTCCCCTACTGGGTTCTTTCAGTTACTTTTCCCACTTACTCTCCTCTGCTCTTCCCAGGCAACAAACTATCAAACACAGCCAATAAATGGATTAAATCCCACAAGCTTTCCTGCTGTAGTCATTGCACTTTTCACAGCTGAATAGTTCATATCCATTCAATTTCCATTTACAGGGTCTGATCACTGAATTGAACAGGAAAGTTCATCCACCTGCACCTCTCTGCTTTCAGCCTATTTTTGAAAGTCCTTCTTATAATCACAGCTCTAGACTATCAAATGAATCACAGTTCAACATATTCAATACTGCAAAAAATTTCTATTCCAACACCAACTTACATTTTCCCTTTTTAAAGCTGGCAATGAAAGAATATTAAAATAGAAGCTGCAGCTCTTCTATCATTAAGGCATCTAAATTTTGTACTACATAGATTTCGAGGGAACTTCTGAATGAACCAGAAGGTGGCAATTTCTGGGTAATCCCACCAAAGCCAGGAAAAGGCAGGGGGAAGGGGAATCACTGCTCTCACTCTCTTTTCCTATTATTAAATGCAATACAATTAAATGCAAGGGTTCCCTGTAAAATAACTGAAGCCAATCACCACAAACTACACTAGAGGGAAAATTAGGCAGAATTTATGCAGCAATACAGAAGAAAACAGTGACACAGAACACAATGTCTCACCAAAGGATGAATAAATGTGCATTTAAAGCTCAGAAACTTAGAGCCAGAAATAAGAAGCAAAACAAGGCAGAGAGAGGAAGGGCAAAGGAAGAGAAGGAAGAAACATGTGCTCATTATCTCAAGAGCTTAACTCCAGAGGTTCCAGGAGGAGTGAAGAAGCAGCAAAGAGATTCCAGGGCAGCAGCTTCTGACACAAACAGGTCTGATGCTGCCATTAGCTCTCCATACACATCTGAGGATTGATGTGCAGCTCTTGAAATCTGACAGGTAGAAAGCTGCAATTTAGCAGGAATAGTTATTTAAAGCACTTACTCAGGAAAAAGCTGGATTTAGCTCAAAGAAGAGGCCACTGCCTGTGACTGCCCCAAATACCTGGCCATGGCAAAAATTTCATACAGGGACTTTTAAGAGTTAAATCTACAGACACCATCATGAAATCAATGTTTGTATTTTTTCTGACTAGCCTAATTATAACTTTCAGCCCCAGAGTTACTTTCAGTATCCACAAAACTCAGTTTAAATTCACATTCACTCTTCCTACTACCTAAGCTATCATCTAATTTGTTATCTCCTCTCAAACTGGAAACCTCATTTTCAGAACTAATTCTCTTACTGTTACCTGATAACAGCCCTCAGGATTACAAATTTAATCACAATAATAACTGAATACACCGACAGGTGAACTCAAATACTTCCAGTGTTTACACCAGCAGCAATAATTAGTATTTGGCCATGTCAGAAAGTGACTGCAAATTTACCTCCACAAGGAGTGACTGGAACAATACAAGTAGCAGTCCCTTACTGAAGAGAAGATACAAGAAGAGGGAAAAGGTTACTTTTAATACAAGGTACCTACAATTTATTGCCAAAGTGATTTATTACTAATCCAACTTTCTTTTTAGAGGCTAAAACGTTTTCATTATTAAAAGAAAAATATATAGTAAGTTCCCAGCAAACAGAAATAGGAACTTGCTAAGATTTTTTACTTTACATGGCTCAATTTCCTCTCCCTCCTGCAATTATCTGTCTGCAGAGGAAATAGCACACAACATTCTGTGCCTGGCTAGGAGGTTCATAAGGACAAGGAATATACAAGGTAATACCATGTTATTTTTGAACAGATTCTTTTCTTTCTTGTTTTTGTTTTTAAAGAATATTAAAAGCCTTTCTGCAGACAGGATTCTGATGCTCCATGACAGAAGAATGCAGCACTGCTAAATGCAAAACAGATTTGGAATATTTCTGACACCTGTGCTGCACGACTGTCATTAGAGGAGATGCTTTTCTGGGTAAATATGTTCTATAACATGTTCACTTGAAGGGGCAGCATAAATGTCACTGCACTCAGGTGATTGCATCCATACTGAAACTCCCTTAGCCATGGGTCCTGACATCTCAGCTCTGGGGCTGCCACCCTTAAATCCACACTGCCCTACATAAAGGTCCCTGATTTATCATCCTCAGCACTCTCAGACAGAAAACACTCCTGATGCTTAAATAAAACTACCCAAGATCCCTGTTACTGCCATTATTTACCTGCCAACAGACAGAAATGTAAAGATGGTGCAACCATTAAAGCTGTTACTTTTCTGCTATTTGAGAGCTTTGATGTGACAACTTGAAAGTTCATTTACCAGCTCCTTGCATCCAGTGTCACCCTGCAGAGCCTCCAGGTGATGTGGCAGCATCAGCTGTGGGGATGCAGCTGAATCAGGGCTGTCACAGTTGGAAAACAAAGGATCCTGCTTAGCTAAGTCCTTTTCAACAAGTTTTTGCTGCTTTGCTGTTCTTTAATGTGTTGAGTTTTCATTCAGTTTGTATTTTTATATAAGAAAAACAATAATGTTCAAGAACAACCAATTTCAGTTGACTTAAAAGTCTCTTCAGCTAGGGCACAGCTCAAGCTTGTTTCAGTTTACCCCGAATCCAAACAAGGGTTTGCATCTTCTCTGCAGCTGCACACCAGCACACAGGCAAATTAAAGAGTATTTAAAAGTAGCAGGGATCTCAAGAGAGGAGAGATAAATCCAGCAACATTTGTTAGGCTGGCAAATTGCCATTTGCTGATTTTGACCATGACATTTTATAACCTTTTTGCTTTAAATAAAGATCAAAACCTTAGGATGTTCAGTTTCACCACCACTTCACGAAATGGTCTCAAGTTCTCTGCCTTAACCAACCTTAAAGATATTTATACATTAATAGGAGTCATTAAAAATATTTCATTATAATTAAATACTGCATTCTAAAGGGATCACTAAAAAAAAAACCTACTGTCTCAAAGTATGTGGAATATAAATCCTGCTGAAATAGTATCTGACCACATCTGTTCTTATACAAAAGTCCCCACTTAAAAGTCCCTTTTAAAGTCTGATATTTCATGTACTTCATTAATCCTGAAATCTCTGAAAGCTGCTGTAAGTTGTTAGTGGCTAATCAAATGCATAAATTGGGACCACACAAACCCATGATCGCTTTCAGATCTCCTGCAAGTAAATCTCTCCCTAACAACTAAGAATGAAAGAAAATATTATTTTTAATTACATGAGAAGCTCTAAAAAACGAAGAATGGTCATCAAAGACTCTACTTAAAGACAAAATCAACATCTTTTGCATCAGAATTTTTCTGTCAAAATAAAATGTAGCAACAGAATAAGGTGTAGATCTGTGTTTTTGCTGCTCCCCACACCATAAACACTGAAAAATAAATATTCTAAGTGTCATTTGTGCTTCTTTGTAATGTTTCCTTCCTGTGCCATTTCTTTTTCCATCTGACTGCTAATTGCAGTGGTCCTTTCATCCATGGGCTGGTATGGAGAGCTGGGCAGCAGGCTGGGATTACAAACCAGAACTGAGGTCCCAGCACTCAACCCCCTGCAAATGCAGAAACCAGGCTGGCTTCAAGCAGCAGCCTTCCCTGGGGCAGAATGAGTGCCTGGATTTGCACACCCTCTCCAAGTGCTTTTCAAGGGGTACACTTGCTCCAGGATCACATTTCCCTCACCTCAACCTCCCAGCATCCTCACCTTCCTAACATCCTGCAGGCATTTAAAAAACCCATTTAACACACCTCCCCACAGTGTAAACAGTGAGATTTAAGGGAAAAAGAACAGAACCAAAACAACACAGCTCTCCAGGGGTTCTGAAATCATGCTGAAAGTTATCAAAGCCAAGGCTATTTACATGTTGCCCTCTTGGCTGTGTTTCCCTCAACAAAGAATTGTGCTTTCAAACACTGATGGACTAAAACTTCTCTGAAGAAATGTACACAAGGTATGTACATAAAGTACACTTTACACAAAGTAAATGTAGTCTAGTCACTTAATACCTGCTAGACTTGCCTATAAAAAACCCCTCTATGTTAATTCTCAGACTGACCTTAAGTGAAATTTCAAGTAGAATAATTCCATTCTCCTTATCCCTGAAGCAAGTAAAAGGGGCCTAGAAGAAACCTGGAGAGGGACTTTTGACAAGGGCATGTAATGACAGGACAAGGGGGAATGGCTTCACATTGACAGAGGGCAGGGTCAGATATCGGGAAGAAATTCTGCCCTGTGAGGGTGCTGAGGCCCTGGCACAGGGTGCCCAGAGAAGCTGTGGCTGCTCCATCCCCAGAAGTGTTCAAGGACAGCTTGGAGGGGACTTGGAGCAGCCTGGGCTAGTGGAAGGTGTCCCTGCCCATGGCAGGGAGGTTGGAATGAGATAATCTTTAAGGTCCCTTCCAACCAAACTATTCCATGGTTCTATGACATTTATTTTCACTTGGCTTCTTTCTGTAAAGACTGGTTAATTTACCCAAAGCCCCAAGCTATTTATAGAGAGATCAAGGAGACCTCCTCTACAGTTTCCTGTATTTGTCACACAGCATCTGTCACAATGCATTCAAGGAGATTACTCTGATTCAAGTCATATTTCAAGGCAGAAAGCCATGGATTCTGAGAAGTCCTGAGTGAGTAGGGAGAGATCAGTAATTTTGGGCTAGAAGGGAATTGCATTTGTCAACAAGATCTCCTTCCCAGCAAAAGGCAACACAATACTTGGCACATCCAGTCGGTAACTTCTGCACAAGAGAAGTGCTTGTGCCTACACTGCCCCCTCCACACTCTCAGCTGCAGCCCTGGGAGAGATTGGCAGCAGCCAATAACTCATACTAAAGTACTGATTTCAAAGAGCAATTTTTCATTAAAATTCACACCCTGATAAAGTTGGCACTTGGATAAACTTTATCACATGTGGCTCAGGTGTGTCCTCCTATCCTTATCCCAGCCTGGGGCAAAGAAGTTGTCCTGCTTCATGAGGGCTGTTTCAGTCTTTGATAATTCACCTAATCAGTCCTAATTGTTCAGAGTCATTGATGAGCCTTCTGCCCTACTAAAGAGTCATTCTCTCAGCTATGGCACTGCAGAAATTGTTTCCTGCTGAGGCACTTTGGAATGTCTACTTTGCAGAACAGCAGCTGAAGAAAGGTGCTTGCACCAGAAAGCCACAAGGCTAATAAAATCAATTCTTGACATTTGAGACAGCCTCTTAAAAACAGTCACTGGGTATGCATATAATCACACTCCATAATTACACTAATTTGCACAATTAAGAGCTTGATAAACACCATAAATTTAAATGAAAAACCCCAGGCACAGGCTGGTGCTGCTACTGGAATATTTTAAAATCCAAAATATCCAACACCGCTGATGACAATTTCTGTCACAAGAGCACCTTACTGAAATCTAGAGAGCTACTTGCCACCAAATCAAAAGAATAGGGACAAAGCAATAAAATTGCTTCTTCTACAGCTCATCAGTGTTGTTTTCTTCTGAACCTCATCTTGTGGTGCAGTCACAACTGACACAACAATTTAAAAGCTCCTGAGATGCCTGTCTCCTGCAAGCTCCCCACTCCCTCCAAAACTTCCAAATTAGACAGAGTGCTGCTGTTAGAGAGCCAAGCTAAGGCAGAGATCCCAGGGCAGGGAACAGACTTTAAACAGAAACAGCCTTTAAACACACATTCACCTGGATAACCATCTTCTCCACGGACAATGCTGTGGCATTTTGTTGCCACCTCACACTGGAGGTGAGAGATGAAACAACAGCAATACCCAACAGCTCCTGCCACATTTCTCCTCCCAGGCACCCAAATCCCTTGAGCAGTTATCTTCCCCATCAGACAAGATGCTTCCCGCACTCACCGCTCCATGTCTTTGCCTGCATCAGCATCTTCCTCATCAGGCTTGCCATGCTGGAATTTTTACCCGTGCTGCCTAAACCTGCTCAGGCCCAAACCAGGTGGAAGAGGTAAGAAAAGGCACCTGCATCTTGAGCGTGCCGGCAGCGTGGCTTTCCCTGCAGAGCTGGCCAGCCCTGGAGCAGCAGGGCTGAGCACACGCGCGTGCACGCACACGCACAGGAAGCCTGGGACTGAATCAGGGCTCAGCTCGCTGATTTCCTTCTCCATGCTGCAGGGGCTGGGCTGTAAACAAGCACCGCACACGAGCCCAGCGAAGCCGAACAGTCCAGCAGTGAAGGACAAAAGAAGGGAGTGGCTCCAGCAAGGAATAACTATTTTAAATACACAAACATCTTCCCATCAGATTAAAAGTAGCTTTTAAATGAGGCAGATTCTGAAGCCATTGTTGTGACAGGGTAACACAAGACAAACAGGAGACGCTGCTTCCTCCTCTGGAGAGGTCTCCTGGATTGCTAGGACGGAGCGTCCCACAAGCGTTCCAAGCGCCTGGTCAGAAAGTGTCCGTGAAAAGAGTTCAGTCACTCCAGGGATAGAAGGCAAAGAAGGGGGAGGCAGATGTAGGAACAGGCTCCCAGAAGGGGTACCACCAGCTACAGCTGCTGCACCTTGAGCAGGAGCAATGGAGGAGCAGAGGAGGATGCTGAGCTTGTGTACAGGTCAGAGCATGTGGCTTTGGCCTCCAGCCTGCCCCACAAGCCAGCCCCCACCCCTGCTCCCCAGGAACAAGGTCAGCCTGGCAGAAATGAGAGTGTGTGCAGGGACTAGGCAGGAGTCAAACACATCCTCCCCAGCAGCATTTCAAGCACAGCCTGCTTGTGTTCTGGGAGATCCCCACCTCACCACACAGAGCCTTAGGCTCCTTCAGCTCCCAATGGCTCTTCCTCACCACTTTGTGCCATTTCCCTCACAGCATCTCCACATCTGAGCAAGCACAACACACACCAGCATACATCAAACCCTTTTGCACAGGTCCAGAGGGCTCTAACATTTGCTCCACTGCTGGCAAAAAAGCTCTGTTGATGGAGAAGAAAGCAGACAGGTCAAATTCTACTGACCCAAGATGCTCCAAAGGAAGATGTTGATTTCTTTGACAATTCCACTGGCTCCCCAGCAGGTCTGTGCACTTGGCAGGCATGATGAGCAAGGGCAGGCTGTGCCCATGAGAGAGACAGCAGCAGCCAGTTGTGTTCAGTGCTGCACTCACAGACTGTGACAAGCTGGGTGGCTCTGGACAGTGCCCTCCCTGGTGTGTGAAGGAACAGAGACACACACAAACTCTGCCCATTGGATCTCCAAAGCTGCATGTCTGCTGCCATCAGGGAAACCTGCCACATCCAGGCATCCTTGGAAGGAGAGAGGGAGGATGGACAGCAGAGCCTTGGTCCATCCCCGAGGGTCAGCCAGACAGAGACCATTCTCACCTTGGCTGGGACACAGACACAGCACCCTTCTGCTCACAGTAATGCAGTGCTGGGAAATGCCAGTGCAAAGTGGACCTCCCCCAGCCACCTGGGGTGGGAAAGGCTTTGCAGCACTGGAGACCCTTCCTGTCTCTGAAATCACACCAGAGTTACAGCAGGTCTTGCTCTGGAGCCTTCAGCAGGCAGTGTCCCCACTGAAAACACCACTGAAAAGGTGCCTGACCTCCATGAGGATTGTGGAGCCAAGGCACACTGTGGCTGGTGCAAAAGGCTGAGTGAGGAGAGCCAGGAGCTGGGCAAGCCTCAGCCTCAAGATGAGGAGAAGTGCCTGTCTGAAGGAGCTGCCTCCCTATGTGTTTTCAGATGTGCTTTTTATTTGTCCTTCTCTCAAAGACCACTTATCTCATAAAAGGCCTTTTTAACATCTAAACTAAAGCATTGAGAGATCTGCAACTATTCAAAGACCCTTTTTATTACCATCTTGCAAAGCTGGCTACTGAAGATCCCATCTTTTCTTACTCTCTTAATGAGGCAGCAGCATATTCTTCTCCCCTCCTCCTTTCACCTTCTTTCAAGAAATTAAATTCTTATAAAAGTACAATTAAATTGCTGATATTCTTAATGGTAACTGCGAGATCAAGGGGTTGGAGTAAAGAGTAACAGTGCTGCTCTCAAAACCAGAGAATTCAAATGAATCTTTCCAGGTACAGTGGAGAAGTGTCACAACAACCCTCCACACAAGAGAAGCACAGCTGCAGAGAGGCAAGGGAGCACAGGGCAAGCAGAGTGGAAGGAGAGGGAAAGCCCAGTGGCCTTTGGCTGAAGGGCTCCTCTCCCCATGCCACCATCCAAGTCTGAAAAGCAGCACTTCATTATGGAAGAACTGCACACAGTTTCAAACCTTCCTTTCCATTTCAGCAGGTAAAACTTGCTAGCACATGAGAGTTGGGCTGAGCAAGCATCCCTCCACCTTTGTTCCCTTCACTTGACTGGGTTTGGGTTGGAAGGGACCTTAAAGATCATCTCATTCCAAGGGACAGGGACACCTTCCACTAGGTCAGCTAGCTCCCATCTGGCACTGAACATTTCCAGGGATGGGGCAGCCACTTCTTCTCTGGGCACCCTGTGCCAGGGCCTCACCACCCTCACAGGGAAGAATTCCTTCCCAATATCCCATCTAACCCTGCCCTCTATCAGCCATTCCCCCTTGTCCTCCCTTTGTAAAATTCCCTCACAGCTCTCTTGAAGCCCTTTTAGGTACCAGAAGGTGCTGTAAGATCATCCTGGAACCCTTTCTACTCCAGGCTGTACAACCCCAACTCTGCCAGCCTTTCTCCACAGGAGAAGTGCTCCAGCCTTTTCTTCTCCAGATTATTTCCATGGCCCTTCTCTGGACTTGCACCAACAGGTCCTCATCCTTCTTATGAGAGAGAGGTTGGTGTAGTCCAACATGCCAGATAACTGCCTCAATACTTATTTTTATGTACACATCTACCAAAAGACATTCAGAATTTAATTCTTCAAGTGCAATGAAATCACTGCTACAGTACAAAACATAAATAATTTCTTTAATCAGCCAAAGTGGGCTTCACATTAACACCCTTATCTCTGCCAAGAACCAAAACAATTGCCACATAAAGATTAACAGGGTTCCTTGGCAGGGGGATGTGACTATCACAGGGAATCTCAGGAGATACTGCAGGACACTTCAGATCTGCACCAATGTACAGATCAGCTCCTTCAGGCAGCAGAGGCTCCTCAGCCTGGTTGTGGAGGGGTTCTGTGTAGTAAAAATAAAAAGCCCTGGGATGAGACCACTTGGGAGTAAAGGAGAGAAAACACTCTGAGGAATCAAAGCCCTTCATGCTTCAGAAAGGAAAATGTGGTAGCAGCTCTGCAGCTTCTCACACCCCCATAGGGAGAAGAAAAACTGTTTTGAATTTGTGATCCATTTAAGGTCACACATAAAATGAGTTTGGTCAGTTAAGCCCTTGAAGAGCTTTTCTGGGACAGACTAACATAGGAGATGACAACAGAAGAATGGAGAGCAGCACACAGGCTTCAGACCAGCAAGCCCTGCTCAAACTCTTCCACCCACTTCCCCAGTGCTTGGGGCATTCACCTGTTACACACCAACTGAACAGAACGTTCTGCACTTCACTGGTGCAAAGTCAATTACAGCTCCTCACCTGGCTCCAGAAGCACCAGGAATCATGCAATTTCCTGAGCTGAGCCCAGGCCTTCTTGGCAGCCAAGGCTTTCAAACAGGCTTCAAAGATTTAAACTTTAGACTAAAGCTTCACAAGCTGCAGTTCAAACCTGTGCATCTCCCCTTTGCTTCCCATGTGAT
Source organism: Melospiza georgiana (assembly GCF_028018845.1). Classification (NCBI taxonomy): domain Eukaryota; kingdom Metazoa; phylum Chordata; class Aves; order Passeriformes; family Passerellidae; genus Melospiza; species Melospiza georgiana. The sequence goes on from NC_080438.1 coordinate 4,936,397, forward strand.
TACAGAAAGTTGTAGTAAAAGCTTGTTCCAAACAGAACTATAAGACCAAATACATTTTTAATATTGCATATAAAAACATCAATTAGAATTTTTGCTTCAGTTACAAATATACTCAAAACCAGAAAAAATTATCACCTAGGGTAGAATCACAAGGTATATTTTAAGGTTGGAATCTCATATTTATGATACATGATCCTAGACCACAACAAAGAGGGTGCTGCAAATTCAGATCACATTTGTACTAAGGATGCACCAGCTCCTCTAATTTTACAGGCTTTACCAAAAAGGAAGGACATCCTCTCCCCACCCTTAGATACTGCTCCTTCTACAGACTCTACAAAAAAGAAGAAAAAAAAAACCCACCCAACAAGTTGACACCCAGCACAGTGAGCTGATGTTTGGCAGGCATTTGCCCTCTGATAAGCACAGAAATGCCTTCTGCTGGGCGTTTTCCCTGTTAACCTTCCCGAGCAAAAACATTAGTGCTGCAAGAAAACGGAACCCAATGCAGTAGGTAATGATACTAAATATAAGCATGAGTCAAATCACTTTGTTTCTCAGGCATCCAGCTCCACAAGTTGCTTCAGAACAGCAAAAATACAGTCCCTGTGCAGATCCTAGAAGAGCTGATCATTCCTCATTTTTATGGGATTTTTGGGGTTAAGCAGAATGTATTCCTAGAAATAGAGTTCCACAGAACTCTGTGAAACAGATGCCCTTCAGCAATTTTTTACAGCAGCTGCTACTATTAAAAACCCTCATCACCAGTGACCATCTAACAAAACATTCTTACAGCTGGCCTAAGAAAAATGAGAGAGAGCAGAAAGCACATGGTACAGGGGAGTGTCCAAGGCACTGCTGAGATTGGTTTCGGATTGCTCCTGCCAACAAAACCACAGAATCATAGCATGAACTGTTCAGGCAGCACAGATTAAACTGCCTTGGTGGCCATGCCATGAGTGAATCTGCTCCCCAACTCCTCCAGCCCCAGCAGAAAGGCAGGATATGTCCGAAGTGTTCAAGCCAAGTCTCAAGGCTGGCACAGTGACAGAAAGGCAGCAGGAGATGCTTCCCACCATGCAAGGGACAGTGGGAGGCTGCTTTTGAAACAGAAAAATACACACTTGTTAAAAAGAAGAGTTTAAATATCTAATGGACAAGTCAATGGAGGAAATCAATGGTGCAGTAATAGCTTCGATCATTCTCAAAGTATTTGCACAGTCTGCATTCAAAGATTCTCTTGGGGGAAAAAACAACCAAACAAAAAAACTCCAAAACATACCACAGATCAAAGTATTATTTCAAAAATTCATAAGTTAGTTATTTAAAGTCTACCTCTACAGATACTCACCAACTCCCTACCTCCCATTCCCACAAATTGCATCCAATCTGAAAAAGCCATTTAAGTGAACAACTCCACATTTTAAGCATCTCCAATACCATGTCTCTCTCTGTACATTAACTGGGAATTAAGTTAGGCAAGGAAAAGAACACAGACTACATGAGAGATCACTATAAATTTGTCTCCAGAGTAAGTCTTTATTTGAGAGCAGAAGTTTATTTATTTACTATGTTTAAACGCCAGTTGCAATTCCATGTCTCTGTTTTGCTTTAGCAAAATTTAAAACAGAGTGAAAATGATCAGGAACTGCAGGCAGCACTAGCACTGCTGTGACTGATAGAACAATCAGGCTTTATGGGCCACGGAGAGCAAGGATAGGGGGTGTGGGGAGAACGACATTCCCTTCCAGAAATAAATAATAAAATGCCATATTGTCTTCTTGAATCCAAGACATCAAAACCAAATGTCTCTAATAACTCTTGATAAGACAAAAAACCACCATAAAGAAATTACAAACATGGAGCCACCCTTTTTTGCAGCAGGAATTCTCTAAAATGCAGCTCACTACTAGATCCAAGTCTCTGCAATAATCAAAGTTTCCCAGGAGCTGCTCTGCAAGTTCTCAATGCAGGGCTGAGGTTCACCCTCCCCTCAACAATAACAAAATCCACCTTGGCTGTGGAGGTCTGAGCACATGCTACAGCCTTCACCAAGGTTGCCAAGAGCTTTTTAGCTCAACTTTGTCCAGCCTCAGTCTCCCTCCCTGACTCAGGTGTCCCCTTCTTCACAAGCATCCTCTGGAAGAAGTCCTGTCTCCCTGCAAGATGTTCTGCAAACATCTTACCCATGTTAGCAGAATTCATAGTGAAAAAGAAAAGAAGGAGAGAGGAGGACACAGAGATAAAGTCAGGTCCTTCCACAGAGGGATATGGGGGTGTCATGTCCTTAGGTGGGAAGGGACCTCAAAGCCCATCTCATTGCACCCCCTGCCACAGGCAGGGACACCTCCCACTGGCCCAGGTTGCTCCAAGCCCCCTCCAGCCTGGCCTTGGACACTTCCAGGGGCAGCCACAGCTTCTCTGGGCACCCTTTGCCAGGGCCTGCCCATCCTCATGGGGAAGAATTTCCTCTTAATGCACAATTTAAACCTACCCTCCTTCAGCCTAAAGCCATTCTCCCTTGTCCTATCAGCAGCTACAGGTGGTGGCAGAGCAAGACAGGCAGTCCATGACTGCCAGCAATTGTCTGTTCTACCTCCACACAAATCCTGCAAGGATAAGGCAAAAAATTCCCCCAAAATACAAGCTATACACATTGACAAGTATCTCTCACCTCTTGCACAATGAACAAATTAAGTTTCTTGGAGTTCATACAGCATTTTAAAGTGCACTCCAAAAAAAAAAAAAAAGTGAAGTTTCAGTTTCTGTCAAAGGGTTTTGATAAGGAAGAATTTGTAGATTGTTCTCTCTTCTCCCACTGCTCTCCCTCCCTTGGGACACAGGCAATTTTCTACATAAATGTGCAGGAAAGACATACTAAAGGCTGCTTTGAGCTGCAATTTGAGCCAGACAGAAAGAAAAAAAAAAAAGAAAAAAGACAAAAAGAAGAAAGAAAAAAAAAGACATGAAGCTAAATTCAGAAGCAGGGAAATCTGAACCAAAAGATGAAAAATAACTGCACAAGTGATGCCATTGCCAGTAAGGGGTAAAGGCTTTGTGGCTGAGCCACAGCAGCCAGTGCCAGCCTGGCAGATCTCAGCCACAAGGAGCTTTCAGCAGCTTAATTGCCTCCCTGAACTGGTGAGTGAATAACTCAGCATCCAGACAAACAGGAAATTCATTGGAAACTGAACAAGAGACAGCCAGTGGCTCATTCTGCAGGTTAATGTGCTTTTAAATGAAATGAAGTATAAAAAGATTACAGCTTCCTAATCAAACCACACTTTTTAAAGATCAAAGGGAAGGAAAAAAGGGGAAGTCAGGGAGGCTGAGGATGGGAAGCTAAAATAAGATGAAGTATCTACAACAGATTAAATGGGGCAAAACCAGAAGAAATATGCACTTGGATTAGTCTTTACCTACTCTCCTGGGTCCTCACACAGGACTTTGCAGTCCATCACCCATGTGAGCGAAGCTGGGAATGCAGATGGCATTTCTCTAGAAAAAAAATCCTGGGCTGCATATCAGAGACAAGTGCACTTCTATAACCCTGTGTTCAGCACAAGGAGGAAATGCTGTTTGCACCTGCAGAACATCCATCTCACTTCTGACCACTGTTACCACAGCACTGCTCCCAGTGTTTGCCACCAGCTCTGCTGGGAGGTGAGATAAATTATTTTCTTGTCAGCAGCAGTGCAAAGAAAAGCACATCAGATCTCAGCCTCTCTTGCACTTCTTGTTTTAGAGGAGGATTTCTAGCCAAACTATGCTAAAAAGACAAAAGAACAAATGTCTCCTCACAGTTTGCTTGCTGGTGCACCACAGAAAGAGTACATCATTCATTAGTATGCTAATAAATTTTCTGTTTCATTGCAGGATGCTGCCAAGTCAAAATAACAAAATACTGCTATTACTCTGTTAGGGAACTATCTTATCTTTGTAAGTAACAGAACATCCAGCTAACTGACCATAATTGCAGCTTGGGCTACTCTGCAAGGTACAAGAGACTCAAAGGGACCCATTTCCCTCATTCTCATTCACCTCCTGGTGCTATAAGATTTATTCATTGCAGCTCTATTGATAACTTGGCAGTCTGAGATTTATCATATTGGCACCTGCAATAAATATGAGAAAGATGCAGATATTCATCTTTAACTAAAGGTTTTCTTTACCAAGAAGGTCAGCCAACCAAAATGACCACTTTAAAAAACAAACAAATAAACAACAAACAAACCAACCCCCCACCTTTCTCTGGGACAGTGTTGGCACTGAGAGGTCACACTGCTTTCAGTGGGAGGTGATACTGCTTTAGGAATATTATGCAACCAATCCAGCACAACACAAACAGAACCAACTGTTCTGTCTGTGGACTTGTGGGAAAGCACAGTGCAGAGCCACCCTCCCACCTGGAGTGATCCTCCCAGCAGGAATTTATAATCTGAGAGGCCAGACTGCTGAGGTCCTGCTCAAAAACAGCAGAAGAAATTTGCTGATCTCTTCTTTTCTCCTCCTGGAATCTCCCTTTTCCCCACCACAGACCAGACATGCTTAATGGCTGTGACTGCACACAAGGTCCTACTTTTGCTGTTGGCAGACAGCTGCCAGAAACCTACTCTTAATCCCTAAACTTGGGCACATCAGTAAGGAAAACAGGAGCTCAGAACCACAGGAGAATCTTGTAATTTGCTCTCTGAAATAACCCAGAAAGCCCACTGCAATCCACGTGCAAAAGAATGTGTTTTCCCTCAAAAAAACCTCAGTCCCATGTCTTCGTGGGAATCACAAGTGCCCTTTTGATAACTCATGGATTTCCACGTTGGCTGGGTGAAAGTCTGAACAGGCAGCCTAGAGAAGCAATGGTTTTTCCTTTAGCAGAACACAAAGTTGCTTTCAATTGTTTTGCACAACTCTTCCTCATGGCCCTTGTATTTTAGTGTTGATGAGAGATAAAAAAAAAGCTACAAGATGTGATTTGCTTTTTTGGGTTACCATATCTTCACAATAGATTCCAGGTGAGTTGCTGAATGGTATTTGTGAATTTTCCCTCCTGTGTGCTGGCATTCCTGGGTTTTTTCAGAACTACAATTAGAGGACACCAAGCAGGAAAAAAATCTGCAGACCTTCATCTCTTTCCTTGCTTTCAAATGTTTGACTGGGGAGGAGGAAAGCATGAAGCAGCATTTATGAGATGCCAGTTTTACTGCAGAAATCAGGAATACCTTTAAGCATAAGCAGCAGCTGCCTTGTTTACTGGGGCAGAGTTGACCCAACCACTCCTTGCTGTCTTGTGAGTGGCACTGAGTCACCAGTCGGCTGCAGAACCTCAGCTGAGGGCTGTGCCAAAGCTGCTCAAGTTTTTCTAAGAGGGGGTAAGTCAGTCAGGCATTTGACAGCCTGCTGGACTGCAACCAGTGCAAGCAATAGGCAGACAAAAATGCAGCTCCCAAGAGAGAAGCTCTCCCCACCAGCACAGAATGGCTCTGGGATACCATTTTTGTGCAAGGCAAAAGGCACTCTGCACCCCAGAGCATGGATTCACATGCAAACTCACCACTGGCACGTCAGTAACTGCCTAGAATAATCTGTGCAAAATTGTTTTATGTAAAAGGACTCTCCCAAATAAAAGTACAAACATGGGATTTGAGAGAAGGGACTGTAGAGACTGTGCCCTTAGCATGCAGAGAAGAGAAGGCTTGGACTCTTTGGGGCAGTTCCTGCAAACCTCTCTAATTCTGCAACAACCTGAAAAAGAAAGCAGATAAAGATGTCCTAAAAAACATCCCTCTCAAAAGGATAAGAATTTTAATCTAAAAATGAGCAAGATGGCACTACTGCTGCACGTGGGGCAGCAGTAAGGAAGGGAAGGACACAAACAAAAGAGACAGGATGAGAAATACCATGAACTAGAGAAGAAGGAAATGAGAGAGGAGGAAGAAGAGAAATAATAAACCAGACTGGTTGTTTTGGGAGTGGAAGAAAAGATGAAATATAGGAAGTGTCATAATTAAAGTGCACATTATTGCTTCTTTCCTATAAAACCACAGGGGACAAGATCACACAGGTATTTTCCATCTCATCCAAGAAGCACACATCCCCCAGCTAGTGAGTGCCAGGTGTATTTTTCCTATGACTTGAGGAAACGCTTGTATTAAAATTAAAAAGAAAAGGGAATGCTCACTTAATCTGCTCTGCAACCTGAATCCCCACTTATAAATGGCAGGGGCTGGAGACAATGAGAAATTGCTAGATTACAGAGGCCTCTGCAATGCAGTGAGCAACAGCTGAGGGGTAAAGTTGGAACACCACCAGCGGGCTTCAGAATGCCAAATTAAGTTTGCTTGCACAGTTGTTGCTAATAAAAACCACAAAGCCTTTCTCCCTGTCTCTGCATCACCTCATTCATCCTGCTCCATAATGCTGAAACACAACTAAAATCAACAGGAGAGCTTCAGCAAAATAATCCTGTCTCTAACACCTTCCAGTATTCCCTGCAGCAAGGGAACAGAGGGGCTGCAAGGACAGGTATGGCTTCACTGAGGATCCAATGTAGCCATGATATTTCCTGAAAAATCCCTTTGCCAGGGTTTTTCTCCTGAGAAGCTGAGATGCCTTAGAGGAAAAGAAAAAGAATAATTATCTGCTGCTGTGGAATGCAACAGGTGCATCTTTGATTGGTCCATGTTGGTTGTTTCTAATGAATGGCGAATCACAGTCAGCTGGCTCAGACTCTGAGAGGCATGAGCTTTTGTTATCATTTCACTTCTTTCCTTGCTAGCCTTCTGATGAAATCCTTTCTTCTTTTCTTATAGTATAGTTTTAATATATAATTTTCTTTTAACATAATATATATCATAAAATAATAAATCAGCCTTCTGAAACATGGAGTCAAGATTCTCATCTCTTCCCTCATCCGGTGACCCCTGTGAACAGCACCACAATCCTTCACCATGGAAGAGAGGATCCCCCACGGTGGTGAAGCTCATGAGTGACACAGGTGGGAGTTGTCACTCCAAAGACAAAGCGTCCCAGCAGGAGAGGAATTTCCAAAAGTGCCATTTCAAGCCAGTGAAGTCACGACACACAATCACACAGACAAATATTTTCATACTATGTCACGGATAAGCAGAACTTGCGGATGTTTATTGAGAGGTCTGCTGGGAGCTACAAAATGATTTCTTCATTTTTTAAAGGCACAAACTCCTTACCAAGCAGGAAGGGCTGTCCTGCAACTCAGAGCAAATGGAAAGCAATAATGTGCACTGAGCTGCTGTGTCAGAGCTCAGTAATTACATGAAGGAGCTGATCTGTTAGCAGCCAGTCTAAATACAGCCCCTCAAGGGGCTCCAGCTCAATCACTGGCACTTTGAAAGGCACAGTGCTGCTCCAAGGGAGCTGCAGCAGCAGAAGGGAACACCAGACGTGTGCTTATCAGCAAAGAGGAATTACCTACTTATGGAATAATAAATTGTGCTATAAAAAAAAAATTAAAAGCCATCATGCTGCAAGGAACTTCATTTCACACAGGCCACATTTAGAAGCACATCAGTTAGCTCTAATTTGCCTTAATATAGCAGATTAGCAATAGAAATTCTCAGCTTGCCTCTAAAGTGAAGGGTTTCCCAGCTGCATTAGCACAGTGAAAATCACAGCACTGTGATTTTCCTAACAGTTTTATTGTTGGGAAAATGGTTTTGACTTTAGAAGGGAGCTTCTCCTGCAGTAAGGAAGATGTCTCAGGGAGTTATTCAGCCCAACAGCTCTTGGACACTCAACCCTACCAGCCTTCAGACAGGGGGAATAACTACAAGAGTACAATGCATTTTGCAGAGCAAACTGATCCTAAGAGCCCCAATAAAATTGTGCTGTAGCCAAGAGTCATCTTTCAAAGAAACACATGCTCCTGACTGCTTTCTTGTGTAAACAACACTGTAAAACAAGTATTTACTTTCACAGGTCAAGCTTACCAAAATTAATCTCATAAAATATGTGCATGTTTTCTACAAATTCTGATTATTTCTATTTTATCACAGTCCTACACTTAAAGACCACAATTCTGTAGAACAGAAAATATTTGGGGAAATACTTAACTTAGTTAAACAACATCAGATTCCTCTTTTTGCAAGTGGCCACTATAGATGTCATCAAATCCATGCATGGCTCTCAGGCCTGTTTAAACCCTCCCTCCATGGCACAATATATTGTTCTTCACAAAGAGGAGCCCTACTTGGATCCCAGACTTGTTAAAGATTGTTCTTTTTTTTTAAAGAAAAAAAGCAAATGCTCCTCCCTCACTCACCTCTCCCCATTACAACAAGGAGAAAGCACAGAGCACAAGCTGCTCTTTTTTTTTTCCTCTTCAATCTGTACTATATGCAACACACAGGAAAAGCCCATTAAAGGATGAAGATTATTTGCATGTAGCAGAGCCCAAAAAGTCAAGGAGAGACATGAGGAAGGCTGCCCAGTCAGATGTGGTGCTGCATTCCTTAGAAATACTATCATTTTATTACATTCCTCTTCAAGGAATTAGGCAAAGCTGCAGAACTTCTGAAGATGAATGAAAGGAAAAAGGGATAAAGAAATGAAGGCGTGGCAAACCCTAGTCAGAAACCAAAATCACAAAGACACTCTTGTAAATAAACATGCTTTGTTGCCTGCCTTTTATTTTGCATCTTTGACATACTTCTCTGCTTATATTCGAGCATATGTTTGTTTTTTCTTTAGGAAAAAAAAGAAAACTGCACACAGCTTGGATTGTGTCTGTGAAAGTGTAATTCTGTCTGAGCAGAGAACAGCCACAGGCCAAGTCAGCAACTTTCAACACAGCTGGCATCAGGGATTCCACAGACTATGGTCCTTTTGTTACCAGAGCTGAAGGATGTCAAATATTTTGCTCATTTGACTAGCACATGTTGCTCTATCCTGCTTGGATTTTAGGCAGTCTAAGCCTTCAGTCTGAAATAGAGAGGAAGTTTTTAAAATTTGTAATTTTATATTTTCAAGTGTGACTGAAGGATCAAACATTAGTCCACCACAATAAGCAAACTGAAATGGCTGCCCTTACAAGATGTTCATGAGGTCTGTAGTAAAGCAGGATACTTTAATTATAACTTTTGATCAGCCATTTTTATGAGGTTTTCTTCAACAGAAAAGTAGAGGAGATGGAAAAGCCATACAAGAATATGTTTGAAAGATCAGATATAAAAGGCATAGCAGCAGATCCTAAAGGGAAAACTTCTAATTGAGCAATGCTAAATGTAAATGAAAACAAAGTTGAAAGAAAAAGGTTGCTACACAGTGTCAAGTGTTACTTCATCAGTAAGAGACCTGCTGAAATGTCACACCTGGGGCTGTGCTCAGACCCCACAGTGCCACATGGCAGCAGGTGCTTGCAAAGGGAGAAACTCCTGCTCCTTTCTGCCTTTGTGTTTTCAGATGGAAAACCCACCCTAAAATCACTTCCTTGGTAATACACAGTGTCAGTTAGGGTTTGGAGTCAATATCTCAAACACAAAGACCACTCCTTGTGCTCCAGAGAACAGCAGTCTCCACAGGCAGTCACTTGGCACAAGGAGTCACCATCATCAATCACACTTTTATTACCCATGCTTTTCCCTTTATCTTCAGTTAGGCTGCACCACCATCCAGGCTTCTTTGGGACACTCACACTGCAAGATCCCAGGGACTCTCTTACAGTCTATTAGGCTTTTCTTCTGCAAAATACAATTCTGAAGCTTCCCACTAGTCATCCTTGGGCAAAATCCAGCTGTCTTGTTCAGTATCCAGCATCTCTCCAGGAGGAACACACACACACACCACACTTACACCAGAGACACTTCAGACCCCATGCATGGGCAAAAGTCACAAAACAGGACACAGGTGTGCATGAACATCCAGTCAGAAACCTTCTGGGACTGCTGCCAGTAAAGAAATCATCATGAGAACAGGTTTATTCAGCAAAAGAAATGATACCAGTTATGCAGGAGGCCTTCTTGTTCCTGCTTCCTAGTTATGCAGTAAATCTGGACTGGGTTTAAGGTACAAGGCTGACTCCTGCATGGCACTGCATTCATAAAATAGATAAGGAAAATTTCAGCTTACAAACTAAAAATGAAATTCAAGGCAGCTATAAGCATGAGTGTAAAACAATGGGGAGGTGGAAGAAAAAAGATAAGGACATTTCTCTGAGGCCAAGTATTGAGGCAGCTGTTGAGGGAGGTTCTCCTTCATGCAATCCCTCCTTGGTGCAGAGAAACACTTCTAAGTAAAGCCACCATTCACTAAAATTCTTCAATTAAATTGGAGCAGATACTTTCAAACAAGCTTCAAATTAGAAAATGGCCCTGAAGGCTCCTTGTAAAATTTATTTATTTAGGTAATCAATAAAATAATAAAGACTGGAGACAAAGGGGCAAGATCAGCACCAATATCCTACTTGAAAAAATAACTCCCACAGAAAAAGACACCCACAGTAAAAATAACTACCAAACCCCTCACTTCAGCCTTCAGAAGTCATCTTTCTGCTGCCCTGAAACAATAGGGCTGTGTGTGCTCTTTGTGAGATATTTTATTTCAGCCACCACACCCAGTTCTGGGAAGGGCAGGACGATAGCTGCTGATTTGTTTGCAAGATGGTGCAAGGTGAAGTCAAAGTTACTGTTCCTGTATCCTGTTCAATTTATTATTTTTTTAAATTTCACACTAGTAAATATGGAGACAAAATTCACTCTTATGCTAAAAGGAAAAGGGAGCACAGCTTCCACCACCTCACCAGCTCAGCCTTAATTGGCACAAGCTTCAAAGTAAGGAAAAATTCTTCCCTCCCTACATTTGAGCCTCAACCTCTGCAAAACCAACACCCTGCACAGAACTTTCTTCAGGAGGGAACAAGTCAAAAATCAGATTTGTTTTGCATATAATGCCCTGAGCTTATTTTCACTTATGACCTAGATAGACAAATTACACAAATCCAGACTAAATCAAAATAAACCAGCACATGCACTGGGGGGAGTGTGTGTCTAATGTTAAAGTTGTACATCACATGGTCCTTTATCCAGACTGGGGACCTGAAGAGGACAAGCAGAAACCTTTTTTAAAAGCCTGTTGTGTTAACCATCACCAAGCTGGCCACTTGGCTAAAACAATAAAAGGATTCCAGCCAAGTGAGCATTACTTCCTCTAGACTGTCTTTTAAAAATTAAACTCTGGAAAGACAACAACAGTCATGCTCAGAGCTAATTATAGCAGAAACGTTGCAGCAGCTAAAAATGCTAAAAAGAAGTGGTGGGAAAGGAAGGAAGGTAGCTTAAAGGGGAAAAAAATGCAGGGAATGGCAAACCTGTCATATGTGTGACACTTGGCCTTTGTGCAGTGCTCACAGAGAAAGGTAAAAGCTCATCAGGTCTGTGCACAACCAAAGTCCCAAACTCTGAGAAATTCAAAGACACAGAAGACCCAAAAATGCTGCAAGAAACCAAGAGATGTATGAGTAATGTGCAAATTAAGTGGAAAAATTAAGAAAGGATTCTCACCCTGGTTTTTATCCCAGCTGAGAGCACAGCTCAAAAAAACTATGCTGCTTCCATGCTCACACCCAACTCCCAAAGCCCAGCCTGGGCAGAGCACAGGTACAAGGCAGTTTTATTTTAGGCTGGTTTATTTCAGTGATTTTAGCAAGAGAACTGTAAGCCTGCAGAAATCCCAGAGCCATGGAGCCTCGTGAGGAGCAGCAGAGTGTGCTGCCAGCCTCCCAGAGCAGCTGATGAAGAATCTTGCTCTCATGTGTAATCTCCACTTGTGTTTTCTTGTCATATTATTTTCTTTCCAACCCTATAATCAAACATTTAGAAGCTACTTCGACAGCACACATACTACTTTGTCCTTCTATTCCTAAACTTTGGCTAGTAATCAGGTGACCCAAACAAGGGCAGACTACTCATTTGTTTGGGAGTGGCAAATCAATGAATGGAGGAAATTCACAACACCCTTTGCCCAGCACTAAACCAGGTTAGTAGAACCTTTCCTTCTGCCTGTGCCTCGGGGAATCACCTCCCCTTGGAATCAGCAAGGATGAGAGCAGTGAAATATCAAGGAGAAAATGAGAAGCCTCTGATTAATGAAGCTTTCCAACACAGCAGAGTATGTGCATAAACTGTGTTCCAACGCTGACCCACCAGAGGATCCAGCACAGGCTGCAGAGGGATCCACCAGCATGAAATGACTGTAGAAATTACTGTAGAAATGACTGATTCCTCCCTGCCCTCCCCCCAAAATCCTCCAATCATTAAGGCTGGAAAAAGAAGGCTATTTCTTTCTGCACATTCAAGTAGCTGTGAATTCATAACTTCTCAAACCCACACACACTAACAACTGTCCTCATTTAAAAGATTTCTCACAGTTGCTACAAGCCAGGAATAAAATAGATATGAAAGTACTGCAAAAGGCACTGGAACAAGAAAAAATGTCAGCAGAAAAGATACTGAAAAGAAAGAGAAAAGTTTTGATGCTTATTCATGCTAGTTATATGGCAGGATGATTTTCCCCAAATATCTGTAAAATCAGCTTGTAAAATTGGAAAATAAAATTTCACCATCTGTGAAATCAGCACAAATACCAGAGATTCTGATCTGAAACAAAGTTCAGCTCCATACTAGGTGGGTTAAAAAACCCAGTAGGTTTGGTTCACCAAGGATGCCTAATCAAATGGGACAGCACTCAAACAAATGTGCCTTAAGCTGCAACACATTATCATTCTTTATTCTGCATGGGGCAAAAATAATCCTTGAGGCTGGTCAGGAAAAGGAGCTGGGACAATGTTTGATCACAAAAATAAAATCCAAAATTTAAACAGAGCTGAAATTAAGAAAAAAAGTAACTTATAATCAGTTTTGACAGAGGGTTCCAGTCTCCTCTGGACCTGTAGGTCTCCCTTCTCTATATCTTGTCTCCACAGCAGGTGCACCAGGTAGGATATTGCTATAAGTCCATGATAAAATGCCATTTGTGCCTGCAAACACAAATATTCATCAATTCTGCCTGCAGATAAAACAATAAATGTTTGCTCCCACAAATGGAGGCGATGTTATTTAAACCATGATCTATTCCAGTAAATCCAAGCCAGATGGGGCAGGATTCAGGGATAACTGAACTTGCTGTGGTTCTGATAAGGGAATTAGAGTGACAGAAAGCCTCGTGCTGAGAAGTGTGGGATCTGGTAGATCTGCATTTGCTTCATGGAGATGAATGTCCCACAAATACACTGTTCAAGGTCAGTGAGCCAGAACAGTTTGGAGGTAATGGGTCCATCCTAAAGAGGGGACCCAAATTCCTGGGTAGCTGTTATACCAAGGAGCATCCACAGAGACTGGCAGGTCACTACAAACAAACCTGATGTAAGTTTTTGACAAATCCTATTTCTCTCTCTGTCTGGAAACACTAAGTAAAAGTTTGGGGGAAAGGGGGAAAGCAGGAGAGAAAACACATCTCTCAGATCATAAGAAATAGAGGGAAAGTATATTCAGTTAAATTTGAATAATATTTTTCTTTAGAAAATTAACAGTGATACAGTGTCTGTGATTTACTGATACCAAGTACACACAAAGTAACTTAAACTTTTCCATCTCATATAATCAAAATTCTGTTGAAACGAAGACAGGATTAAAATATACTGTACCTCCAGCTCCAACTTGGCTACAGCTTACTTAAACTGTTGGGGTTTTTTGAGCCAGCACAGAAAGAGTCAAAGGTGTTAACAGAAAAGTCAGACTAGTACTCTGACCAGGAAAGCCAAATTTATCCCCTCCAGCAAAGGCTGACAGAGCCATTACTCAGGCAAGGCTTCAGATAAGGCACCACTGGAGTGGAGTTCCAACATATGCAGGGGGTCCCTGCTCTTGGTTCATCTACCACAGCTGTTAGTACAGTGGGGGAAAGAGAAACAAAAGAATATAAAAGAAAAGAAGGCAAGCTTGCATGAACTATTTCTGCAAAAAAATAGATGCACACAGGCCACATTAAGATGATGTTAAAAACCTGGCATTTTTCTAATGCCAGTATTTCAAAGATGCTATCTGAAAGAAGGATCAGACTAAAAAGGCTGCAGGGCAAAACTGAAGACATGAAGAAACCAATCACATGTATATGAACTAAGGCAGCTGCCACAACTTACTTAAAATGTTTAATTGGACAGGTAAAACTAGGGTAAAATTTAAGTGCCCAGGTTCACTGAACAGAATCTGTACCATTTCAGGCATGAGAGATTCTGTGCATCTACTTTGTATCCTACTGTCAGTCTGCTTTCTAATTGTGTACCTTCAAACCCCAACTCTGCTGATAGCATCTTGCTGAACTTCTAACAGGGACTTTTATTTTTCCACTTGAGAAAAATCTTTTGAGTACAACAACAAAGCAATTCCTTTACACTCTCTATTTCTCACTTCAGCATCACCCTATGAACTTCAGCCTGCTGATAATATTAATATCAGTGTTACTACTAAAGGCTTAGAGCCTGCAAGAGGAAAGACAGCCCCTTTTTTTGGGCTTTGTTTGGACTAAATGAGGAAGAAGCTGAGATACTATAAGTTGAAACCAAGGACAGAAAAAGCACAGAACGAGTACATGTTGTATAGCTTAAAATAAGCAAAAAATATTACTTCCTCATGGTCAACCTTCAGATCCAAGGAGAAGGAGGAAAAAAAAAAAGTCTCATTCCAACAGGAAATGAAGGTCAAAACCACTGAAATCAACAACTTAACATTTGAGATGGGGAAAAATAAACATATTGTTATTGATGTTCAGAGGGACAGGGTCAACAGGCAGCAGCAGTTTCCTACACCACTTGTTAGAAACATGGCAAGTTTCAAAGGCCACCATATCTGCATGTATTTATGCCTTCACTGATTTTATACAGCAAAATTGCAACTAAACTAAAATGGAAAAACAATGAACAGCTCAAGCTTAGAAAAACAACCTTCTAAACCTGTTTTCATCACATCTCCTGATTTAATGGTTGGCGTGACATGTCAGAAGTAAACGAGCTTCATGTAATTATCATGTCTCCTGCTTGATCTCTGTCTTCCTCAAACACTTCTAAAAGAGCAAAAACATTGCTTAAAATACAAGTGCAAGGAGCATTTCATCTTTACAGCAAAACCTGTTTTTTCTGGTCTTATCATGAGAGGTGCTTTTACTCCTATCTTCCATCTTTACTACTTTTATCCACGCTGATGTTGAAACACTGTAAAAGTGTGCAGCAGGTCACAGGCTTAAGCACTGCTCTTTTCTTCCTCCTTTTTTCCAAAAGTTTCTTAGAAACCATTTCTTCCTGCAGCAATGAATCTGTTCCTCTGCACCAGACTGGAATTCCAAAGCCTCTTTGTTTACTCCCTCATTTGCACACAATTCCCAACCCCCTATTTTTAAAATAGTGCAGTTCTGAGAGTGTTCAATTTCTTAATAAGCTGTCACTGGAAAAGCCTCAAGACAACAATAATGCTGACACTTACCAGCAACCAGGTAGTTTCAAAATAGAAAAAGAATAAAATCAAACAATATCTAGACTTTGCTGTCTATCTCAGTACTAAAGAATGTAATCACTTCAAAAGTGTCATACATTTTATCCATGCTTTATTTCTGTTACAGAGGTTTTGATAGGAGGTTTTGACAATTATTACATTATTCTTATGCTGTTTTCTTAGCTCAGTAAATTTAGCTAGTGCATTTAATGCATCTTTAAAAACAGGTCTCCCACCCCCAAAGCCTAAACAGCAAAAAAGGGAGGTGAGGGGGAATCATATGCAGAAAAGGGATAGGTTAGAAAAAAGATAAGCTTTACACACTAGAATTGTTGATTATGCCACTATTTTGCAGGGAGATTTTATTTTGATTTCAAATGCTCACCTAACCTTCCCATACACAGCTTTCAGATCTAATAACTGGTGTGCTGCAATTCTTCTACTTGCTGACAATGAGCTTGGGAGAGTGAGAGACACAGAAAAAATGCTCATGGCACCAGGACAGATATTCAAAGCTACTGATGGGAAACAAACTAGGGAAGCAGGAGCTTTGGACAACATACAGAGCAGAAGATTGTCATAGAAACTGAGCCAGGACAGGTCTTGGATGCAAATGAGGGATCCCAGAGGATGTATGCTGTGACCATGCCCAGAGCAGTACAACACTTTTTGACATTTCTGCTGCCACCCCTGAGCTGTGAGTGAAGAAAAGCAATATCAGAATGCTGAGATGCAAGACTCACATTTATGTGGTGCAACAGCCTGAAACTCCACCAGCTTCAAGAAGCTGGCAGTAGTCCTGAGCTATAAAAGCATAGAATGGTTTGGGCTGGAAGGGACCTTGATGGTCACTTACAGCCCCTTGCTGTGGGCAGGGACACCTTCAAACACCCCAGGGGGCTCCAAGCCACGTCCAACCTGGCCTTGGAGCAGCCACAGCTTCCCTGGGCACCCTGTGCCAGGGCCTCCCCACCCTCACAGGGAAGAGTTTTTACTTTACATCTAATCTAAACCTACTCTTTCATTTTGAGCCTATTTCTCCTTTATCCTATCATTCCATGTTCTTGTAGTAAATAGTGTCTGTCCATCTGTCTCATGGGCTCCCTTCAGGCACTGAAGGCCACCATGAGGTCACCCCAAAGCCTTCTCTTCTCCAGGCTGAACAATCCCAATTCCCTCAGCCTTTCCTCAGAGCAGAGCTGCCCCATCCCCCTGATCATCCTGGTGCCTCCTCTGGATACTCCAAGCAGGCCCTTGTCCTTCTCCTGCTGGAACCCTACAGCAGAAGGCAGCTCTGCACAGATCCCTAATCCCAACAAACCCCTGCCATTTAACAGTGCTCTACTCCTACTTTCTAGATTCCCTCAGCCTCTCAGGCACAGCATGAGCAGAACACAAGGCTTTGGTTATTATTGTCAGCAAATAACACACATACCAAAGCAAACACTGCAGCACCAGCCTCCTTGTTCAAGGTGCTGGATGTTTGCTACAGCAAATTGTTTTCCAGACAACTAAAAGATTTAAATAGAATATGATGTGACTTCTTTGCATTGACTACTAAATAAAATTAGAAATTCAAAGTTCTCAAAAGTCCCCGAGTGTTTTCTGGGAACACCCCAAATGCACAGAGAGAAGCTGCTGAGGCAGCATAACCTGGAACATGAAATTAAAGTGGAAATACCTATAAGCATTCTTGTAAACAGATCATGCATGGCTGATTGGGATAAAGGCTGATGTGAAAGAGCAGATAACCTACTGAAATATTCAGCTGCTGAGGAGATGAGGGAAGGAAAGGCTATTAAAATGTTTATTATGGTAATCAGAGAAATTAATTTGAAAAAATCAGCTCCCACTATACAAGCCTCATAATGAGCTTATAGCCTAAACACTGATGTTTTGTCAGATTAAGCAGACTTTCTTCCTTTGTATTTTTTGATGTGATATAGCTACATGCTGGGTTTTTTCTTTAAAAGACATCTTCAGTATTCTATTACCAGAGAAATAGGGCTGAAAGACAGAAGTGTCAGCCTTTGAAAGGCAACAGGATTTAAAAATGAACTGAGGGGAAAAAACGTCCTGTTATCTGTTAATATGAGACCTTTTAAATTTTTTTTAAAGCAAGTTAATGTCATTTTACAGTTCAGAACTTGGGTTACAGAGATAACGGGATTTACATGATCATGACAATTTTTAAAATACCCCATCACTGTTACTAAATTTTACTTGTCCTGCAGACAAGTCAAAGCAATTTTCTACTTGTCAGAGATGATAAATCAGTTGTTGGGTGACACTGACAGGTGGATTTGTCAAATCTCCCATGAAGAGCTTTGGTCTCTGCTTTCAGGCTGCCTGTGAACCCCTGAGAGGGCAGTAACACAATTGATTAAGACAGATCAGGAAAAGTTTGGATTTTTAGGGCTGCTGCCCTTTTCCCCAGCTTCCCTGGCATTTTTCTTTCTGCTTTAGCATCCAAGTGGGTGCACAGCATCAAGCTGCTGCTGGGTTTTATTCTAGCACTTCACCCACAGAATTCCAGTTAAAAGTAGAACAGTTTAAAAAAAACCCTCCAAACCACACACTGCATCTGAAAATACATTATTTGGTTTAAAAATAACGATTTCTCTTCAAGACAAAGGCACACCTTCAGAAAGATAAGAATCAAACCCCATTTTTTCTCTTCATTTTGTTTGCTACTACATAAGTTACTCAAAAGAAACAACTGGTATTTGAGTGAGAGCAAAGAAGCTATGGCAAAGATGTGTGAATGGAAATTCATACCGTGTGTGTACCAGCCACAAAAAAAAAAAAAAAAAAAAAATCCACTTACTGAGAGTAAAGGTGGAAATGTTCTAGTGAAATACTTCATGTACTGACATTAAACAAGTTAGACAAGACAACTGAACAACTGAGCCAAGCTGCTCCCTTTTTAGCCCTTTCTTCACAAAATAAATGAGAGTGGTGTTAATATTCTGTCTGGGCTGCAAGTCTAAATTTTGCTTAGGAGCCATGGCAGGTGTAACAGAGAGACTAATTTGGAAAAATAACAAGCTACAGATAGTAGAAATCAGAAAATGCAGAATAAGAAATGTTCTTTCCTAGTACCCTTGGGAGTGACACCCTTGGGCACTGGGGTGATGCTCCAGTGCTCTGCAGAGACTTTCCTGATGCAAAGACCAGACAAATACAAGCAGCAGTTGACACTGGCCCAGCAGATAAGAAAAGATGGGAAGCCTCAAAGTGAAGCCCAGAGGTAGAATCTCAAATGGAAGGCTCCTCCCAGGCAAGGGAGTCTGTCCAGGAGCCATTGAGCCCCACCTCATCTTTCAGACCTTTCATACAGACCTTGGAGTTGGGTTTGACCTCTGGGACTTGCTGTGCTCCATCTCCAGGACACTGCAGTAATGGCTTCCCTGGCATGGCACAGAACTCTGCTGAGTTTGGCATGGAATTGCACTGCTCTGAAGTTCAGACAACCAGGAGATGGGATTTGCATCCTGCCATACAAAATGTGAGCTACTTCCCAACTAAAACAAGGCAACTCCCTACTCATGACCCTGTTCACTGAACACCTGAAAAAAATAAGGTTTTTAATTGCATTTTCTGTCGCCCAAAGAATTTGCAGGTTTCAGATGGAGCATTGGTTTTGCCCTGTCCTAGGATAACATTTGCACTGTCCTCTAGACATCCACATTCAATCCTCAAGATTAAGGACTTTTTTTATATCATTTTGACAGGAAGGTAGTTCCTCCTTATTCCTGAGATGTTGTAAAGCAGGTCTTCCTCCTGCATGTTATGCTCAGCATTACAGTAAGTGGGGAAAAGGCATTTCCAGCCACTGACAGAGGCTGAACAAACTGCCTGGCAGCAGCACTCAGCTCCCTGTATTCCCATTTATCCAGGGCTGAGTCAGAGCTGCCTCCCCCCACTGAAAGGAGGCAGTGTGGAAATGATGACAAACTGTTTCAGAGGCTACAAGATGAACTAAGACCTTTGGCATTAGTGTAATGCAGACACAACTCTAATTCCAATAAAGTCATTTATTGGAGCTGCTAAGTGCAGCTGTTCTGCCCTCACTGTACTACGAGCAGCAGGAGTGAAGCTGAGGGGTGAGGCAAAGAAACCAAGAGGGAAAATGAAATAAATCATTTGGAAAACAGCTGGACAGTAAAAAGGCCAGCCCTTAGGCTGGAGAGCTACTCTAGATTTACATTACCATTAAGATGAAACTAATTGCCATTTGGGTAAGCAAGCTGCATTTTAAAAGACATGTGTCTTTTAAAATTAATTTGCAGTTATTTCTAAAGATAAGCTGTAACTGGAATGATACTTTTGCCAGAGAATCCAGAGCAGAGTTGCTCAGTGTCTTTAGAGGAAAAAAGTTTATTCCTTGGAAGAGCTGTGATTCCCCATGAAAAATTTCTGAGGATTTCTTCCTTGCATGAATAATTTATGTGCTTTGGTAGTCATAGTATTAGAGAGACAATTATGAACAGGAGATAACTCTTCAATTTTAAAAGTTGTTACTAATTCAGGCTTCATTTGTACTACTGTGGAGGAAAGAAAATCATACTAACCACTCTCCTTCTTTCTGCTGTCACAGGAAAATTGCAAAGCACAGAGCCAGCCAATATCCCTTTTAATCCTAAACCAACAGCATTCAGACTGCAATATGAGTTTCAAGGAAAAAAAAGTGGAAAAAGCCACAGAGGAATAATACCCATGGTGGCTCATCAGAATATTAAGGAGATTGCAGATTGTCAAAGCTCTGGAATCAGATGCTGATAATTCAGAGCTCCTGCCCAGCTCAGTTTCCAAGCTACAAATCTATTCTGCATGTGTTGGGGAATAGATTTGCATTCATTGTTTCCTATATGCTGATGAAGGGAAAGATTAAAAAAAAACCCCAGGTATGAAACTCAGTAGCTATCCCTCATGGGCACCGATGTTTCACTTGCTTTGCTGGATATTTCAACCAGAGAAAAAGAACATCCTAAAAAGCCCCAAACCACTAACAGCTTTCACATGCCATGCCTCTGGACCAGCATGGCCTCTTGTACCAAGCTTGCTTCCAACAAAAACAGCACCACCCCGCCTGCACCCAGCCTCCTGCTGGCAGGAAACATGGACACAAGGATGGTGTACCCAGAAATGCACGGGGGCTCTCCAGCTGGCACCCCCACACTTGCTGAATTCTGCATTTTCTCCCCAATCACACGGAGCTCCTTTAACCTCAGAGCCCTGGTAACGCTCAGCACAATGCCAGAGGTTGCCTTTTGAGGCAAATTACTCCATTCAGCTGTATTTTTAGCCCCCAGATTCTTCCAGGACTCCATTTCCAAGCAAAACTCCACCTCCTGTTTACAGCAGCACAGGAGCCCACAGCGGGTTAGACACCAGGCAGCAAGGGAGGCAGGGAGGGCTCTGAATTACAGCAGTGGCTTCCAGAACATCCTTCTCCTCCTGTACTGGTGAACATCTCTTGTGGTTCAAGCTCTCCATTCACCTTCTGGTAAAGGTTTGCCTAAAAGGCTTAAGGGCACCCTGCACCCAACCCCAGATGAGCAAAGACAAGTTCAACTCCAGACCCCAATGGGAGCTCAATGTCACCTTGGTTGAAATTCCTTTGACATTGACACACACAAAAACAATTTCCCTCATGGCTTGAATTGCTGTTCCAAGCAAAAACTGTGTAGTTAAAATTAATAGCATGCTCATTTTATAACAGAGTCACACACACACAAAGCTGGCTAATCTTTGCTGCAAACCAAAAAGCCACCAAGGTTCCAGAAAAAGGACTGGAGTAGATTTTTCTTTTGGGTAACCCAAGTGAAATGGAGCAGGGAGAAAAGCAGCCAGTTTTAGGAGATGATGATTACAAATGCTGCATCAGCTCTGTGAAATTACAGGAGTGAATTATTTTTTTCCAATGAGGTATTAATCCCCCATAAGACTTAGCTAAATGTTACATATCTGCTGAAAACTGCACATCTGCATCACACTAACTGGTTTTGAAGTGTCCTCACAAAGAAGTAAACACACACCTCCTGCCCCAGATAAAAAGCAAAGGCACCACTAATTGAAGAGAGCTAGAACCTCAAACTGATTCACCACCAGTGGGAACTACAGAGAAAACCACAAGGAGCAGCACAGATGAAGAACAGCCCAGAATGAGTAAAAGGAATAAGAACTGGGATGTTGCTTCCTCCAGCTGTGTAAGTGCTTAAGTAACAAGCACATGACATACTGCAGGGCCCTGCAAGGACAAGAGGCCAACACAATGCCCCTAGAAGTCACAGGGCTGGCCTGTCCCATCATGAGTAATGAGAGCTCCAAGGAAACACAGGCATTTCCTTCCCTCATTCTCCGAACACCCAGCCCCAAGGTCTCAAAGTGGTCAGCAGCAACTCGGTAAGGAAAGCACCCAAAAGTCAATTACATCATCTGCCCTGGCTGTAAGCAGAAGGCCACTCAGGCTGGTCCAGTTTTCATAAACTGCCTAGTGAGCTTCCAGCATTTCTCATGGAAGGCACTTCCTTTTGAAAGGGAATGAAAAAAGCAACCTTCAAGCAGAGAAAGTAGGTCACAAAGAAGCCACATCAATAGAGTCTGGAAACAAAACAGGGAGGGATACTGTGTCAGCTACAGAATTGGGTGGTTCTTCTACAGGGAAATCAGAAGTACAGCTAGAACATCTCAACTGGTAACCTGATGAAAGAGATTAACTACACTCCAAGTGATACATTACAGCTTTTCTTCTAAGTCTCCTGCCAAGCCACTCTTAAGTTTTTAACTTAATTGCATGCTTTTTAGCCTGAACTCGTGATAACCCTTCTGAACTCCACCAGCAACAACAGCAGTCTTGACAGCAAAGATTTATGTTGCTGGGTATCAACCTCCCACCACCCCTCTGTCACCACAGCTTTCATGTGAGACTCATCCCAAAGCTTTTTAGAGCCATCCAGGTAGAGACTGAACTGCAAACAGATGTGGTGGTTATGTTTTACAGTTTTACATATGTCAACCAAGAGATCTCATGGCCTGGCCAGCAGATGCCAGTGGTAATCCTGCAAAGATGGCTGTAAAATCAGCCTGAACACACAGAAAACCAGGGCCCAGCAGTCCACTCTCACCTTTTTTTCTCCCAGAATTAAGTGAAACATTAAAGCTAATGCAACCTGTAATCAGAGCCAGTATTTCCTCAGCATGGAAGCAGCAGGCTGATTTAATTCCTGGCACCTTTTTACAGGAACACCTATGTGCTCAAAGGGAAGCCACCTTAACTCCTACCAGAGCACTTGCTGTGTCCCAGGCTGTCTGGCTTCCAACCCATTCTGAGAAGAGATCTGGACCACTGCAAAGAAAACAGTTACTGTCTTTTGATACTAACAGCTATTGCTCTTCAAATTATCCACAAAGAAAGGGATTATAATCTGCTTTTATAAAAACATGTAACTCTAAATATAAGACTAGTGAAAAAGCCTCCTTCTAGTTATGTACAATTCACCGTTGCTTACTGGCTCCCAAATGTAATAATTAGATATGACCAATATCAAATCACCATTTTATATATAAGCAGTAGGTTAAAGGTGCCAAGAGAGCCAGTAAACCCAAATTACCAAAAAGGCACAATTTGTACAAACAGGCCAAACACCCTGCTGAATTCAGGAGCCAGATAAATTTGAGACATGATGATTCAGGTGAATGCTGCTCTCACAGCAAACATATATTTATCATTGACAGCCATGCTGCATTTTCAGACAGTTTTGTATTTTCACCCTTTTCTGGTTTAACACAGAAAAAAGCAATGTATTCTGATAAAATAAAATAGCAGAAAGCAAGTTGTGCCAGAATTGCAAAGATTAATACCATTTCATACCACTTAGGTTTTCAACAATTACTACAGCATTCCTCTCAATTTTTTTTCCAGCAAAGTTTCAGACATATTTTGACTTTTAGAACATGCAAATTCTAGCATTGGTCTGGAATAAAAAAAATATTTACTTCCTTCTTATCATCCTTCCTTTTATCCTGTACATTCATCATTTCTGCAAACAGAGGCCATTTACTTCACATTCCTGACTTCCCTATTAGCAAGCCCCCCCAAAAAAAGAAAAAAAAAGAAATTAGAGCAGAAAATGCTTAACTTCTGTCTGTAAAGCTTGTCTAGGCTGATAAAAAATAAAAGAGGCTTTCCTCCTAATTTGATTTAATGGTTGTAATGATTTAATGACTATAAATTGAGAAATTAGCAACCACTGGCATCAAAATGAGGAGAGCTGAATTAGAAATGTCCAGTTCTGTAAGTACTGTCAGAGCAGTGTGAACTGAGGCCATGAACAACCACAGGAGCTTCTTTAAGCAGAGGAGTCACCAGCCAAGGGTATGTGGAAGCAAGCTGACATAAATATTTATGGCAAGACCATAAAACTTTTTTTGCTACTTCACTATATGGGATATAAAACTCATTATCCCTAGGGAGTTGAGGCTCTTTGAAAACTTCAGTGAGCAAGGCCTGAGCTAATGGAAGGAGTTAAGGAAGGACCCCATGAAATCTGTTCAACAGGGTAATTAATCACTCCACACCTCACTGACATCCTATGCAAGTGCTGCCAGAGAGTGAGAGAGAAAGGGACCCCATAAACCAGTGCCATTTAGAAGATAAATGTTCCCAAACCTGGTTTAGGAGGATGTTGGTTTCTTTCCTGACTTCTTATTTTCCAGGATACCTATCAACTACTCACCATTCTGGACAAAAAAAGATGGAAAATAATTACAGAAACACAGCTCAAAATAGGAAATACTTGGTATTATTTGACAAGGAAGTCTAATGATTTCCTAGCAAGTGTGAGCACATTGTGTTTTGCTGCGTGATGTACGTGTTCCAGTACATTTAAACAAGTAGGAAATGCAGCAGAGGCAGCAGCTTGTCTGTACAGCTTGAGGTATAACCTCATAATGTAAATAAACATCTTCTCAGGAAGCATTTTGTCTCCTCTTCTTTCCTAGAGCCTGCACTGCACTCCTCAGATAAAACACCTAACTAATATTGAAAACTACTATGGATCAGTGAAGGGCTGGCAAAGCCAACCAAACTTGTGTTATGCACTGGCACCTGGTCCCAAATGGCACAGGAAGGATGTTGGAGCTCAAAGGGGTTTAACCATTGTTCTATGATTTTCCAGCTTTGATCTGGGATGTGTTTGCTTCCCCCAGTCAGCAGTGAGGAGTTACCTACCTGAAATTAATGATTCAGGCACCAGCCAGCCCTGCTTACAAATTAGGGAAAGATAATGAGTGCTGGCTGTCCAACACCTTCATACCAGTGGTCCAGCCTGCTATCACTGTAAGGAGACAAATTTATTCCATTTTGAAGGCCAACAAAGCTTCACCTTTGGCTTCTTGCAGAGTAAGAAAAAAAAAAAAAAGAGGAACAAGTAGATGTAATCACCTGAATGGAAGTCTTCCCCTCTGAGGGCATCTTGCCCTGCTGACCTACAGATCTGACAGCTAACAGGGTGTTTGAGAGGATTATTAATAGTCACAGAGGTTCCAAGTAAAGCAGCAGGCTTAGAGGCACCCCAAACACAAGGCAGTGCAACCCAAGGCACGCAAGCAAAGCTCTGTAGGTGTCTCAGGAGATCTGGCTTTTGTTGCCAAGTTTCTTGGATGTCCTTGGACAAGTTATCTGACCTATTTGTGCCTCATCTCCTCACCTTCTCAGCTCAGAGCAGCCCTCTCAAATAAAACCATTAATGCTTTGGATGCACTCATACAGCAGGGCAATGAATGGTGCAAGTCAGTGAAACTGATCCTCCTTTAACCCTGATGGAATTGTTAATAAAGCAGTCACCATTTGTCAAGACAAAATGGAACAGAAAACTGAAGCAAAGCCATCGTTTAATTTCCAAATGAGATTCAAGGACTGCATTCAGCCCTCCCAGCCTCTGCTGCGTTGCACACATTTTCCTGGAAGCCTCATAGCACACACTGTGCTGAGTAGTGCAGCATCTGTCCCCTATCTCGTCGAGACCAGTATCAGAGCACTAAAGAGTCAGCTAAATGAGGGTGTGAATTACCTCCGCTTATCTCAAGCCAATCCACTGACTCAAGTAATGAGATCCTCAAAAAGCAAGCAGGTTTAAAAACCTCTGTCCTGCAGAAACCCCTCCAGAAGTGCCAAATCCACCTATATTTCCTCCAAGCCCTTCCTAGCAAAGGATGATGTACATCCCAAGAGGAGAAATGTAGTTACACTGTTGTATTCCATGTAGAACTTCAAGTTCCTCTGTGAGGGATGCCCCAAAAAAATGGATGTGTCATAAATTTCCAGGCTTCCCAGCTTACTCAGCCTAACCTGAAGACTGCTATTCCAGAGCTGGGGAACATCAGAGCTCTCTCAGGAGAGCATGGAGCTGTTGTTGGTGCAGTTTGGTTCACTGCCATCCAGTGCCTGTCCCACAGACCCCACCGCTTTAAGTGTCCTGCCTTTCCCCACACAAAACATCTCCTCCTGAAGCCCTAGGAAAAAAAAAACAAAAACCATCTCCTCCTGAAGCCCTAGAAGGTGGTAGTGGACATCCAGCATTTCTTACACATTATGTGGATACAATGGACACAAAATGCTTATTCCTAGGAAGTTTTGTCTCCTTGTTGGAAATTTCAAGTCAAAACCCAAGTAATGTTTCTCTTTTTCAATGCCCTGCCTCCCAGTACCTTGCTTCAAACCCCTGCTACCAGAGTTGGGAGTTTTCTCAGACTGACATTTCCCACACTCTTTTCATGCCATCCAGACTGAGAACAGGACCAAGGTGAAGAAGTTCTGCTGAATCTCTTGGACTGTTACTGTGAAAGCCTAAGGCTGGGAGGGATTAAGTCTGAGATCATTTTTAGTCACAGATTCCTCAACACTTCTTTTCCTCTCATCACAGCACCGATTTCCATTCCCACACCGCCTTGGAAGCTGGGACTGAATGCACACAATCCCCTCCCAGCTCCTGATACTGCACCGTGTAATCCTCCATCCACTTTCAAACACATTTGCCATTTTTCATGTTTGCTGTATCCTTTATTCTCTGGTCCTGGCTACAAATTCCGACAGACAAGCAAAGCAGCCTCTGTCTATACGGCACCAAGCACATCTACAGTGCAGCACTGTGTAAATAAAATGAATTATCTTAAGACAGAAAAAACCGGGGTATTTTCAATTAAACCATTAACAGCCAAGAATGCAGACGCAGCAATAGAAGAAGAGAAAAGGTGCCTGCAAGTTTTAATCAAGGCAGAAACTCACAGAGAAGCATATGCATTCTTATGCAAATCTGCACCAGACGCATCGCACATCTGCTGAAATGGGTGTCGTTTTCCCACAGTTTGCAGAATTAATGTGTTTAACTAAGTGCCTGCCAGTGCTTGCAGTGTAAGAGCTAATTTCTAATGGGGTATTCCCGGTTGGAAAAAAAAAATCCCTTTAGATAATAAAGGATCTAAATCCAGGACTTGGTTTTACATTTACTTAAGTGCAAAGACCCCTTCACCTCCAAGAGCTCCTTGCTTGCACTGCTCCAGCTTGCTTTACAATTAAAAATAATCCCGACTCTTGGAGAAGAGCCTTTCTACATTTCTGTGACCTTTGGAAACCCTATTAAAGAGAATTGACAAATGCTATTCCCTCTTGATCAATTTTATAAAGGTTTTCTGAGATAGGAGGGTGTCAAAACACACAAAGGGCTTTGAGAGAATTTTACAAACCAAAACATAGCAATATTTATTTTCACTTGGTTATTTTCCTTGCAGATACAATTTGTATTTCCATGATTACTATGTGTCTTCACAGAGGATTTTGAAAGAATTCAGATGAGATCTTAACTTCTGACCCTGAGGCTAAAAAGGCATATATGTCAGAAAATACCAAAGTCTCAGCTATTTTTTATGAAAATCTATAAATATTAGTTAAAAGGAATCCATGATCTCATAATAAGTCAACAGGTCACAGTTATGCTCTTCTTATCTTCCCTTTTTTTTCCCCTATTGTTTAAAAATAGGAAACAGCACCACATGAAAATGTTCAGCCAGAGATAAATCGTGTGACTGAAACACAGGAGTCAGGAAACCAGTGTTTTAAAATAATGTCATCCTCATTTTCCCCAGCATACTCTGGTATTGTTGATGCTTCCAAATATTTAAGTGACTTAATAAATTAGTAACCTAGGCAACCTTGCAACAACACAGCCAGCTGAAGGAGTCCAGCTAAAAACTCCCCCCCCAAAAAAAATTTAAAACTTCATTTATGTATAAATTCCTGTTAGTGTTCCTTAAAAAGAGGAAAGGCAAGCAGATTTAATGCCAAAGGGCTGATTATGCAATAAGATTTTGGAGTAAAGCAACCGAGGAGCAAACAGGCTGTGTCCAGCCCCCAGCTCCACTCCAAGTCACCTCTGTCACTGCACAGGAGAATGAGCAGAGAGGATCTGTAATTCACCCCCTGCACGCCTGTAAGAATTCCCTGGAGTCAAACAGGGCTGTTGGAGGAGCTGTCACAGAGCAGGCACGAGCAGATCACCTGGAAGAGCACTTCACTCATCTGATATTCCCTGCTGCTGGCCAGCAAGGGAAGGCAGCTTCTCTGCCCTGTTTTTCATCTGTAGCAAACGCAGTCACTTAAAACCTTGGTTTTGATTAAACTCTGCCTTTTACAATGGGGCTCCAACTAAAATTCATTGTTGCTTATCAACACAAGTAACAAAAGCTTTGTGCTGTCGGCATTCAACGTCTGTCCCTCACTGGGTACCTGAGGGCTGTGATAAGGTCAAACACCACCACAGCAGGCATTGTCCAAACACTCAGGAAATGACATTTCCCGCCCAACGAGGTTTATCTCCCAAGCCTGCTTTTGCACCAACTTTCTGGGGGAGTTAAAAATAAGCCTATTGATCAGAAGGGGAAAGAAACGCTGGTGAACACTGACCTCCTCTCCTTTCCAACACAAGAGTGGCTGCACAGATCCTGTGCAGCTCTCCAGCTCCTTTTCAGCTTTCCAGGGCTCTCTGCATCTTCACCTTATCTTCACCTTATTTCCTAAAAGCAAATGTTCTCCTGCAAGGAACTGGAGATCCATACCCACTCAAAGGCAGTGGGATACAAACCCCAGCCCAGCTCACATCTCAAGGAGGGAAAACCTTAGTGCCAGCCATCTCACCTAGCAGATTGCCTGGCTACGAGGGTTTTATTTGCTTTTTACATTAATTACACCGTTCCCACCTTCCCCTTGTCAGGCGGCCTCTGGAGTAGTTTGTAACTGAGCTGGCGGAGATGAGCGATGAGGTTTGGGAGAGGAGCGGACCGGATCCCCCCGCGTGCTCCGGGCACCCTCGCAGGTCCTGCAGCAGCGCAATGAAGATGCCGCCACCTGGTGGGACCTGCTCGGGCTCGGCCGGAGGCCGGGGGGCAGGCGGGACCCCGGGCAGGGAGGGTGGCAGCTCACACTCCCCATCCCCGCACGCACACCTCGGCAAAAGGCCGGCCAGCAGCATGAGCAGGGCTGGAGGGAAAGGATCTGCTGACAACAAGATGCTACTCGTTACCAAAGCCTGTTGGTACTCATCCAAAGAAGGATGCTTCAGAAATGGATAATCTTTGTGTTTTCAACTACAGCTACAAACAGTGGAATAAAACAAGAACATAAAAAGTAAAGGTAGATAGAAAAAGCTACTTTGACAGTCATAGCAAGGCAGGCTGTAAAGAACCAGAAACCCCCTCAGAACAGAGCTGAAATCATTGATACAAAAGAGCTGAGCAAGGCAGATGACAAACTGCTGGAGTAGATAGCTCACAGAAATTGGGCTATTGAACTGAATTTCACATGATCAGGAGATGCTTCTGCTCAGTGCCCAAGCCACAGCTATTTTTTCATCTCTGCATGACACCACGCACATTAGCATGGCTTCAGTCCTGAGCATGAGTCTGGTATTTTCTGAGAGCCAATACTTAAAAGCCTGGAACTCAGCTCTGAGGCAGCCAAGAGATGTTTCTGTCTGCTTGCACAGGGACTGGGGCTTTTTCTGGAGTTAGAAGCTCTGTCTGCAGATTGATATCCATGAAAAGGCATGGAGCCCTTCTAGCCTGTGCTTAGAGAGCCTTCTCCTCCTGCCAGCAGAAAGGGGGGCGAGGAGGGTCATTCCAGCAGTGAGGAATGTCTCCAGGCTGCCCACAGGATTAGAGGACAAGGTGATGAAAGAGTCCACATCCTATCTGCACTCGAGTTTGTACAACCACCATCAGCTTTTAGCACTGCTGCAAAAAGAGAAAGATATTTCCTAGTCCAGATAAGGCCCCAGAGCAACAATGTCTGTTTGCAGGATGAGCACTCAAGAACAGACTCTTCCCTGTGCTATTTTTTACATATTTCAGCAACTCTTCTTTTGCAGTTTTAGCACAGGAGCTTTTGCAGCGAGCTTAGAGCAGGCACATCATCAATGAATCAGACAACCCCATCACAGAAGTTTGCAACCTGTTTAGACACAAATTGTACATCAGGCAAAACCCAATCCTACCCCCATCACATGCAACATTTAACACCAATGCTGTGATGCTGGCTTTAAAATTCATTCCTGCAAAATCCATGGATGTTCAGTCAGCCACACCAGGCAATGTAATTGCTCTGTTTCCACAGTTAGCACTGAAAATGCTGTCTATTCAGTTATTGCCCTGCCTCCTCCTCACAAAACCTGTTTCAAAGAGCAGAGAAAAAGACCTTGAAACATGGGTGGATGCTTTCAAAAGTCAGTTATCACTTTTAGAGAGGGGAAAAAAGTAAAAAAATCAAAGCATTAATCCAGGCAAGACACCTCCCCCCTCCTAGCCGTTGCACACATGCCACGAGTCTGAATGGAAGCCGTCACCCAGAACACATGTCGATACATATTTTACAGAAACATTAGTTGTGTGTCAAAACCAGTTCTTGGAAACATCATCTAACAGCACTCACATGATTTGTGTTTCACGAGCAATTAAACCTATCACTCTGACAAGCAACTCTGCTGCTCCTGTCCACCGTTCAAACATCAGCTTAGAGGAAACTAATTATATTTCAAACTCCGTCCATGGGTAAGGAAACTGTATTTCCATGATAATGTCCTGGCTAATTCACTTAAGCAGAAGCTGCTGAACCTCCAGAGCACAGAATGAAACAGCCACCCTTGGAACTAGTGCAGCTAAGGCAGGAAATGCAAAAATAGCCAGACTGTGATTTAGATCTCGTAGTGAAGTCAGACAAGACCTCAGTGTCACACTGAAATCACATCCCAGACATTGTAAAGTCCTACTGTATTCACATCACTGTCATACTGCTGGCAAGCCACAGAACCCAGCAACGATGGGACTTCACTGCTAAACTCTTTTCTCTGTGCTAGCAGATGAAGTTTCACAGGCTCTGCAACCAGACCAGCTCTCCTCATGGTAGTAATTGCTTCTCTGGACAGAGACAAAGTGGATGGCACACAACTGCCAAGTAGAGATGCACAGAAATAAACAGCTGTCTGTCTTGAAGTGGCTGCTGAGCTCTTTTTCTTTAAAATACATGCTTCCACTACTAGGGACACTGTTCAGATAGTCACCTTTCATTTGGAGCAACAGCCCTACAAGGCAGTTCACATTCACAGAGACACGTGGAAATGAAATGCAGTGACATCAAAAGCTGCATTTCTCACCGAGCCAGAAAACGCTTCTCCACTTTTCATGTGCTCGATATTCCTTCCCTCCCCCAGCCATTCACGGTGAAATAATTAGTGTTAGTGTTCTCATTGTTTATCAGACAATACAGACAATAAGGCTAAGCTTTCTGCTCCTGTTTTCTTTCGCTATGCTGCTGTGGTTCCTCAAACAACTGTGCAAGGCTTTACTTTTAATCCTATGAATAACACTTGTCACTCATAGGTTTGTAACCCATATTTAGCTGTGCACAAACACACTGCACATGGCACAGTTTCAGCTTGATTCATTGTCTGCAAACTTCTCCAGATGTGCTCATGCAAGGAAAAAAAAAGGCTAATAAACAGGAGGAAACAAACAAATACCAGCTAATCCGATTGCAATTTCTTAGGGAAGGAGAGAAGACACTAGCACATCAGATTCTTTATGAGGGAGAGGGATAATGACTTGTTTTTAAACACAGACTAGGAATAATTAGTTATTGTCCTTGGGCTACAAGATGTGTTTTCATGTGCTTGAAGTGCATGGTGATTTTTATAGCCTGTGAGCTAGCTGGGCCCTGTCACAGTGGATTTTCCCCATTTATCTCCACGTTAACGTCAAACTACAAGCACATCACAACATATGACTTTATCAGCAAGCAATGTTCCTCACTGTGGCTAATTTTGAAACCACATTCCTGCTTCCACTCATGGAAGATACAACCTTGGGTAACAATCAGATAGGCTGGTGCCAGACATCCTCTCCTTAAGTACATTCTCATTTTACCTTTAGAAAGTGTTCTCAACAAACAAACAATCTGAAGACAAACGGCTTTCTTTGGAACTCCTCTCAACAACAGCAGCGAGATACTTTTGCATAAGGCTGCATTTTATAGTCCCAGCTCCAGGCTGGGATTAACAAAAGCAAGGTAAGCAAGAAGCAGCAGGCTAAACAGTGCAAACTACTAAAAATCCCAAACTTCTATTACAATTAATTCTGCTAAGTATAACTTCACTCATTGATGCACCAGACAGAAAGCAGACAGACAACCTCATCCCACTGCACCAGCTTTTCAAGCTTCCAAAATAAACACAAAGGTCTTTGAACAGACCATGCTCTCCAGAAAACCTGCAGCCTGATCTTCCTCATTTGATATGTGTGAAGGCTCAGGCTGGTGGTACTCACAATAATTACCTGCCATCAGCCAAGAAATGCAGCAGAGTTGTTGCAGATAACTTATTCATGTCATCGTTGTGTTTCAGGAATAACACAACCAGTAACAGATCGGTGACACGGGTAACAGAGAGCATTTGCTTCTAGTTTTACAGGTCAGGGAAAACCTGGAGAACCTCGTTGGGAACCAGGGCAGGGGAGGAAGAAGAAAGGGACAATCATCAGAGTAAAACATGTTAAAAAGTCCCAATAAAAAAGTGTTTTTACAGGTTCTCCATCATCATAGAAACCTGGAATGGTTTGGGTTGGGACCTTAAAGATGGTTTTGTTCCAACCTCCCTGCCATGGGCAGGAACATTTTCCATTAGACCAGGTTGGTCCCATCCAACCTGGCCTTGAACACTTTCAGGGAAGAGGCAACAATAATAATATCAGACAAAGGTAACATGTGCACACACCACAACCTTTTCGAGGCTGGACCATCAAATTTGTTACAGGAGGGAAAACAAAATAATGCCTGCAGTACTCTTCACTCTGAAACGTGGGAGTAATTATCCTCAGATTACCAAGACAAACAAGAGGGAGAGACAAGGAAAAGATAAAACAGAATTTCCACTATTTAGGTGCCGATCGAGAGATAAAATCCGACTGCACTTCAGCTGGGAGCCTAAACAAACCAGAGGCCCGACCACATAAATCAAGCTAATTTAAAAAGGTTACATACCAGGGAGAGTTTGACAAAGAAGGGGAAACAACCCCGCGTCCCGCGCTGCTGAGGACCCTAACATCCTTTTTATAAATTACAAAGGTGCCAATGTAACACAGACCAGTAAGTCTGAGGCGACGGGACCCACGGTCTCAGCACCTCGCGGGCCTTTTGCAGCTCATTAATACTAATTAGATCCGGGAGTGCTCAGCCCCGCCGGCACCGCATCCCGGGCACACATCCTGCGGCTCCGGGCACACAAAGCTCGGGACGCGGATCCCAGCACCGGAGCATCCCGCACCTCGGCGGCGGGGAAGGCGTGGCCGGGGCGAGCCCGGGGCTCCGGGAGCCCGGCGGGGAGGGGGAGGCAAGGAGCCGCGGGGAATTGGGAGCTTCGGCCGCGGGGAGAAGAAGAAAGGGAGAAAGAAGTTGGGGCCGGGAAGTTTTCCGCCGCTCCCCGCCCCGGCGCCCCTTACCGTAGACGCGGACCCAGCCCTGCTGCTGGCAGACCGACTCCCGCAGGACGCGGTCCAGCGCGCTGCCCGCCTCCAGCTCCTCCGAGCCCGGCTCCGGCTCCGCGAAGGGCTCTGCCGCCCATGCCGCCGGCTCCACCGCCGCTCCCGCGGCCGCCTCCATGCTGCCGTGGGGACGAGGAGGCGCCGCCACCGCCCGCGCTGCGCCCCGGCCCCGCTTCGCCTTAGTGCGGCTCCATCCCTCCCTCCTTTCCTCCCTCCCCCGGGCCGCCCCTGCCCGCCCTCCGCGTCAGCGCGGGCGGAGCCCCGCCGCCCCGCCCCGGGCCGGAGGGGAGGCGGGCGGTGGCGGGAGGCTCTGCCCCCGCTGACCCCGGAGCCGCCGGCAGCCCTTTCCCCGGCCCCCGCCTGCCCCTGAGGCCGCCTCGCTGCGCGGGGCTTCGTGTGGCAGCCCGGAGGAGACTCAAGATGGTTCCTCCTCTCAGCTCCACGGCGGCTCGGGAGAGGCGTCCCGTAGGAATACGAGTCGGGATGGTCCGGCCGGGGCCCATGCCCCTCACAGCGGCCCATGGCACAGCGGCCCGTCCCCATCACAGCGACCCATGCCCATCACAGCGGCCCGTGCCCCTCACAGCGGCCCATGGCTCTCACAGCGGCCCGTGCCCATCACAGCGGCTCATGGCTCTCACAGCAGCCCATGGCACAGCGGCCCATGCCCTCACAGTGGCCCTTGCCCTCACAGCAGCCCGTGCCCCGCACAGCGGTCCGTGCCCCTCACAGCGGCCCTTGCCCCTCCGTGCCCCTCACAGCGCCTCATGCCCCTCACAGCGCCTCATGCCCCTCACTGCAGCCTGGCCTGTTCTCCCAGTCACGCCAGGGTGATGGGTCAGTCTCAAACAGCCCCGGCTGTCGTGGGGATCCCCAGGCTCAGACCTGCACTCGCACGCCTGACCGAGACTGATAAATCTTTCATGCTCTCACACCGGCTGTTTCTCTCAGGTACATGAGGAGATGTGCAAGGAGGGCAGCTGGCTTGATGAAGTGCATTTCATTTAGGGGATTTGCGGGCTGGTTTGTCCTGAATGTGTATTTACTGACCTCCCCCAGTACATCGTGTTTCAGTTTTCTATTTCCCGTTTGTATTTTGGTGAATTTCGCAGTGCTTGAGGTACATGCTCTTTAGAAGTCTAGAGTAGAACAGCTGTGAATAAAGCATGCAGCCTGCAGTGTCTTTTAAATCATGGCATTATGACTTGAATTTTCAGGGAAGGTGGGCAGAGGGGTTCAGCTTGCTTTGGGTTCCATCCCTGTAATCTCTTGGACTGAGTCTGGCCTGTCCATGATCAATATGGACTGTGTGGGCTCACTCCAGCACCCAGATCCAGTGATCATCTCCACTAGCACAGGCTGTTTCCAAGGGCTCACCTCTGTACACAACTTAGAGGCACAAACAGTTTTTTTCAGCTCTTTATTGAAAGAGCAGTTGATTTAGTGTGGACCTGTAGCAGTTATGCTGCCATAAAGCTGCTTTAAAGTAGATAACAGTTCCCACACCTTCTAAACACACTTCTGTCATCTTGTTTTGTTTTGCAGCAGAGCAGAGCAAGCAGGTTTACATTGCAAGTTGTGGCTGAAGAACAGCAGCTTCACTTAGAAAGGAAGGACTGCAACTCTGTGAGCTCTGAAGCTTGACAGGTCCCAGTCCATTGCCTGAACATGAAGGTTTGTCTTAGGAGTTGCCAAAAGCTCCTCTTGGGAGTGAACAGTGCCCTCCTGAAACATGTGAGTTGCAGTACCCTCACACCACATAGTTGTGTCTGTCATGGAAGCTGCATTAAGTGTTTCAATGTAGGAAGAAAGTCCTGCCAGCCCCATGACTAATTGATGAAACCTCATTTCTGTGAGTTTCTGTCTCATGCTTGACTGAGAGCTTGACCTGAATCTTGCCCTACAATTGGGTTATTCTCTACCCAGCTGGAAGGGAGCAGGATGGGTGGGCATATGCACCCTGCTGCAATTTCCAGGCTGAGTTGGAAAATGAAGAAAGCTCCTTCTTCCAAATGTTAGGTTGTTTCCTGATTGGCAGAAATGGTGTACTCCAGTTTCCTACAGATTCATACCTGGCAGAGGGTGGATACCCTCAGTGAAGAGGCTTGTAGGATCTCACTGAGCCAAGATTAGCTCTTCTTGCACCTTTATCCCACTGTTTGTTTTGTTTAAAACAAACCAGTGAGTTCAGCACTTCCTGAGGTTGTAGGAGGTAAGAGACAGGACCAGGGGAAAGAAAGATCCAGTGAGTTTAATGGTGTCAGCCTCAATTCTCTGGGGGAAAAAAAGGGTCTTTAAAACTACCATTTTAACCAGGAAGAGTTAAACCAGGATGAAATCTGGTGAGGATTTGACTCTCCACCACTGTGACAGGTGTGATTCTGCACAGAAGCAGCACAACTGGGACATCCAGTAACATTTCCTTGCTCCTTCCCACCCTAAAACATGTTCTGCAGCGTGGTTTCCAAAGTTCTGGGAGTTGAGGGTGTGCAGGATACTCCTTCCAGAGCAGACATCTGCATAAATTGTCATAATAATACTGTAAAGCAGTAGGAAAAGCAGTTTTCCCTCCTACGTGCTCTCTACCCCTGCTCATTCCCAATGCTCCTGATAATATAAAATGCACATATTCTCCCTGCTTATAATTTAGTGGCCACAATCCAATAAACTCCTCAAAGTTTTCCCCTCCTGCTGTCCCCACAGCCCCCTTCTTGCCTCCAGCCTCCCAGAGACATCCCCATCCCTGGGCTCTTTCCCTGCTGCAGGAAACTCACACAAGCAGACACGGGGGGAAAGGGGGATGAAGCTGCTTTGAGAAGGAGAGGAGCTGGCCTGTAGTGAGGGAAGGATGTGGCTGCTAAGCTTCTGCCAAAAGTGGAGATTGAAAAAGCTGCCACACAATCCTGGGACAGCATTTACACAGGAGCAGTGCAAGGCAGCAGCAACTGGTTCCCATCAAGTGAGGACTGGTTGGATCTGCAAGTAAGATCAAGCCATCCCAACAGCAAGGTCTGGAAGGACTGGCTAGTGTGGTTTCTGAAATTCACATGGCACCAGAAGACAAAATCCATTCTGCAGCCTTTATTCGTGGGGTTCAGGGCAACATAAACAATAATAAAGAGCAGGATGACTAAAATAGGAAGGCTGGTTTTGCGGGCATGACAGGAGCAAAAATAGACATATTTTATAAATAAAGATGTCCTGGAAATCAGAGACTCCCAAGTTTCATGCTCACCAGTTCAGCTGTTCTGGCTGGGGGTCTTCTCCACCAGTAGTGCTCAGGGGATTTGTGAAGGCATAAATGAGCAGTAATATAAGCACATGCATGAAATTCCCTTCATGTAAACCAGCCCCATTAGTCGATGGCCTTGTGGATGTCATTTTAACCAACAGACTCCAGTTAAATTAGGGCTGGGGGGTTGCTCAGAATAGGTTAAATCCAAGTATTTGAAGAGAGCTGCACACGAATTTTCATTAATACTGCTGTATGTGTTGTTAAAGAACTCAAAGTACACCAGTGTGGCTTGAGAAAAGAAAGCTTTTGAGCTGACCTTCTTCCAGGAGAATGAATTAATGTCTTCAGAAGTGAACAAGTCTCACTTCAGTGATCTTATCTCAAAAAAAAAAAAAAAGGCAATAAGAAAATGAGAAGAGACACGGAGGAGGGAGGTAAGGACAGTGGAAGTGATGGGATAGATACCATATGAGGAGGTAAGACTAGAAAAACAAGGAGGCTCCAGTTTGGAAGAACAAAACCTTGGGGCAAATAAAGACAGAGAAGTCTGATGAGGTCAAGAGAGGTCTGGTATGGACCTGAAATTCTTTTTCCCTTTTCTTCACAACACAAGATCATGGAGAGAAATGTTCAGGAGCCAGGTCTCAAGCAGACAAAAGGAAGTACTTTTTCACACAACACATAATTACACTGTGGAACTTATTGCCACAGGATGTCATGGAGGCCAAAAGTATAAATGAATGAGGGAAAAAAAAAACAAAAGGGATTACACAAATTCATGCAACCTCCGGCTTAGGAAGTCCCTCAACTGCTGATTACCAGGAGCCAGGAGGAAATGCCGGAGGAAGGATCACTTTATACTCTCCCTCTTCCCATATCCCTTCCCAAGCATCTGCAGCTGGCCACAGCCAGGCCCTGCTTGTTGCCCAAGTGGACATTTATTCTGAGACAGCCTGACAATGTTTAGATCCTCCTGGGAACTCCCTTAGGGATGGAGCCTTAGGAACCAGAGGTGTCTCCTGCAGAGACACAGGACTGACCCCTCATTTTGTTACCTGCAGCCCAATGTGGTCCCAGTGAGGTCTGTGGTGGCCACTCTTTTCTGGTTTAGGCTGCTGTAATTGAGGCCAGATTGAGCCCTGGAACCTTCAGAGAGACTCTTCCGCTTTCCCTGCCCCTGGGATTAAGCACTGAAATCTCTCTGCTAAAACCCTCTTTGAACGGGGATGGCAGATAATGCACAAACTGATTAAAAAAAACCCCAGCACTGGGGAAAGTTAAATATTAAAGAGCCAAGGCCCAGTTTTAACTGCTGCTGCCGTCCCTCCTTCATCTCGTGCCAACTGCCTCCAGGATACATGTGCTGACACTGGCTTTCTACCTCACAAAAGCGGCCACAGCACGGGCTTTAAAACTCAGCCCATTAATACTGGGATAGGAAGCAGAAAAATAGAACAAAGGCAGTGAGGGACTCCCCTGGTTCCCACTGTGACCGTGCCCAATCCATCCCTGCAGCATCACAGGGCATGGTATCCCTACCCCAGTGAGGCATTCTGCCCCTCTGACTTCCCAACATTAGCTGATTGAAAATATTTTGCTGCCTGCTTTGCCCTGCTGTAACTAAACTATAATTTTCACTAGCAGAGAGGAGGGATTTGGGAGAAACATCTGGTCTCATTTCATCAGGATAACAGCTCTGTCTCTATTTATACCCACACTGGGATCGCTGTGCCTCTCAGCTGTTCTGCTCCTGACAGTCCCTTTCAAGCTGCCGTGTCCTGCTCTGTTGGGGCAGGCACCGGGTCGAGGCCAACCCTGCTGCCACGTGAAACAGGAACCAGGCCCAAAAATGTGAGCTTGTGAGAGCTTGTCCCCTCCACACCTGGGGCTTGCTGTCTGCCACGCTGGTGACAATGTGGCCTTGATGGATGGTCGCTCCTGTCCTTGTATCCTGCTGGGGAGAAAACAGGGAAAACCCATCTGACTAGACAGTTTGTTGAACTGGATGATCTTTAAGGTCCCTTCTGACCCAAACCATCCCTTAACTGGAAAATAATTTTCTTAGTAATCCCAGAGACTTTGTTGGTCAGGGATCAGGCCTGCAGTGATCAGCCTTATTGGTTTGAATACATCAACCTCAGTAGTCTGAAGTTTTCTCCGAAATCACAGTGAGGAAAGATCAGCCAGCTCTGGCTTTTCTGTAAGGTGTTAGCAAATGAACTGTGACCCTACAGAGGCACGGGAAGGTCGGGGACTCTGCTGGGGAAGGCAGCACGTCCTACTTAATTCACCACAGTGGGAAAAATCCACTCTGCTGCCTCCCCTCCAGTGCTCACAAGACATCACATCTCATCCAGCATGTTTAAAAAAACCCTCAAGTCAAATGGCCAAGTACCTGGAAAATTACCACGTAGCACGTTCAGCAGTGCAAGTCAGGGTCTGAAAGGAGCTCGTACCCTGAATGATGATGGGGTGTGGGTCAGCATTCATCATCTCAAGCAAGTCTATCCCACTGCCCTGCTTTTCCCTCAAACAGGCTGTGCCTCTGCTCCCATCCCAATCCCCTTACAGCCCCACGTGCCCCCAGCACACAGCTATTTTGGCATCACTCCCCCTCCTGTTTTCAGCAGCTCTGGAGTGTTCATTAATTATTTTCTTACACTCAGCTGCTAAAGGAGGAGCCGCTCGGAGACACAGGGGTTTTGTAACCCAAATGAGACCAGCGTTTTCAGATGCTCCTATTGATTGTACTAAGGTTGCAAAGTCCCTGGAGCAGGGTTGAATTTCACCCTGCATTTCTACCCTCTGATGTGATCCTGCCCCTTCAATATACTCCTTCAGAACGCTCTTCTCAGCTGTGACCTGAGGTTCAGTAGATCAATATTTGTTTACTCAGCTTGGGTCTAATTTTCATATGTGCTGGGTAATCCAAGTCCACCTGAAAGCAGCAGATAGGGCCACTCCTGCCTGTTGTGTGAATCAGGCTGAAATGTGGACCCTGCCTGAAACACCAGCCTTTTGGAGCAACTTGAGGCAGGAAATATGACTCAGTCTTGGGAGAACATCATCCAAATATAAACCCTGGTGATGCTGTGGACAGTTGGGCTGAGGGGTCACCAGCTGAACCCTTGTGAGCTCTTCACTTCCATGACTTTTCTGGCTGAGGAACATTTTTCTTCCTCATTTGAGTCACTCCTTTTGTGGCGCATTAAATATTTTTGCAAAATGTGTCAGAAGTGCACCAAACCAGCCATCTCTATGTAATTGCTGAGAAATGTTCTCTCAACCTAAGTAAAACTGTTCAGAGGAGGCTGAGGGAGCAACCTGAGATAACAGCACCTTATCCTTCCAACAGCATATTCTTAGGGTGAAATGTGCCTTCATCTCTACCCCTTTATAAAAAGCAAATGTGAAGGCATATGCAGCACTAAATGTAATTTTTTTTTCCCTCCTCATGGGATTCGGGGAGGAGGGAAATGAAGAAAGGCTGGTGCTGGCATAGAAAGGTCTGATTTTGGAACTTTGGAAACCAAGCTCAAGGAATGGATGGATGTGGCCATGCCAGGGTACCTGAAGTCTGATTAAAGGCTCTCACAAGTCAGCACAGAGCCCTTGTTAAAGAAGGTAGAGGTTCTTCTCTGTCTGCTGGAGCTGCTCAAATCCTATTCCATGACAACACATCCCTTCACCTTGCAGGTCAGGAATATCCAGACATAAAAAATCCTTCAGCCTGTCAAAAGCAGTCAGCTGGCTTTAAAGCCCAAATGACTTTTTCTTTTTTAAATTTCTCCTTTTAATAGTGGCTGCCTGTCTGCTGCTGCCCTGACTTTAAAACAAAATAACCAGCCTCCAGCAACCTTCAGAACAGATCTGTAAAACTCTCCAACTGACTGTAACAAGCAAAGGCAAGACTGTGACAAACCTGCCAGCTTTCTCTTCATGGGCTGGATCATCTTCAGGGAGCCCAGGACTGGCATTTAAAAATGCAGCCTTTGAACAGGTCCCTTTTTGGGGATAAAGCTGGTCCCCAGGACACTGGGGAGGTGATGGTAGCAAATGCTGTGATGAGTCAGTGCAGAAAAGGTCATGGGATGAACATGGGGTCAGTGAAAGGCTGCAGTTACTGGACTGTAACTCAGCCAGAGAGGTTTGGGGCTTGTCTTTGAACAAGAAATGAGGGTAGTAAGGAAGGAATCATGTGTTTGTCTCTGTTTGTCTTGTCAGGCTCCTGGTTTGGTGACTTGGCTTGAACTTTGAGCAAAGAGTAGTCACTGGATTTATCTCCATCTCTCGAATCGTGGGCTTCTTTTTCTGGGATTCCTGTATTACAAATGTAACCAACTTCCCTCTGCTGTATTTTTGTTCTCCCTTGCCCAGATAGATGGGTTCTCTTCCTTCACTATTGTGAGCAGAGGCAGATGCAAATAAACAGGCACTTGTGCTCTGCTGTGTGGTTACCTAGAGAGGCTGTTGTTTGCAAACAAAGGCTGTACCAGCACACAAATAACCTCACTTGGTGTAGCCTGGAGATGGCTCTTCATTACAAACACAGCCCTGGGGTTCTCCATGCTGCACTGCCACATTTACCACAGCATCATTCACCAAGCAGGAGTGATCAGGAGCACTGTGAGAAGCTGAGACTTCAGAAAAAAAGGAGGAGCAAACTCCTCCTCTCCCCTCCCAGAACGTATTGTTCGCTGAGATGTTTGAATAAATAAAGGAAAAACACTGCTCTGGAGCTTGTAACAGCTCACACACACACAAATACAACATCCAGCCTTCTCCTCTGTCTTGTGAGCAGACCCTGAGAGAGCTGATGCACATTCCCTTGCACCACAAACAGGAGCTTCTTCTGATTTTACAGGGCATGGATGGATGTCAGTTAGGGGGATTTCCTCCTGGACCACACAAAAGTGCTTGACTGGAGCTGCCAGCTCTCAAAGGAATTCCTGTGTCCCACTAGGAGGGCACCTGCAAAGATGCTGGGTTGGAGATGCATCCCTGCCACTCACCTGTAAACCTCCTGAGAGCAAAGCTTATCCCACAGGCCATGGTGGGTCTTGGTCCAGGAGCAGGCATCACTGTGACATGGATGAGATACTCAGTCCCTATTAAACACACAGAGATCATTAAAGCTTTCTGCTGATGCTTGTGGTTGTCAGGCCACCTTTAAAATAAGATGTAGGCACGCCAGAAGTGGGCTGCACAAACCAAAGCTGAGTCTCAGTGCAGGAATGGTGGAAAATGGCTGTGTGGTGCTGGTCACAGCAGCCCTGCAGCCCTAAGAGTGCAGTCAAGGTGTAGGGTTGTGAGGAGGAGATTTGGGACAGTGGTAGAGAGGCAGGCTGAAAATCACAGAAACATCTTGGCCACTTGAGAAGAAGCACCTGAACAGCTACACTTCCACTGAGCACCAAGATTTAAGCCCATGACAACAGCCACAATGAGAGCTGTGAGGTAGCTTTGTGTTTCTCAGTGTCCTGAGGAGAAGGTCTGGGCTCCCTTAGTTACCATGTGAACCTCAGGTCTCACTCCTCAGGCCTTCATTTTTCCTGCCAGGGTCTCTGCAAGGATTTTGATGCTCTGTCCCACTGGGTGAGAGAGTACCAACCGACCTGGGTATTTATTTTACCTCCAGGAGATACCTGCTGCTCATGCTGTGCCTACAGGGTGTTTGGGGCATCAGATATTCTACCCAAGTCATTTAAAATGCCCCAGGGAAAAAATACATCCATGCTTTTCCAGGAATAGAGCAGGCAGTTTGGAGCACAGGTGCCAGCAGTGCTATCCATACAGGAGGGGAGAGAGTCCTGAAGGTGTTGAGCAGCTTGGAGCAACACTCAGCTGCTGCAGCACAGGAGAAGGCCAGCAGCATAGGATGGTGCTCTGTTTACAGTCCCTATTCTTCCCTTAATTACAAGCTTCAGCAATGGCTAATAAAGATGATCCAAAACAAATAAATTGAGATGCTGCTGTAATTAAGTGGCTTTTGCTGCGTGCAGTGAGCCAGACCCATCTGTGTCGTAGTTCAGCAGAAGCCAGGAGGGTTCCACAAGGGATTCATTGCAATTGCATCTGAGCTGCTTCTAAGGTGGAGCTGACCATCCTGTTTGCTAAGAAACACCATTCTGTCCCCCAGACAGTGATCCTGGGCAGGGACACATCATTCACAGACATTCAAGCTGGTTGCATCTGCCTTCATGGCAGGTACATCCAGGTGAGACCTTCCTTGCATGTGGGAGGGAAGCTGGAAGCTGGTGGGAAGCAGCATTTGTTCCTCTGGGCAGAAAATCCCACAGGGATGACACTTGGTGCTCTGCCCCTGGTTTTTAATCAGGGCTGTACAGCAGAGACAAGGAGCAATTACTGCTGGCTCTGTGCTTATTTGATGGATGAAATGAGCTGACAGACTCCCTGTGGCAAAGAGCAGCAAAAGGCTTTTCAGGTTGTCCACTTGAGCTCCAGGTGAGGGCTGATGCCTGGCAAGGGCAGATGTGAAGGGCAGTGTACACAGAGCCCTGACTGCCCTGCAGATTGAATTGCAGGAGCCTGAGCTCCC
The DNA here is from genome assembly GCF_028018845.1 of Melospiza georgiana. Taxonomy (NCBI): domain Eukaryota; kingdom Metazoa; phylum Chordata; class Aves; order Passeriformes; family Passerellidae; genus Melospiza; species Melospiza georgiana. The sequence goes on from NC_080438.1 coordinate 4,979,787, forward strand.
AAAGCACAGCTAATGCTCCCACAAGCCTCCCCTGTCCAGATGTGCAGTGTCCACTCCTCTCTGCAGGTACAGTCCAAAATGTTTAGGGCTTCCTGTGCATGGGTGCAGATTTTAGCCTGAGAAATGCTGAGCATCTGGGAGCTGCATTGGGTATTTTTCCTCCCACTTCTGTATTTTCTATAGGAGTGTGGTCTCAGCACTTCTATAATCACAGCTGATATTTTAAAATTCACTTGTCCCAGAGAAGAGCCAGTTCATGGACCTTTTGCAGGATTTTAACCCAAGTTGTGCATGAGGTCTAGTAACAACCTGGTATGTCTAAAAATGGTCCCAGCACTCAGCCTGAGCCTGCTCCCCTTCTCTTTCACATCACCACAAGGCACCAGGGCTACTGGTCATGACCCCAGTAAGAGAGGCACTCTCTCCCTAAGCTACCAAAATCCCACCTACTGGAGCTAATCCTTGAAGGGAAAAGGGGATACACAGAAAATCTCACAGCCATTGTGTTACTGTGCATCCCACACTGTGGCACTAAGCACAGGGCACAGATCCTGCCTCTCCCTCCCATTTGCCCTTTAGAGCTCTTGCAGGATTTTATGAGAGGAGTTCACCTCTCTTCCTGATCCTGAGTGCCAGATAAAAGGGTGCTCACATGCAAACCTGCTGCTTCACTCCAGATAAAGAAGCACAGGTGGTGTGATCACTGCTGCCAGGCGGGAGCTGCCTCCAGAACAATCAGCCAGCCAGGTTTTCCCCACACCAGAACAATCAGCCAGCCAGGTTTGCCCCACACCTGGCAGGACACAGGCAGGGACAGCCACGCTGGCACTGCCACACCCAAACACCCAACCCCAGCCCTGGCTCTCTGTCAGGCAGCTGCTGTGTGGAGCACTAATGCTGGGTGGGCTCTGCTCTTCCTCTTAGGTCACAGCTGTAACAAACAGCCACACTGATTTCTCCACCCCCAAACTTTTTGTTTCATCCTCCCTCCCCCACATGCATTCCCATCTGCCTTCTGGACAGAGAGTTTTTATAGGATGTTTCAGCCCAAGAAGCAGATTGTTTTCTCTGAAAATAGATTTCTCCAAAAATCACGCGCAAGAGGCAGCGCAGCTTTGGGAGTGTGGGATCCCCCAGGGGAAGGGACAAAGCTGTGGTTAAACCTTGGGGTGGAGAGTCAGCAGATCAGGGTTCTCACCCCCTGGCTCTCTGAGCTCTGACTCAACCCATGGCCCCTGAATGTTTGGTTTCCCCTTTGGGAAAACCGGTGTGATGACACACTGTGATGGCAGCACACAGCCCTCTTTTACTGCTGGGAACCACAACAGGCTTCTGCAAAGGCACATTCTCTCAAAAAATATTTTAAAAATTAAAAATAAGCTTTTGGACACCAAAATGCTCCTCTGCAAAGTTTTCATCTGGTGTGGTTTACTGAAGCTACAAAGATCTGCTTAGATACTCTAAATATTTACCTGGCATTTTTATATTTGCCCAATACTGAAAGCAGCAGTCAGTGCTCAGTCCCCTGGGATGCACAGCTGTGCCCTGGGTGCTGTGCTGGGAGCAGGACTGTGAGGAGCTGCAGTGACCCTGTTGCTTCTCAAGTCCCCCCAGGCTGGGACAGGGCATCCTCTCTTTTTTCCCATTCTCTTTTCCCCATCGTTCATCTCTCCCCTTCAGCACCCTCTGGCTCCCCCAGCTGTGCCTGCACTCAGCCCCACTGCAGGGCTTCCTTTGCTTTCCCCCAAGCCCAGCACTGAAGATCTCTGCTCCCATACCAACATTTGGAGCACCCCAAAGATGCTCCTTGGCTTCATTTGTAAGAGCTTTATGAAACACTGCCCTGCCAAGAGCATGGTGGAGCCTTCCCTCTTGCAGGCTCTGGGACAGCCCTCCTGAACAGGAGATGCTCAAGGCTACCAAACTGGCAGAGCTTCTGGTCATGTGGAGTGTCTCATGCCCTGCTCTGCAGCCCCACAAAGTACAGGGATCACTCCAAGTCTTGTGTGGCACTTATGGGTCACTGAGGATAATCTAACACCCTTACACTGGGGAAGTAAATCAAGTCATGTTTCTCAAGGGGGCTTCTACCTGCCCTGCCTGTCTTTGCTGTTCCTCTGCTCCCCTCTTTCAGCCCCAGTCATCTCCCCCTCCACCACCCCCTTCCCTTTGGATCTCTCCTTGTCCCCTCTACAAACACTGACAGGGTAGTGGCCACCAGCTTCACACCCTGGGGAAAGCCCTGCTCTGGGAAATTGATTGTGCCTCCAGCCTCCAGCCCCCCTCTTCAAACCCTCTGCCCTGTCCCTTTGCCGTGAAAACCTCCTTAACATGAGAACCTGCTTATTTTTTATAGTATTTGGGCAACACCTTACAACAGCATAAGCCCTGTTTTCAAATCAGCCCCTTTAAATGCTGCATTAGTAAGCAAAATTCCCTCTCTTCCCTGAGACATCTCCAGGCTCTTTACCAAGAGGAAAAGAGTCTTTGGCTCGCTTTAAGAAGTGTGGACACTGAATTTACACAGGTGACTTGGCCAAGATCTTCCAGAGGAGGAGCAGCAGCACAGCTGAAAGTTATTTTAAGTCCCATCCCAGTGAACCTTGCTAAGAACAGGAATAAACAAAGTTACGTGAATGTTGCAAAAAGTGTACAAGATGGAGGAGAAGAGGAAGGTTAATCCAGGATGCAAGGCAGTGATGTTCAGAGCTCCCTCCTCTCCCACATGTCACTTCCAGTGTCTGCCAGCACATCCCAGACTACACCCCACCACAGTGGAGTGTTCAGGATCTACTTGCCTCATTTTTTGAAAAGCAACCTCATTTTTCCTAAATATTTCCACTAGGGAAAGGGCATGTCAAGCTTAAAATCCTCAAAGCCCCATGTACCTGCACCCAGGAGCTAAAATCCTCACAAGCCTCCTGCAATGATCAAAGACTAAAAGAAAAAACCATCCAAAACTGTCCTAGCACTGCTGCTCCTCAATGCTTGCTGCCCAATTCCCACCACCTCCCACGGGACAGCATCACCTGGATCAGGAAGATGATGCAGGAAATCTACCTGCACTAAGGATCTAAAATCCATGGAATTCTCCTGTAATGATCTACCCAGGAAGGTGGATCGTTCATTCAAAGGAAGAACGTGCCTTTCAGTGCCTGGGTAATGCTTGCATGGTCCTTCTCACACCAAGCTCTTCCTGCTGGGCCACCTCCTTTGGTTTTCCAGTCCAAGTGTCTCCTGTGTCTTGGTCACAATCCAAAGGGGTGAAAATGTCTCCCCTCCTCTGCAAAAGCACCCCGGTGTTCCCGAAGAGAGGAAATCCCTCTCCAGTGAAGCAGAGCTGTTGCTGGGCTGTTGCTGCCATCTTCTGTCCATCTGGCGTTTTGCTGCTCACAACTTCCCCAGCCTTTGGCCCGTGTCAAGGCAAAGGAGGTAAGGGAAATGCAGGGATACAAGGCTTTAGGAACGGGCTGGCGTTCCCTCATGGGTCAGAGAGGGTGGAGATCCAGCGGTGTGCCATGGGGGTGCCCCCTTCCAGCCTTGGCACCTTGAGGGTGCCGAGCTCTGCTGATGGAGATGGCACAGGCTCTGCCTGAGGAGCCACATGCAGGAGATGAAGGGGCTAAATACCCTCACTTAATGCAGTTGCTAAGTGGACTGTTACTAGACACAGCATGAGCTGTTCACGGTTCTTCCTGAAAACACAGGGAAATCAAATGTTTAATTCAGAGAGAACAGCAGGACTATGTGATTTGTCTCCTGACACCCATCCAATGAGGGATTTTTGGCAGGGAAGCAGAGAGAGTGGTGTGACTGCCACTAAAGCTGTGGCACCAGAGCGTGTCGTTGATCACAAGGTGAGGATACAGAGCCATTGTTTTCCAAAGACTTTTGTCCATTTGTTCAGGGCTTTAGTTCTGCCTGAACTGCTGCCTTGCAACCCTCAGATTACTTTTTTCCCCTTATCCCGTCATTTTTGGCAGAGAGTGATGCTTGGGGGAAGTTATCCTAACAGTGGGCTGTTAAAATATGTAATAAAACTACTTAATACCAAGTATTTTTAACAGGCTTAAGTACCAAGCCCCACCATGGGTTCAGCTCAACAGATCTCTGACCCCATAACATTTGGGATTACTTGTCACAGGGATTAATGTCACAGGTCTTTAGGCAGGTGCTGTAGCAGCTCCCTGGAGGTGTAGTATGAGGACATGGTGCAATTCCCAACCACTTGTGGCACAATTTCACTGGTTCTTGGCCACTGGACATGGACTTAATCAGTGTAAACAGCAGCAGCTGCTCAGGGGGCAGCACATGAAGCACAACCCTACACCTGGGTATTTCAGCTGTCAAAAATTTGCCCAAAAAGCTGGCATCTTGTCTCTTTGGCACCTATCTGTGTAAGCTGAGGTGATCATTTCAGGTTTGCACTTTGATTTAACCTCCCTCTAAGCAGGGGAAAGCATGCAGGCCCCAGGAGGTGAGGATTGCACAGGGTCCAGCTGGGATGCAGCCAGTGAGAGATTCAGTCAGATTCATTTCAACAGTCTGAAGGTGTCAGGGGCTGCAGGAAAGGCAACTCTTACAAACCAAACCTACACAGACACAGTGCAAACTTCAGAACTGTTCAGCACAAACTTTCTTACCCAGAATGTGACACTCCTGGTGAACCTGTTCAGTGCTGAAACACCACAGGCCATGTGCAGTGGTGAGTTAATTCCCCCTTCCCCTCAGTGGGAGCATCCTGAGCTGGCCCTGTCACAAAGCTGTCTCACCACAGAGCAGCTCAGGGTCCCCTGATGGGCTCCAGGGCAGCAGCTCTGGCTGTGAGCAGCAGTGTCTGTGCCCTCAGCCTCACCAGGGAGCTGCTGTGGGGGGGTCCAGCTCCTGCAGTATTCAGCAGCAGCTGCCAGCTGAAATGCCAACTTCTCCACTCCTCTGAAAGGTGGGAACATCCCGAGACAAAGCCATTGAAAGGACACAGTGTCCTGAGGTTCATACAGACAGACAGCAGCAGAGGAGGGGACAGGCTGCAGGAATCATTTCTATACCTTGATCCATGCCACCCTGTGGTATTTTTGGGGTCCCCTGCGGCAGGAAGGAAATGATGAATCTGACTCCATGTTCTTGGAAGGCTAATTTATTATTCTATTCTATTCTATTCTATTCTATTCTATTCTATTCTATTCTATTCTATTCATTATGCTACACTAAAATTATACTAAAGAATAGAGAAAGGATACTTACAGAAGGCTTAACAAGATACTAATTAAAACTTGTGACTGCTTCCGGAATCCTAACACAGCTGGACAGTGACTGGTCATTAAGTCAAAACAGTTCACATGAAACCAATCAACCACCTGTTGAATAAACAATCTCCAACCACATTCCAAAGCAGCAAAACACAGGAGAAGCAATCAGACAATTATTGTTTTCATTTTTTCTGAGACTTCTCAGCTTCCCAGGAGAAGAAATCCTGTTGAAGGGATTTTTCAGAAAATATGACAGTGACAGAGGCCATCAGTGGGGACAGAATCACAGAAAGGGTTGGGTTGAGAGGCACCTAAAAGCTCATCTCATTCCACTCTTTTTTTTTTCTTTTTCTTTCTTTTTTTTTTTTTTTTTTTTGTTTTGTTTTGTAGAAACAGAGTTTTGTGAGCATTTAGGCTCCTGGCAAAGGAACTCTGGAGTCCTGGTTCTCTAAGAAACAAAAATATTAAATCAAGAAATCCCATTTTCCCCTCATCCTTTTAAATCTTCTTTCACTGGGTTGGAGCCAGGGTGTCATTAACTCCTGGTTGGGTACTGCAAGGCCAGAATTGTGATGTGCTTAGTGGCAATGCCATAAAACCCCACTCATTCCTGTAACCAAAGGGCTTGTGTTCCTAAAGAATAATGTGTTGGGATAATGCCTTAGAAGTGGATTAGTGGATCCTGATGCTCCTTCATTTGCATTTTCCCCCTGGAGCATGTTTGAAGGTGTTCAAATAATTTTTTAAACTTATTCAATGGCATTTTAATCCTTAGGTAATGGCTGAGCTCCACAGAAATATTTACATAGCCACCATCCAGCACACTCAAGGATGTAGAGCAGAGGGATAGCCAGGAGCTGCTCTGGTCCTGCATTATTTCAACCTCAGGAGTGGAAAGCCCAGACTCAACTGCAGACTTCTTCACACACCCCATTCTGCCCCTTCCTTCCCTGCAAAGCCTGATGGCCATCTCCACAAACACCTCTGACTGAATTTGCAGCTAAATGAAGCCTTCAACCACCTGCTCCAGCACAGGGCCACAGCAAAGGCCACAGGTGTAAGCTGGCTCCTCACACTGCTTATCCAGCCCCATCACAAGGCTGGGGGCCACTTTTCCCCCCTGACAGCAGCCCAATTCTGTGCCTGGGCTGCAGTCAGAGCCTATGGCAGCAGAGCATCACAGCTCACTTCCAGCTGCTCCTTCCAGTTTCTGCTGTCAAAAAGCAGCTGAGGCTAATCAGAGTCCCACTGTTGCCCATTTGGGAGCCACTGCCATAGGGGGTGAGGCACAGGGTGCCCAGAGAAGCTGTGGCTGCCCCTGGATCCCTGGAAGTGTCCAAGGCCAGGTTGGATGGGGCTTGGAGCAGGCTGGGACAGTGGAAGGTGTCCCTGCCATGGCAGGGGGTGGGACAAGGTGAGCCTTAAGATCCCTTCTGAGCCCAACCACTCTGTGGTTGTGTGTCAGAGCAGTGTCCCATCAGCAGCTGCACAGAAAGGTCTGGGCTGAAATGAGGCCCAAAATCTGAAAGATGGCAGGGCACAGGTTTGTGTGCTTTGAGCAGGGAATGGAATCCATCCAGCCACCAGCAGTGAGCAGCAAGGAAGGGACGCTGCTCTCCTGCCCTCCCTGCACACAGCCTGCCACATTCCCAGGCATTTTTGCCTGGGGAGAGTGACTGTGCTCCTGACCCTGCATCAGCCCAGCCTGGTCCCAGGGGGGGCCATTACAGACTCTGTTACCTCTGAAAGAGCCACTGCTAACAAAGGGACCCTGAGATGCCGCTAACGAGCTGGCTGCTACTCTCTGAAGCTTAACGAGAGAAGCCTGAGCTACAAGGGGCTGTGGAGTCACAACAGTCAGAGCATTTCATCTGTCAATGCTTCAATTTGTCCGTGCTGTGCCCTGCTGTTCCTGCATCAGAGCAGCTCTGGCTCCATGAGCTGCTCCAGCACTGCCCGTGCTGCAATACCCCTCCCAGCTTCCTTCTGCAGCTCCAGTCCTGCTTGGCAGTGCCTTAGACCCTGGAGGAAGTTTTGCTAACTCCCATCCATCCTTTAAAAGCTTTGCAAATTCATCACATCATGCACAGCTTCTCATTGTGGAAGAAAAGAAGTGGGTGTTTAGCTTATTTCACTGGTAATAGCAGAAAATGGTCTATTGCAGCAAAGAATTTGTCCAAATAAGCTGTGAGCCATAGCCTTCCTGCAGATAAAATCCAGCTCATTTGAGTGCCCTGGAAGCACTCTACAGGTATCCACTATTGAAGCATCATTGTACTTTAGATAAATGTGCTGCTTAAAGATAGCTGTCAGCACAGGCTGCTGAATAATGCCTTCATTTTATACACTCAAATTGTTCCCCAAGTTACTGGCAACACCTAAAGTTGGTAGTCTGACAGCAGAAAAATAGCCAGCATGATGGTGGAAGAGCAGGACCCTGACCCTGTGGCACCCACTGAGCTTCCAGCAGTGTTAAAGGGCTTTAATAGGTTACACCCAAGTTACTGCATTTATTATTGTCAGCCATCACCCTTCCATCACTCTGCTGTGCTGGAGTCGTGTCTCTGCTGTGCTCAGGTCACACCCCTGGAGGTTCCACACTTCAGTTACACGCTGTACATACAGAAATCCTAAATAGGCAGATTTTAAGCCTACTTAATAGCATATATTCTTACATAGTATTAGAGTTACAACAAGTATTTATCACAGAGGGAAGAAATGCTGCTTCCTTCTGCCATTTTTTCTTTTGCTCTTCCTTTATTCACCTAAAAGAATCTTTAAGCCTTGAGAGAATACTACATGTTATAGCCTTACCTTTTCAAGGATAGAGAAGCATTTCTAAGGCTCCTATTCCTCTTTCACACATATTTATTTAAATTAAAGTTATAAGCACCTTTATTGGCTCATAACTCTCAATTATTTTTTTCAGGTTTTAGCCCCTACTTCTTCATCTGATGTATAACTTCAATAATCATTTCAGTTCAGCTCTTTCTTCAACAGCACAGCAGCCTTTAGCTGCTCTACCTCTCCTTAAGTGCCTCTGGTGCATCCCCACCCTTTGGCTGGGGCTCTAAATAAGCTCAGCCTGGGGGCTTTGCTGCTCTCTAAGCCTTGAGCAGTGCCACTAATCTCTAGCTCAGCAGTGAGCCTGGCCTCAGACCCTGCTGCTCTGGGCCTGGCCAAGCCTGTTTGTTTCCCCCAGCCTGGGGACAGACTGACCACCTGGAGCTGAGACCTGTTTGGTCCCTGCAGAGGTGCCTGATTCTCAGGGGGTGCTCAGCACTGTCTCCCCAGGCTCCAAGAGGAGGTAAAACCTTGGCTTCCTATTTTATATTCCAATGCCAGCAATTTATCACAATTTGTTGCTCTTGCTGAATATTTTCCACCATCCAGGTGGCTCCTGGGTGGCATCTTTCCTGCAGCAGAGCTGTTTGTCCCGCTGAGGGCAGCAGGGGCGGGGGTAGAGCTGGGTGGCTTTTGGGGGCACTCTCGGGGATCTGATGCTCCTGTTCCCCCACATCTGGATAGCAGGAGGCACCCTTGGGTCTGTTTCCCATTCGAGCTCCTGCAGCCGAGCCCTGGCACCCCAGTGGAGGCTCCTGAGTGCTGTGGGAAGGCTGTGCCCCCAGCCAGGCTTCCCTCAGCACATCAGGGGTGCAGCCAGCTCTGGGGGGCTGTTCCTGCCCGCTGAGCACTTTGTTACTGCTCCTCCTCCGCAGCTGCTCCTCAGCCTCACGCTGGGGTCGCTGAGCAATTTGGGAGAGGAGGGGGCATGGTTGGCCCGTGTGTTTCACACCCCTGCTAGGCAGAGTTAGCTGAGGGGGGAACATTGTGACTACCCACAGGGTGTTGGCTTTTTCAGCAACTGTGAAGGATTTCTTTAGTTCCTCAAAATGTCTGGAGTTTTAGTACTTACAATCAGCAAAAATTGGCATGGAATATCAACGGAGCACAGCTTTCAGAAACTCATTTTCTTTTTCCTTTCAAACTGACAATGGGATTTTAAGAAAAACTTTGAATAATGGATATACTTTTGAATAATGGATGTTTCACAGCCAAAGTCCCTTGACTTTTCTTTCTGTGCCTGAATGAGAAGCCTTTTAATTGCACAACACGTGGGGAGGAGGTACAAAACGCTTTGTGTCTTGTGCTGCTGATTAACTGATGCATACACTCCCATTAAACATTCAGAGAGGGCTAAGTGTATCCCAGCCTGAAGCTGTGTGCTATGCACGTTGGGTTTTTATCAGCTGAGACTCTGGCATGAGATGTTTTGTGATTTTCCTTGTCTCTGTCATGGCTGCTCATTATTTCCCCTCTTTTGTGTGTGTGTGTACTTTGGATCTTTTCTCTTTCTGGGGAGGCATTTTCTACCTGGAGAGCTTGTAGCTTGTGTTCTGAGCTTGTGCAATGGCTGTGAGGTCACCTTGTGAAGTGAAGAAGACTGCTGAGCTGAGAGTGTGGAATAAACCCTGTTTTCCAAAATAGCAGTGTGGGGGTTTTTTTCTTTTTATTTTGTTGGTTTGACTTTTTGGGCTTTTTCTTGCAAGAATTTTCCTGAGAAATGGTGAAAGAGGTTCCTGGTGCCTTTGCCAGGCTGGATGTTCTGTCATGGTGAGATGGAGAAGCTGCAGTGCATGGAGCAATTTGAGCCCCCTGGAAATTGCTAATGTGGGATGCAGGCAGGGGAATTAGCAGGAGCAGCAGTGGTCTGGGTCTTTGTTGCTCTCATTCCATCATGTTGCTGTCTGTCCCTGGAGCTGGCTCTTCTCCGAGTTAATTCAGCTTTCATGAAAGTTTAACTCTGCTGCAGAAGGGAAAGGACAAGTCACTGTGGCCCTGAAAAATGTAAAGGGTGGTTTGGGGTCAAGTTTTCTTGTCCTCAGTTTCCCCAGGTCTTGGTGCAGTGCCCAGCTCTTTGAGTGAGCCCACACAGGCTCAGCAGAGTGAAACCCTGCTGTGTTAGTACTTATCTAACTTCTGTTTGCACAAGAAAACCCCAACAAACCCCAAAACTTTAAACAATGACCCCATCAGCTTCCCAGTTTTCTTTCCAAGCCAAATTCAGGCTGAGGACCAAGCCTCAATGGATAGATGCTGCTGGAGCCTGGCTCTGTCCTGCTCCCAGCCCTCTGTGGCCTGGCTGGGAGGGACTTCAGCTCAGTTTATAGAGTGAAATCCTGACTTTGGACTGTTTAAACTCTTGGGATTACCCCACAGAAGGCCTACAGAGGCATCCTGGGGTGGCCCAGGGGGTCCTGTGGGCTCCCTGCTATCAGGATTTTCTCTTTCACTGAGGGGTTTTTGTGGTCCTTGCCTCTTCAAGCCATGGGAGGCTGCCAGCAGGGTTTCTGGCTTTAAACAGAGCTTATTCTCTCTCAATTTTGCAGCTTCTTGCTTCGAGTACAACTGCAATTTAGCTTTATTTCACAAAATCTGACATGACTTGAGACTGTGATTTACTGGCCTTGGAGGATATGGTGTATGTAACTGTGCAGGGCATAAGTGGCTTTTCATGGCAGAGGAGTCATAAATTGAGATGAGAAAAAACGAGGGAAATGGGTTAGTGTCCAACTTTACAAGGCAGCAGTAGGAACAGGACACAGGCAGGTGATCTGTAACTGTCACGGGGCTTTATTGGCCCTGATTGCCTGCAATAAAGCTCCTCGAGCAGGGTTCAGGTGTCTGGAGAGACACAAGATGGCAATGTTCTCAAAAGGACACCCTGCAGCTTCCCGGGGCTGAGGCTGTCCAGCTGATCAGCTTTCCCTGCTCTGGCACTTGTTGGGGACCTGGGGAAGGGTCTGTGGCTGGTCACCCCTCCATGGCCACCAGGAAAGGAGCTTGGGGGTGAGGGGGGGGATGTGAAAGTCTCTGGGGACACCAGCTCGATGAAGGCTGGTGTTGCCCTGGCCTCAATCCAGAGCTTGGCATCCCTGCCCTGCTTCTCCATGGCACACACACCAGGAGGTGTTGTGGCAGCAGTTGAGGCCACTGGGGTTTCTTCTTTTAACATCTGCATCCCCTCTTTGCCTTCTGTGCCCTCCACACCTTCCAACAGACCCAGATCCAGAAGGACATTTTGGACACAGAATAACAACCTTCTCTTGGCTTTTTTTTTTTTTTTTTTGGCTTGGTTTTACTTAATGCCACAAGAATATCTGCAGGATTTGTCCCACTTAAAAATTAATTTTCCCTGGTTGAGCAGGGGGTGGTGTGGGGTAGGTGGAAGAATTGCCACTGCTTTGTTGTTTGTTTTTTTTTTTTTTTTTTTTTTTTTTTTGCATTTGCCTGACAAATATTTCTGGGTCTCTTGGCATTATATGTTAATTTTCAGCTTAAAGGTTGTAAGGCATTGCAATGTGGCACGGGAAGGGGTGGTGTGACAGTCTCCAGGCTGCCTGTGCTCGTTTTATCCGCAAATGGCTGCATTTGCAATGTGTAATGATCTCTGTAAGGCAGTTAGAAGTGAGATAAACATCAATTTTATGGCTGGGAAAACATAAGGGGTGTTGCACAGGAAAACGAGAGGACCTGAATACTGAAAACTCTCCGGCCTCCTCACTCTCTGCTGTTGGGTTTGGCTCTTGTCTCTCCATGGATCCCTGTGCATCCCAATCCCTCCTGTGCTGGGTCCAGGCTGGTGAGGTGCTGCAAGCCAGGGATGCAGGAGCTGCACAGCCTCTCCTTTAAGGGTGGGGGATGCAGATAGCCAGGATTTGGTATTCCCAGCCAGGTGTTCTGGAGGGTTAGCTGAAGTGGGAATGAAGACCAAGATTAGGAAGTTTTTTAGGATTTGTTTTGTAACAGGAGCTCCCACACAAGGCTGAGGTCACGCTTCTGGGGCATCCAGACTGGGGACGTGTTTTGAGTTTCACAAATAACAAATAACAGCTTTTTGCAGCTCCATTTCTTCACCAGATACGATGCAGGGTACAAAATGCTTTTTCTAATATGCTGAATGCCTCTGGAACGCAATTAATATTCTTGCCTAAGTCTCCAAAAATTAACAGGCGTGTCTGGAAGCTGCTGAACGTGGCTCTGTGTGTGCAGGGGGGTGCTGGGGAGGGACAGCTCAGTCCATCCAAGCTGGAAACCACCTCACATGGGGAAGGAAGGTGCAAAACCATGGGTGGGAACTGGAGCTCCCAGAGTGGCTGCAGGAGAACAGGGAGAGTCCCCCCATGGGCAGATCACAGCCACAGGATGGTGCTGAGGCTTGTAGGTGGGAGCAGCTCCTTCCCTTTGAGCCTGACAGGGGTGATCAAGCTAATTATTAATTAGCTGCTGTTGAGACTGATTGGGGATGAGGGCTCTCCCCATGTGGTGCAGGTGCTCAGCCTGCCTGGGAACCTGAACCTGGGTGCTTTTTGTTTTCTTGCTCTGTGTGACATGGAATAGGCTGCCAAAAGCTGGCAGCATATTCAGGGCTGGTGTTTTTTGCTGTGTAGAATATTTAAAATGAGTTTTCACATCTTATGTAGCTCATCTGCTACTTGCATTTCTGCCCTGCATGATGCTCAAGACATCTCCAAACAAAAAAAACCGTTTGTTTACAAATATATTTTTCACATTTATAAGGGGCTGAAGCTCAGAGATTAACAAAGCTTCCTATCAATTCTGCTTTAAAAAAAAAAATAAACCTCATCTCAGAACCAAGTAGAAACAACATAAATCACCTCAAAATAGCTTCAGGTGCTGAAGCCACCTGAATTTCTTCTCTTGGGTTACAAAGGTTTCAGATGAGGTTGGGTTTTCTGTGGGGGACTGACCTGAGAGCCTGGGGCTGGCTGTGATCAGGGCCCCAAGGAGTTGCACACACCGAGGGCATGAAGAAAAATGTTTTCCACCTAATCTTGTTACTGTAACAACAGCAGTGAAATCTTTTAAAGCAGAAAAATGTGATGTTTTAACATGATAGCGGTGTCCCTTCAGCTCTGTGACAAATGCTATCTGCTGTCTGCATTGCAAGAGTCCTGTAAGCTTGATGGCAGTCCTAGGGCTCAGGCCTTCCATTTGCAAGGAAGCTATGACTCCTTTAAAATAGTCATTTTTTGGCTAGATGTGATGACATTGAAAGGTTATCCTTTTCTTCCCCTCTTTCTAGCTCATCTGAGCCTTTTTTCTCTGTTTTTTCTTCTGTCACTTTTCATTCCTCAGGTCCTTTCCTTGGCTCTATTTCCAGCACACTTTCCTGCTTTTGCCTTAAAGCTGGTGTTCTCCATCCATTTTAAACCACTTCTGCTCAAAGCTTTGTGTTGGTGGTAGAGTTTCTCACCTCTTCTTCCCCTAGCAAGAACAGGAATTGTTTCCACACATCTCAAACACAAGCATCACTAGCTGCAGCTGCTTTTATGCAAGACAAGCTCCCAAATCTTCCTTGTAATCCAAACCTCCCAGGTTAGGCTGGCAACAGCAGCCTGAGGATCACAGAGATGCAGTGGTTTGGGTTGGAAAGGATTTTTAAAGGTCATCCAGTCCAACTCCCCTTGCAGTGAGCAGGGACATCTTGAAGCAGATCAGCTTTCTCAGAGCCCCATGCAACCTGACATTCAACACTTCAGGGATCCAGGGGCAGCCACAGCTTCTGTGGGCAGCCTGTGCCAGGGGCTCACCACCCTCACTGTAAAAACTCCTTCCTTATATCTCATTTAAATTGACTCCCCTCTCCAGCATCTTTATGTGATGCTGATTGAGCCCTGCAGGCTCTCAGTATAGATTTGTGTTGTTGCTAGAAAAGAGATTGGAAACATCCAGCAATCACCTCTTGGCTAAAAAACCCCCTAAAATTATTAGCCAGAAACCAAGTGAAATTATGTTATTTATATTTATGAAATATCCTATCAATTTGTGTATTTTTAAAGTGTGACTCTCATAGTTCCTAGGGATTCTTTCTTGCTTCCCTTGAGCCCTGATCTGTCCATGACAGACCTTTTACTTCAAAACCTCCTGAAGTTTTGAAGGGCAGCTGTGAAAAGAAGAGGAGATGCTTAATTTCATTCTACTGCAGCAGCTCAGCAGCACAAAGACAGCTCTGCCCTGGTTTGTGTTTCTCCCAGTCGGGTTTCTGTATGGCTGAGTGCTAAGGATATTTTTTTACTTGAAATCTTGAATTCTGCAGAGACTGAGTGCTTATTTCTCAGGATCACCAGGGAAAATTTCTTACTCTCCCAGCAGGGTGGAAATTTCAAGGTCTGAAGCTGTAATATATGTAGTCTTTCAACATCATTAAAGGAGGGGTTTTCTGACAGTGCCACCATGATGCTAAGCAAACTCTCCTGCCTGTGAATCCCAAATCAGTCAGTGCTGTGATGGTCCAGTGGAGGCAATTTGGAGGCTTCAGGAATGGGGCAGAAGGTGAGGCATCACTAAACTGCTGGTAGATGATGGACCTTATATCTTGCTTTTAATGTGGTTTTCTATGACATAATTTGCCTTAATTTGCTCATTTTCTCAGTTTTTAAGGAGCCATGGGGAGTTCAGGATGGGGTGTCCAGGCAGGAATCTCTGGTCACTTAGAGAACAAGGCCATTATAGTGTTATAATGACTGAGATGAGGCAGTGCTGGGGTGGAGCCCAGCTCCATCCTGCCCAAATTCTGCCCTGGGCAGGACATGCTGGGATGGATTTTATTTGCTTGACTTGTGGCTGGGTCTGAATGAAACCAATCAGGTTTTTATTTATTTATTTATTTATTTATTTATTTATTCATTTATTGTTATTGTTATTATTTAGGAGATGAGAGGATGTATCAAGGAAGACACTTCATAGTATCCTGAAATGGTTGGGGTTGGAAGGGACCTTAAAGTCGATCTCATTCCACCCCCTGCCATGGGCAGGGACACCTTCCACTGTCCCAGGCTGCTCCAAGCCCCCTCCAAGCTGTCCTTGGACACTTCCAGGGATCCAGCTTCTCTGGGCACATTGTGCCAGGGCCTCTCCACCCTCACAGGGAAAAATTCCCTCCACACATCTAATCTAAATCTCTGCTCCTGCAGCTTAAAGCTGTTCACCTTTGTCCTTTCCCTATCAGCCCCTACTTACTTCACAGCATTAAAAAACTCCCCAGGAGAAACTTCTGGGTTTTTCTGGGCTCAGAGGGCTGCATGCTCCTTACCTGGGGTGGGAGGAGACCCAAGTGGTGGGAGAGGTGACCCTCAGGATGCAAGGAGCAGCAGGAATCCCCCGGGGAGCCGAGCGTGCGGCCGGCGCAGGGCGGAGGAGCAGGGGCTGCCCTTTGCCCCCTGGCCCATGTGGAAGTGGACTTTGGAAGTGGCAACAGGGAGCAGAGGAAGGGCCCTGACAGCCTCTGAGCAGGTGTGTGTGGCTGCTGAGGGGGGAGCACGGTGGTGGGAACCCCTGGCCAAAAACTGGGGTGGGCCCTCGGTGGGACTGGAATAGTGGGTGCCTGGATGTTTGTGGCTGGGGGCTGTTTAGGGCCAGGGTTTACCTGGATGTCACCTAGAGACCCACAAACTGAGCCACCTCTGTTCAGACCTGTGTGTTTTCCAGTTCTGAAATGACCCCAAAATGCCCTAAACTTTGAGGGGGAGGAGTGAGGAGGGGTTCAGACAGCATCTGGCCATCTCCCTGTGTTGGGGAGGCCTGGAGTGGTGGGGGCACTTGGGGAACTGATGCTGCAAGAGGAGACGTGGGGGGCTTGAGGGTGACATCCCCCTGGCAGCTGGGGCTTCACCCGTGTGCCACCCTGGGCTCTCCTCAGGATTTCCTCTTCTGCATGGCACTGCTGTAACCAAATCTGGTGCCCACTTGGAATTCTGAAAGGCAGGAGGAAATCCCTGTTCCCACCCCATCCCATCGCTCACAAGACCAAAGCTCCTTTTCTCCCTGCTTGCTCTTTTCTTTGAGCTAAACTCCTTGTCCTGCCCAAAGCTTTGCCCCCTTAGTGCATATCAGATGGGGTTTCACTGCCTGTCACAGAGGGGAGGGGGATTTCTCACCCTCACAGCTTGAGGGGGCTGTGAGTGCTGGTGCTTTGCAGCTGGGAGTGCAGGAGGATCCCACCTGGGTATAAGAGGGCTTTTTGAGGTAAGGACAAATTTTATAGCAGGGCCTGTAGCACTAAGGCAAGGGGTGATGGTTTTAAACTGAAAGAGGAGAGATTCAGGTCAGGTATTGGGAAGAAATTCTTTCCTGTGAGAGTGGTGAGGCCCTGGCACAGGTTGCCCAGAGAAACTCCTCATCTCTGGAAGTGCTCCACAACAGGTTGGATGGGGCTTTGGGCAATCTGGTCTAATGGAAGGTGTCCCTGCCCATGGCAGGGATTTGGAACTAGATGATTTTTAAGGTCACTTTCAACCCAAACCATCTTGAGACTCTTTTTCTGGGAAGAAATAGATTCATCATTTCATCCTGGTGTTTTAAGGGGAGCTTCAAGTTAAGGAAGATGTAGAGATGACTTTTCCTTGCCTCTGGGTGTTTTGGAAAGGATCCTGGGTTTCCAGGATGCTCCCCAAAAGCAGAGAGTAGCTGGCAATGGGTTTCAAAGGGGGCTTTGAGTGGGTTGAAAAGCTGCTGATCAAACACTCTGTGACATTTGCAGGCCACTAAAGCCATTTGGGGCTGAGGCCCCCCAGACCCAGAGAGGATTTGGCTGGCAAGCAGTGATGGAGCCCTGGGCCCCTGGCCACTCACCCCAGCCCCGGGAGAGGCCGGCAGCGCGGGGCTCGTGGGCAGAGGGGCTGCCCGGGCCCCCGGCCCCGCTGCGGCGGCACCTCCTGCAGGCAGGGCCGGCTCCCAGGCCCGGCTCCTGGCACGGGAGGCACGGCCCTGCTCTGCCCTGGGATGAGGGACAGCACCCCCACGGTGACAGCACCTACCGGCCGGCGTCCCGCGCTGACAGCACCTACCCCAGCCGGCCCCACGCCAGGTGAGAGCCCGTGGTCCCTCTCATGGAACCCTTCTCAAAATCAGAGCTGCCCATTGCACTGCTCACAGCTCCTGCCCTTGTGACTACAGAGGGGTCAGGAGGTGATGTCCAGCTATTCAAGCAGGCCCATGACTTCTATATTTAAGGCTGTATAGCATTTGCAGCTCTGATTTCTTCTTAAAACTGTGGCTTCTGTGGTTGGTGTTTGACAAGCTCAGCCTCAGCCCTGAGGTGCATTTTTGTTACAGATTTGATTAAATGCTGTTCCTTTTTCCTAAGTGCAAGGTGAACAATAAAAATACAAGTGGTAATATAGGAGCAAGAGGCAGCCTGCAAGCTCAGCTGCTGAAACAGTGAAGAGTGGACGGATAAAATGTGGGCTGGAGGATGTTCTCAGTGCTGAGAAAGAGCTTCCAGCAAATCTGGCTTGATTTGCCTGAGTTATTGCCCTCAGTGAGTTATGGAGTCGGTACGTGGGGGTTTGTGCTGAGGTCGTGTGATGCAGATGGGATATTAGGAAGTAAATTTTCTCTCTGAGGGTGGGGAGGCTCTGGCACAGGTTGCCCAGAGAAGCTGTGGCTGCTCTATCCCTGGAAGTGTTCAGGGCCAGGTTGGACAGGGCTTGGAGCAGCCTGGTCTAGTGGAAGGTGTCCCTGCCCGTAGCAGGGGTTGAAATGAGATGACCTTAAAGGTCCCTTGGAACCCAAACCATTCTTGGATTCTGTAAAACTGGGCATCACCTGAAACTGCAGGTTTCTTATAGCTGGTGGCAGCAAAGCATCCAAACCTCACCCTTCTCCTTCCAGATGTGATGCTGGACCAGTTCCTGGCCCTGCCAGAGCAGGGGACCTGGCTTTATTTCCACCCCCTTTGCTGCCTCAAAAGGTCCCAAGCAGGAGGGACCCTAGATGTGACCCTGGAACCCTTTCTCCCCCAGATCAGTGTGCTGTGTTGTTTTCCAGGCAGAGCTATGAAGATCCCCACTGGCAGTATCCTGCAGCTGGCAACAGGGATGGCTACTCCTACCAAAGCCACCAGTGGCAGCCAGTGGCATGGCAGGATGACAGAGGTATGGGCTCATCCTTTGGGCATGCAGGCAGCTTCAGAAGTGATGCTTTCCCCAGGATGGGTTCTTCTCCCAGGGCTTGCACACATCCAGGGCTCTCTCCTGCCCACTCTCCTGGGTGCTGGTGGATGCTCTGTGCAGCACTGGCTCCCTGTCTGCATTTAGGAAATGTGAGCAGGAGCTAGGTGCACCCAAGGGATGTTTGATCTTCATGACCATGGCTAAAAACCTGTATCATTCCTGGTTTGATAGTGCTGTGTGATCAGGATGGCCAGGGCCTCTTCTTTGCTGTTTCTGGACTAAACAGAAGAGGAGGGAGGAGAGAGGAAAGGACATCAGTGCTGTGCTGACAAATGTGCACAAGGCCTTGTTATCATATCTCCAATGTGTTGGGATCATTTGGAAGCAAACTGAGTGGGCATGGCAAATTGCCTTTCTCATGGATTGTCTTCTGCAACTTCACTGTTGCTCTGGAGGGGTGATGCTGACTCTTGATTCTCTCTAGACCTGAGGCAGGGAGAGTCTCATGGCAAGAGTTACCGGGACCAGCACTACTACAGGGGCTACCACCCCAACCTGGCCACGGGCCCCCCAGGGCACGACAGGTAAAGCTGGGGAGTCTGTGCAGCCCTGTGAAACCACCTGCTGCAAAATGAGTGGGTTTGTGGGTGCTTCAAGAATCTCAGGCCTTCAGTGTGTCCTCCCTTTGCTCCCACCTGCAGGACCTACAACTTCTATGAGCAGAGCTACACCTCGACAGCCAGGAGGGAAGGAGCCCTCAGCAGTGATTCAGGGGAGGCTGGTGGCTGGTCCAAAGAGGTAAACTCAAGATGGGCAGGGGTGGAGGACAAGAATGTCTCAGAGATTTGGGAACAATCCATGTGTCCCCCTCCAGCTGAGAAGAGGGCCCCTTTGCAATGTTGCACTCTGCCTGACAGTCCCTGGGGATTGTTGCAGCGGGTTTTTAGTGTTTGTGTTCTTTCCATCTGCTGGGCTGTCCCTCCCCCAGGGGCAGGGCTGTATGCTCAGCCCAGGAGCAGCACAGAAATCCAGGCTTAGTGGGATGTTCTGCAGTGGAGCTGGGCAAGGGTCTGGAGCACAAGGAGAGGCAGAGAGGACTGTGGGGGCTCAGCCTGGAGGAAAGGAGGCTCAGGGTGACCTTGTCACTCTCTACAACTCCCTGAAAGGAGGCTGTAGCAGGTGGGGATCAGGCTCCTCTCCCACAGAACAAGTGACAGAACACAAGGAAACAGCCTTAACTGGTGCCAGGGAAGGTTTAGGTTGGATACTAGGAAAAAATTTCTTCAACAAAAGGGTTGTCAAACCCTGGCATAGGCTGCCCAGGGATGTAGTAGAGGCACCATTCCTGGGAGAATTTTAAAGACATGTAGATGTGGCAGTTGGGGACATGGTTTAGTGGTGAACATGGCATTGCTAGATTAATGGTAGGACTCAGAGAGCTTTTCCAACCTTAATGATTCCATGATTTCACAGTTCTAGCCCTCTGAGGTAGCTGACAGCTGTGTGTCATTGTCAGCTCTGTCCACCAAGTCATGCTCCATTCACACTTTGTCCTGACTGCTGGGTTTTGCCAAGAGAAAATGAAAAGATCAAATCAAAGCTCCTCTGGTGATTTTGCTCCTGGGTGATGTGTTTTTGGGTTTCCAAGCCCCATCTCCTTGGCTGTGGTGGGGAGCTCATGTTAGGGCTAGGAAAGCTGTCAGACTACAGCTGTGGCTGATGTAAATTCCTTTTGTAAGCTGTGGGGTGAACCCAAGGTGGTGTAGGGTGTGAGCTGCTGGGGTGGGAATTGGCTGTGCTGTCCCTGCTGGGCACTTCCCTGCAGCAGCAGAGCCCCCCTCACTGCCTGGGGGCAGGAAATCAGCAGTGTCCCTAGTTTTTGAGCCAGGTTTGTGTGCTCTCCCACCCTTGCAGCCCAGCCTGCTCCTGCAGTACCAAGAGTCAGGACTCAGCTCCAGCAGCCATGAGCTCAGCCAGTACATCCGGGATGGTGCTGATGACTACAGCCCTGGAATGGGGTCCTGGAATATGGGACCAACAGGTGAGGTGGAATGGGGGGCTCTGACAAGGGGGAAGCAAGGGAATAAATGGCTGGTGTAGGATATTGGCTGTCTCTCAGCTGGGTCCTCTCCTGGAGGAGGTTGTGCAGGCACAAGGCATGGCTGGGGGGCTGCAGGGTGGGTGAATGGTCCAGGGGCTCTGCTTGGGTAGGTTTAGGAGCTGCTGTGCACATCTGCTGCTTTGGGGGACAATTCTTGCACAGAGGGGTCAGTGGAGGGCCACTCAGTTGGGGGACAAGTTTGGGACTGGTGAAGTTTGGGACTGGTGAAGCCCTCCACAGTGGATGTGGTGTGTGATCAGTGTGAGTGGCTCACAGTGGCCTGTGTGTCATTGCAGGGGAGCCCTCGGTGTCCACCCCACCCCCAGCAGTCCCCCTCAAGTTCCCACAGCTGCACACAGCTCTGTGCTTTGGAGCTGGGGGCCACCTGGTGCTGGTGTGTCCCCACCACCCTGCTGAGAGACAGCTGCCCCGTGTCGAGCTGCACAGCCTGGAGGTAGGACACAGCTGGCCCTCCAGGTCCCCTGTCCCCTCCTTGGAGTGGCTCCTGTCACCCTGAGGGATGCAGACATGGTTCAGAACCCCAGCAACCTCCTCAGCAGCCTTCCCATTCCTTGCTCCCATCTTCTGTCCATCCCACATGGACTTTTGAGTCTCCATCGTGCCAGCCTGTGTCTGGGTGGTGTTTTCAGCCTTCTGAAACCCTGGGTACCTGTGACCTGCTCACAGGGACCCCTTCTCATGGGGACAGATGTGGTTTGTTCCTCTCCAAAGGACAACTCCATTCATCTTCCCAAGGTGCTCCAATACAGGGGCCTTGTCCATGCCCTGAGTCTCCCACAGCATTCCTGTCTCCTGTTTTACCTCCAGAAGGAGGCAGATGCCATCTCAGCAGACATTTCTTTACTGGACCTTAGCACTGGAGTCCATGTGATAGCTCAGGCTCTGTGCTCTGTGGTTACCTGATGACAGCACAGGGTTCACTGGCACTGTTGGATCCTTTGCCAAGGCCCTGGCTTCCCAACAGCCCAGCTGGGGCTGGTCTGATTGCTGGAGGCCAGCTGCTGAATTTACTTTTGTTTTCCAGGCAATCCTTCATGGCACAGAAGAGCTGGAGGAGCTGCAAGCCTTCCCTGGGCCCCTGGCCAGGTATAGCAGCACAGGTCCAGGAGCTGTGTCCTCCTGGCTGTCTCCTTCATGAGGAGACGTGAGCTCCAGGCAGACTCAAAGGGTTCCTGTGGCTTTGAGTTATTCACAAAGGCCATGTCTAAGTTCAGGCTGGGAGCCCAGCCCCTTTGAAGCAGTCTGGCCTGGTTTGGGTTGTGGGATATGGTATTTTGAATATTCATAGGATGTGGGTTTAGTGTGGTTTGTACATCTGACCTTATTTTGTACTCATTTTGTCTCAGAAAAATGATTTTTTTTGGCTTCTTTGGACATCTGAAGCCCTGGGTCAACCTGTGGCTTAGCTTTTCCTAAAGTTTTTGTCCCATGAGATGGCTGAGCCACAGCAGGGTCAGACCCAGTATGTTCCTATATCCAGTATGAGCTGGGGTTGAATCAGGGGTGCTGCATCAGGTTGTCTCTATTTCTGGCCACTCCCAACCAAGGCAGGGAGAGAAAAGGAAAAAGTATTTACCAAGCAAAAGGGATGTGCATACACAGAAGCTGCAGGGAATATCTGGAGCTTCCCTTGTGAGCCCTCTTGAGACCCACCTGGAGTGCTGCAAACAGATCTGGGGCCACCAGCACAGGAAGGACATGGAACAAGTCCAGAGCAGGATAAAGGGACTGGAGAAACCTCCCTATGCAGACAGGCTGAGGAAGTTGAGGCTGGAGAAGAGAAGGTTGTGTGGAGACATGACAGCCCCTTCCAGTACCTGAAATGGCTACAAGGAAGCCAGAGAGGGTCTCATTGTCAGCAACTGTAGAGACAGGACAAAGGGCAGCAAGTGCAAATTGAAAAAGGGGAACTTTAGTTGGATATATGGAAAAAAAATCTTCCCTGTGAGGGTAGTAAGGCCTCAGGTTGCCCAGAGATGTGGTGGATGCTCTATCCCTGGAAGTGTTCAAGGCTAAATTGGACAGGGCTTGGTCTAGTGGAAGGTCCCATGGCAGGGGGGTTGGACTAGATGAGCTTTAAGCTCCCTTTCAACCCCCAGACCATTCTATGATTCTGGGTTACCATTTGTTCCAAAGGGTACATCAGGAATCTCCATATAATATGTTGGAATGATGAGTCAGGATCAACATCTCCACCTGCAGTTTCTCTCTCCTGTTTGATACACTCTTTCTTTCTAACTGCATGGTTATTTTATTGTATGGCAGCACTTCTGCCTGGCTTGCACATAGCTGAAGGGTTTCTGTGGTCACACAAGTGACCCTCCACTCTGCCTCCACAACAGATTGTGCCTGCTTCTGCAGCCTTGAACATCCATGGATGTAATGGCAGCACAGCAAATCCAAACTGTTTCTTTGCAGATGGATTGAGGAAAATATTATCAGGAGAGCAAAGAGTGGGTTTGAAGTGTACTTTGCATCCCTGAAATGCAGAGATCTGCTAGGAGTCACAATACATTTGAGTGTGTTTGAATTTAAAAGTAGTCATTGGTACTGGGGATCTTCTTTCCTCCAGCTCTTGCTTGGAATCTTTGGCATCTCCATCAGTGTACCTGGGGACTGAGCCTGAATGATGCCCTAGGTTGCTTTGCCTTGGGTTTCTTTGATGCTTCTTTCTGCTGCTGTAGGGAAGATCTGCACAAGGTGGATGTGATGACCTTTTGCCAGAAGAAGATAAACACAGGCTGTGACCTCTCAACACAGAGGGGCAGAGATTCCTCTCTCCTCTGGAAACTCCTGGTCCTCCTCTGCCGGCAGAATGGGGTAGGTATTCCATGGAAGAGAATGACTCTTTTGATCTTGGACATGAGACAAGTAGTATGTCCCTTAGGTGCCTCTTGATCCAGTTGCAGTTTTTGGGGGGAAGGGGTGTACCTTGGGAGGATGTGATTTTCATTCCTCAGTTTGATGCTGCCTGGATATTTGTAGCAAATCCTTCTCCGTGATTGCTTTTTGTCCTTGGGAACTGCCAACACCTCAGTGAAGGGGACTGGTGCCACCTTCATGGGGGAGCCAGCACTTACACTTAAAAGGGGGCTGTTCCCTTAATCCACTGAAATCCACCCAATCCAGTCTGCAGCTGCTTGTTGGAAGCAGGTCAGAGGGAGTGTTGTGAAGGTCTTGCTAATTGTGCTGAGTTCTTTTCCTTCCAACTCCCTGTGCTGGTGGCCAAAGTTGGTCTTGTTTGGGGCACGTGCTGGGGCAAGGATGCAGGTGTAAGAAGGGGGCAGACTGGAAGTGTCATCAGCCTTTGCTTATGGGGTTTCAGGTTTCTGTGGTTGAGATGACTCCTGAGGTGTTAGAAAGTCTTTTTTCTTAGCTCCATGACCAAAGAAGAAGTTGAGATTTGTCAGTTTTGCTTTTCAAGGTTGTTTATTTTCTCTTATTTGTTCCATTTTTTCTCTGACCTGCTGAGGTCTGTCCAGCAGGTCAGGTTGTGGCACAGCGACTGCCCTTGGGGTGGTGTTATCTTTTTATACTGCAAACTACGTGTACTTTATTTATAATAATTTTCCAACACCTATCACCTATGTTAGACAGTCTGTCTCTACTCTAAACCAATCCAAAAGTCACCATCCCAGCAGAAGATGGAGGACAAGAAGAAGAAGGATAGGACATGCTCAGATTCCCCCATCTTGCTTCTTGAACTCCCATTGTAAAATCCCAAAAATTCTACTTTTTCACCCTGTGACAAATTAACTATCATCCTGCTCAAACTCTTCTGGCTTCTAAATCTTCACACAAAGTTGGTAATTGTTTCCATGGGCTAAAATCGAAGGCACAGGTGTTTTTGACTCCATGCCAAGGTCTCTGAGCCCCTTGCCAGGGTCTGGAATCACCCAGGGCAGCCAGAGGAATGTCCTGGGTCCCGAGCCTGGGGCAGCCTCCAGGCGGCTCCTTCCTTCCCTTTGGCAGTCCATGGTGGGCTCGGACGCGGCGGAGCTGCTGATGCAGGACGGCAGGCGCCAGGACAGGTACAGGAGGCAGGAGCCTGCAGCCAACCTGCTGGGCATGGCCGACGACGAGTGGGCGCAGCGGCAGCCGCTGGACCTCATCACCGGGGAGCTCCCGCCCGTCGTGGAGACACAGGCACAGATCGTGGAGAAGTTCACCAAGCTCCTCTACTATGGCAGGAAGAAAGTAAGTGGTGAGTGGGATCCAGGATGTGAGGCTGGAGGTTTTGTTCTTCTTGGACCTGTTGGCCTTTTCTGGCAGGTTTTAAAGGGAAGGGTGGTCATGAAGTGGCTTGTGGCTGTGGGGTCAACCCTCCGAGCTGTTTTTGTACAATGGGGCTTATGGCAGTGATGTCCCACCACTGGGAACTGGGAGGGGAGACCCAAGTGAAGATGAGATGAAGAGGCTTTTACCAGCACTTCTACCACATTTAGTTTCATAGATCCCTAGAATGGTTTGCTTTGGAAGGGACCTTAAAGGTTGTCTTGTTCCAAACCCATTTGCAGCTATGTGATCTCACAGGATAGATACCTAAGGCACAAGGAGAAGAGAGAGGAGGGCTGCAGCTTGGATGCCCAGACTGGCATCCCACAGCTTTGAGAGCTAACGGGCAGCACACATCTTCAATTGCTTTGAAGGTCCAAGTTCTTGTAAATTTTTAGGGTAGAAAGACAAGGGGACACAGAAGATGCTAATTTGGAGGATGCTAATTGAAACCAGAACAGTACTGGTGCTCTTCTCTGAGCTGGGGGAGCAGAAGAGGGAGGAAGCAGAGTTGGTGCAAACCCTCTTTCTTCTCCCCCTCACCTGCAGGAGGCTCTGGTCTGGGCCATGAGAAACCAGCTGTGGGGCCATGCCCTGTTCCTCTCCAGCAAGATGGACCCTCGGACGTACAGCTGGGTCCTCACTGGGTAAGCTGCAGAAGCTCAAGCAGGGTTTGATGTTCCATGGCTGGCTTTCCAAGGCTGCTATCCCTTCAGTGCCCCCTGAATTGGAAAAGAGCATTGATTCCAGCTGGAGCCTTTCCAGAGGGGGCCAAGGGGACAGAGGACATCCATTCAAACAGGCCTGAGTCCTTCAGGCTTCCCAATGTACAGGAGAAACCAGGTGGGGGGCTGGAAAGCAGGAGGAAAGCCATTCTCTGGAGATGGAGGGTGCATTTATTCTGAGTCTCTGGCTTTGCCCATGCTCCCCTAGCAAAGACAGCCATGGGGTAGGGGGAGCTGAGCAATTTTCACTGTGATCCAGTCTAGTCCCAGCTGTTCATCCCACTTGTATGAGCATTTTCTGGTGGAATTTAATGTACTTAGTCTGGATTGGGTTGATCCCTTCAGGGAGAGTTAAGCAGAAATTTTCTGTCTTGTGGAACCCAAATCCTTTTAAGGAGGTTTTATGCAGCGTTGTCCTGGAGACCTGCCTTCTCTGAAGGTAATACAGATCATCACCCTCAGAGGCTGGTGATCCTCTCTGCCTCCTATTTACAAGGGCATGGAGTGAAAGGATAGGGAGGAACAGCTTCAGCTGAAGGAGGGTAGATTTAGATTAGATGTTAGAAAGAAATCCTTCCCTGTGAGGGTGGGCACAGGGTGTCCAGAGAAGCTGTGGCTGCCTCTGGATCCCTGGAAGTGTCCAAGGCCAGGTTGGACTGGGCTTGAAGCATCCTGGGATGGTGGAAGGTGTCCCTGCCTATGGAAAGAGGGTTGGACAAGAAGGTGCCTTCCAACTCAATCCCTTCTTGGATTCTCTGGGAAACCCCGCAGGACATCAGTTTCCTGGGGCATTTGGGCTGTGCTCTGGGAGGTGAGTGAAGGTCTGGGGTCCTGGGGTGCAGCCCTTCTCTGCTGTCTCCTCACAGGTTCACCAGCACACTGGCCACCAACGACCCACTGCAGACCCTCTTCCAGCTGATGTCAGGGAGGATCCCTCAGGCAGCTCTGGTCCGTGAGCAAGAGGCTGGCCCTGGCATGTGCTCCCCTGTGCTGTCACCTGCCTGTGACACCCACCTTTGGTGACCATCTCTGCTCACCTCTGCTGTCCTCCTGTCCCTCCAGTGCTGCGGGGATGCCACGTGGGGGGACTGGAGGCCCCACCTGGCTGTGATGCTGTCCAACAAGGCTGCAGACACGGAGCTGAACCACCGAGCCATTGTCACCATGGGGGACACTCTGGGTGAGCTGGGATCAGTGGGGGCAGCCACAACAGGAGTGGGTGGGCACTGCAGAGTCACCGTGCATGTCCACACTGAGATGGTTGTGCCTGCAACCCTGGAGCTGCAGTGCCTGTGAGGTGGAAGGGGTGAGGTGCCAATGGATCCTCAGGTGAATTGGGCCCAGGCACATCATTAGATGCTCTTGTGGAGACAGCTGGAGCAGTTGGCCCAGAGAAGTGTAGGTAACTGCAGGGACTGAGCCTTGCTCCCTGTGATGGGATTTTATGCACCCTGCAAGAGTTGGAGCTGGCCTTGCTCAGGCTCACCCAGCTCTACCATTGAACAGAAACCCCCTGAAACAAAAAGCAGCAACTGGAGAAAACAGACAAGCAACAGGGACAAGGGAGGGATCAGGGTCTGCATGGCCAGGAAAGTGAGGCAGTTTGGTTTGCATTTTATGGGTGAGCTTGAGGGCCTCCAAAGCAAAGCTGACCATGTGGTGATGTCTCAGACTAATTGTTTGTCTTTTTCCATGCAGCCAGCAAGGGAGCAGTGGAAGCAGCTCATTTCTGCTACCTGATGGCAGATGTTCCCTTTGGTTACTTTGGAGCAAAGGCAGATCGCATGGCCCTGCTGGGCAGCAGCCACCGGTGAGCAAGCACTGCAGGCTGGCATTCTTGCCAGAGTCACCTGCCCCACGTTTTCCCCATCCCTGGGCTCTCACTCTGATGCAGAAGCAATCCCTGGTCGGGGCTTTTCCCGCTGCTGATGTGCGCTCTGTGTGGGGCTGTTTGGGAGGAGCCCTGCTCCTGCCCGCTGAGCCCGCCCCCCTCCCCGCAGCCAGGCGTTCTCCCAGTTCGCCCGGACGGAGGCCATCCAGAGGATGGAAATCTTCGAGTACTGCCAGCAGCTGCGACAGCCCGAGTCCTTCCTGCTCCCCTTCCAGGTAGTGCATGTGCTCAACTGCATCTCGTGCAGAGCTCAGATTGCCCCAAAACATCTCCCTGAAGCCTGGAATTCAAGCTGTTCCTGAGGCTAGTCCCCTTACTGGGCTTTGGGAATGATGGGGAGGTTGCCTTGGCCAAGGGACTCATTCAGGGCAAGTTTTGGGGTGCACAGTGTGTCTGGTCAGTGCTTGCTCAGCTCTCATTGCCTTCCTGCTCTCTGGATAATAGCTGAGAATTTCCTATTGCAAAGCAGCACCCAGCTCTTGCTGCCTTGGGGTGGACACATCCCTGGAAGTGTCCAAGGCCAGGCTGGATGGAGCTTGGAGCAACCTGGTCCAGTGGGAGGTGTCCCTGGCCATGTCAGGGGGCTGGAACTAGATGAGCTCCGATGTCCCTTCCAACCCAAACCATTCTAGGATTCTATGAAGTTCAAGGAGAGGGGGGCTGGATGCCTCCATGGGGAGGGGTGGAAGTTGCCCAAAGTTGCAGGTGACCTCTGGGTGCAGGATCCAGGGCAGAGGATTCTATGAAGCTCCCTGGTTCAAGGAGAGGGGGCTGGACGCCTCCATGGGGATGGGTGGAAGCGACCTCTGGGTGCAGGATCCACGATTCTATGAAGTTCCCTGGCTCAAGGAGAGGGAGCTGGATGCTCCATGGGGATGGGTGGAAGTGACCTCTGGGTGCAGGATCCACGATTCTATGAAGTTCCCTGGCTCAAGGAGAGGGAGCTGGAGGCCTCCTTGGGGATGGATGGAAGTTGCAGGTGACCTCTGGGTGCGCGATCCAGGGCGCTCTGTGCCACGCTGGGGCGATGTGCCTGGCGCAGGGCACCCACAGCCCTGTCCATCTCCCTGCTCCCACCCCTGGCTGCTCTGCCTCCCTCCCCCAAGGTGTACAAGCTGCTCTACGCCTCCCGCCTGGCTGACCACGGGCTGCCAGCCCAGGCCCTGCAGTACTGCGAGCTCGTGGCCACCGCGCTCCTGCGCCGCGACCCCGCCGCGCACCCCGTCCTGGCACGGCAGGTGGTGAGGGTGAGTCTGCACCTCCTGCATCCCAACCTGGCTGTGATCCCTGCTCAGGAACTGCTGGGCTGGGAGGGGTTGGCAGCTCTGAGCAGCCTTCTGGGGTTTGCTGCCGAGTACAGCAAAGCCAGGGCTTCCACAGGGTTTCTAATCCCTGTGGATTTTGGGTAGAAAACAAAGGTGTCATGTTGACTGCCAAGTAGGAGCAGAGTTATTTGGAAACAAAGGAGGTTTTTAAGTCTGGTGGGGTTTTCTGAACTTCTAAATGTCACAGGCTTAAGAAGTGAAGTCTAAGTGCACATTTCCTCTCCAGCATATCTTCTACAACTCTCTTTACCTCCTGAGGATGTGTTCTGGGGTGACACTGAGAGGGAGCAAGGCCCAACGTGTAGCACCAAGTGCAGCCCCTCTACTTCCTGAGCAGGGGGGTGGGGTAGAGAGGGGCAAGTGTTCCAGGTCCCCTTGGGGCTTTCACAAGACCAGGGCAATGCTGAGGCTGCTTGTCACCTTCCTCCAGCCTTTAGGACCAGGTTGGATGGGGCTTTGAGCAACCTGGTCTAGTGGAAGGTGTCCCTGCAAATGGCAAGGGTATTGGAACAAGATGAGCTTTAAGGTCCCTTCCAACCCCAAACCATTCTGTGACTCTATGAAAGGCACTAAAGCTGTGGTGCTGTGAGGTGAGGGGCAGCAAGATGCCTGTCTGAAGTGGGTGCTGCTGAGTTCACCCAGAATTTGGCTGGCACTGCTTCCTCACCCCATCATTGAAGCCTATTTGCTGTCTAACAGCCTTTTAGCTCTGCCATTCTGCTGGGGATAATGCTTCTCCTGGGAGAAAACACTTTCATCTGGAAAACTGGTGCATTCGTAGATGCTCTTGTCTTTGATGTTCTAGACTGTGTTACAAATTATGATACACATTAGTGTTTGATTAAGACTTCCCCTCTTTTGAAGCTGAGGATGATACACAACCAGGTGCTGGTTCATTAATACTGGATCAAAGTGCACATAAGCTTTTGGATTAAACATTCTCCCCGTTTAGGAGTAATCATGTTTATAATTTCTTTTTTCCTGTGATTGATTCAGGATGAGCATAGGTGTGTTTGTAGAGAGATGGGACAGTGGGTAGAGCAGGTTCCTGGTTGGCTGCAGGTTACTTTGCTCTCCTGGCCAGTCCCAGTCCCAAGCTGGGGTCTGGTTGTGCAGGTCCTGCCTTGCTGTAAACTCCCAGACCTGGGAAGGGTGCTTTGTGCTGGTTTAGAGTTTGTGTTTTAAAAGCTCAGGAATAGAAAGAAATGGCTGCTAGCACTGGTGCAGGAAGGAACAGCTGAGTCCTGTGTGGCTGTGGAGGGTGGCTGAGCTGCACAGTCACCTCTGGGTGGCTTTTGGTGGCCCTCAAGGTGGCAGCCTTGTAGCAAAGCATTGAAGATAAGGCAGCATGAAGTAGCCAGAGGAAACTTGAGAAATCCCCAGGAATCCTAGAATGGTTTGGCTTGGAAGGGACCTCAGAGATCACCTAGTTCCAACTCCCCTGCCATGGGCGACACCTTCCACTAGATCAGGGGCTGATATCAGTGAGAGAAAATTCAGTAAAGATGTGGATGAAGAGCAGTACTTTGAGTGCCATCTCCCCTCACCCAGCTGTCTTAAAACTGGATCCTTGTCTAAACAACTCCTTCAGGCAGGGAATTAGCTCTGCAGGGAGCCCTGCATCCCACCTTGGACTCCTGGGTTGCCTTGGAAGAGCCTTTTGCTCTATTGATGGGAGCTGGAGCCCCAAGTCACCGAGATGGCTGCAGCCAGGGCAGCACAGACCCCTCTTCTGCAGGAGAAATTAAACACACAGCAGCAATACTGCAGAGAGGGACCTGGGGGAGATAGTGGAGCATGGAAAAAATACTGAGCAGCAGCATAACAGGATGCTGTTACAAAAGAAAAAAAACCCTCACCATGTTATAGTGTTATTCTGGGTTGTGAGAGTACAACTGTCATATCTGAGACAAGGAGGTGATAATCCCCCCGTGCTGGGGTCTCAGGGGTCTTGGCTGGGGCCTGTTTGGGCTGCTGCATGTGGAGACAGGGCTAAATTGGAGTGAGTGTGGGAGTGGAGAGCTGGGGTGATAAGAGATTGAGGGGAAAATGACCTCTGAAGAAGGCCTGAGGGTTATTTCTTCTAGGCAAGATATGGTGGGGGAGAAAGGGGTACGAGGGATGTGATAACAGCCCTCCAGCACACAGGAGGCTGCTCATGGGGGATGCTGGCTGGCTCCTCTCACAGCTTCCATGGGAGCAGGGATAGAGAGGCTTAATTTGCAGTAGGGAAGATTTCACTTAGATATTAAGAAAATACTCTTTAGCTGTAAGGACATCAAGCATCTGGACAAGCCTGGGAGGCTGTGGAATCTTCTCAGAGATTTGTAAATGCAGATCAGAAAAACACCAGCTCCCATCCATCCTCATGGGCTAGGTGAGGAGCTTCTGGGAGCTGGGCTCTTTCCAGGGCTTCTGGTGGGGTGTCCTGCAAACCTGCCAGTGCCCCAGGATGGCTGTTGGGGGGTGATTAAAGCCACTCATTTTCCTCAGGGGGGAAAGGGGATGGTGATATCTGCCTGTCTCTTTGATGCAAGGAGCACCTTTGACAGAGTATTTTGGCATCTCTGTGCCAGTGCTGAGCCAGCCCTGCTGAGACTGTGGGACATGGGATGGGCCAGCACCTCTGTGTGGGTGTGGGAGAGGGAATAAATCCTGCACGAGAGGCTGGTGTTATTTTAGCCCCATATTATGAGGTGATGCTGTTTTCCTGAGCCCCTGTGTGACAGATCCCTGTGGATCTGACCCCTGTGCTAATCCCTGCAGCTGGCTGAGAGGCTGAAGCTCTGTGACCCTCTGCTCCTGGAGATGCCAGAGCAGGAGCAGGCACTGGAGCCTGACTGGCTGGAGCAGCTCCGAGCCTGCTGCCAGGAGTGGGAGGTAAGGAGGGGCAGTGGGACAGCTGCTCTGTGCTGTGCTCTGTCTGCAGGAGCATCTCCTCCTCTTCCCTGAGCCCCAGGGGATGGAGGGTCAGAAGCTGCTGCTCTTCTCTGCCTGTGAGCTCTGAGATGTGGTCTCTGCTCTGGGACCTGCAGATTCAGAGGGAGCAAGGGGCTTGCAGTGCCTGAGGGCTGCAGAGCTTCCCACAGGGCAAAACTCTCTTTGATTTGGCTCAAGGAGGGCAGGCAGGGGCTGGTGGGGGAGTGATGGTCTCCCTTTGCAGGGAGGACATTGCAGAGCTCACTGGTGGGGTGTCAGCTTGTGGGTGTACTCTGGGGTCTTTTACCTATGGTCTGGTGCTTGGATTAATGCTCTTCCATTCAGATTTCACACCTGCTTTTTGGTTTTGTGGCCTTTTCCATCTTGTTTCCCCTCCTGCCTGCTCTCAGGGGTGCTGCAGCCCCTCTGAGCTGGTGTGGGTCTCTCCTGCAGCCTGGGGTGGGCTATGAGCCCCAGATCCACGAGCACTGTGCTTTCCTTTGCATTAGCTTTGTGATTGCCTTAGTTTTTGTCCTGTTCCACCCTTTTCCCTGTCCATTTTACCATGTTTCACCTCTGCAGGTGGAAGATGATCTTCCTCCAGAGGTGGCACCTGCTCAGCTGGAGCTGCCCTGTGCTGTTCTACCAACAGCAGGTAAATAAAAAAGCAGCAGGCTGTGGTCACCTCAGTGGGCTCTCCCTGCGTGGAACTGTGCTGCCATGGGCTGGGAAGCAGCTTCCCAGTCCCTGGAGTTTTTACCAGCAGCAACTCCTTGCCCCTTGCATTCCCCCAGAGCTCAAAGGCTGCTCCTGCCTGGATGCATCCCTCAGGCATGGGCTGCAAAGTGAGGGTTCTGTACAAAGTCTGAGTAATTGGGCCTAATTACCACAGCTTCGGGGTCCCTCTGGGTGCCGTGGGAGGAGAAGAGCAGCTGGGGGTGGGTGCTGGATGAGCCTCCCAGCTGAGCCTCAGGGGAGACAGCCCCATTCCCAGGCAGTCCTCTGAGGGTGCAAACTGGAGCTGAACTAAAGGGATTTCACACTTAGACAGCAAAGGATTCAGGAAGGAGCTCATCCTCCTCTGTGCCAGGCTGCAGGATGCCTGCTGCTGCAGAATCAGCGTTTCTCCTTCCCTGCTGCCTCTCTGATCCCTTTGCTTCACCCTTTGGTGACCCCAAGAGTCCAGAGACATCAAGAGGAGGGGCACAGCCATCCCCTGGTGCCAAGGGAAGAGCAGGGGGGCTTTTCTTTCCCAGCTGGACAGGCATCCATTGGGATGTCCCACTGAGGAGAAGTCAGGGGGAGGTGTTGCTTCACATCCAGCTCCACCAGCAGGATGCCCCTGCTCCTTGGATGTGCCTTTGACTGGGAGTGCTGGCACTGAAGTGTGGAGAGCAGAGGCTGGTGCAGACAGGATGAAACACAACTAATTCCTTCAAGCCGTTGCTTCCTATCAGCTTTCCCTGCTGCTGCCAAATTCCTTTTCAAAGAGCTCTCCCAGGCAGTAAAAAGGATCATCAATCCTGATTGCCTTCTGCTGCTATCAGGGCTCAGACTATGATCTTCCTTCCCTGGAAGGAAACTGCAAGTGTGATGATCCCATTGGCTTGGCTTCTCTGAGCAGCCAGGTCTGCTCCATGTGGTCTCCACAGCTCACCTTCCCTGTGCTTGGCCCTTTCCTTCATGGTGAAGGCCATCCAGAGCCACCACCTGAGGGACCTGCATGCAGAGAAGGCTGGCTTGGTGCTGAATCCATCCATCTTGGAAAGACAAAGCCCAAATCAGGTGCCAGGCTGGGATCCACGTGGTCCTCCCCGACTTGTTCCAGCTGAGCCTGCCAGGCAGCCTGAGTTTGAGCATCCATCCTCCTCCTTGTGGATCTTGAGCATCTCCAGGCCATGTGGGAGCAGCTCATGGGTGTGAAGCCAATCCTCAGTGGGCTGGAGGTGATGCTGGCAGCAAAGCAAAGGGTTTGATAGCATCAAGAGGTGCCCTAATCCTTCCCTGTGGGATCTGGGTCCTGCCTCCCAGCAATGGGAGAGGAGTTTCCCAGTGCCCAGTGTTTCTGGCAGGAGGCTGCTGAGCTGGAATGGGCAGGACACACACCTGGGGCCAATGTGTGTGTGAAATAAAACCAATCCTGCTCGCTCAACTTGCCTTTCAAACAAAAAAATCCCAACCCTGAATAAATCTGCCTAGAGCAAGGAACTCATCCGTGGGTGCTGCTGTGGAACGGGAATGAAAGCTACCTGCTGTATATTTCCTGCTCAGGGTGTGCAGCAGGAGTGGGGGAAAAGGCTGGAGACCTCAGCCTTCTTTGAGCTGCTGGTGTGTGCTGCCTGTGGGCCCTTTGCTTCCATAGCATTCCCCTTCTGAGTTCATTTGTAGCCTCAGGTACATTCCCAGCATTAAAAAATAATTCCCCCAGTCTTTCCAACCCCACCTTCCTTGAAACCTCTGGAAGGTTCCTTTTGCTGTGCTGTGTCCTAACTCCTCCCTTGCCTGGTCCCTGAAGCCTTTCCTCACTCCCCCAGCTCCTGCTGATGTTTAATGGAGAAGGGGAGAAATCTGTGCAACAGCCCGATAGAATTATAAACATTACAAAAATTGTAAACTCCTGAGGTGTGGGGTTTTTTTTGGCAGATGAAGAGCCTGGCAATGAGCTTCCCCAGAGTGAAAGCTACCAGTACGACCAGTGGTTTGAGCCTGTGCCATCCCAGGGACTGAGGCCCCAGGAGGACGTGTCCCCGAGGTCTCCAGCACCTGCTCAGGTGGTGGCATCTCCGCTGCCCAGCCTTGGGAGAGACCTGCAGCCCCCTGTGCTCAGCCAGGAGACACCTGCCCCTCTGGCAGGGGGTGGTGCTGAGCCCCCTCCACAGCCAGTGCTGCCAGCAGGTGAGTGCTGCAGCCTTGTTTCCCTGCAGAAACCACAGGATCCCAGGATGGTTTGTGTTGGGAAAGGATGGCAAAGGTCATCTGGTTCCAACCCGTGTGTTTGCAGGGGTCTTAGGGTGAGGGAAGAGATGAGAATGTTGACTCCATGTTTCAGAAGGCTGATTTATTATTTTATGATATATATTACATTAAAACTATACTAAAAGAATAGAAGAAAGGATTTCATCAGAAGGCTAGCTAAGAATAGAAAAAGAAAGAATGATAACAAAGGCTTGTGGCTGACTGAGACAGTCTGGACAGCTGGGCTGTGATTAGCCATGAATTAGAAACAGCCACGAGACCAATCACAGATGCACCTGTTGCATTCCCCAGCAGCAGATAACCATTGTTTACATTTTGTTTCTGAGGCCTCTCAGCTTCTCAGGAGAAAAAATCCTAAGGAAAGGATTTTTCAAAAAATATGGCTACAGGACACCTTCCACCCAGGGACACCTTCCACTAGACCAGGTCCCATTCCAGAGGTGGTGCAGCCACAGCTGCTCTGGGCAGCCTGTGCCAGGGCTTTCCCACCCTCACAGCAAGGAATTTCTTCCTTAAAAGTTGCCTTTGAGATGCACCAGTTCAGCCTCACCACTTACTCCCTGATGCTGGCAGGGACAGGGGCCAGAATGGCCTTTTGCATCTCTTGGGGGGACATCTTGGCCACCACATGGGTGGCTCTGCTCTGGAGAGGGCCATGGTAGAAGCTCTGGAAATAGCTCTGATGGATAAATCCATAGCTCCACAGATCAAACCTTGACTGTGTCCTTCCCTTTCCTCCACAGGAGAAGCTGAGGAGCCCTGGGGTGCCAGGCTGTCCCCTGTAGAGCAGGTGAGTCAGAGGAGCCAGAGAGACCATCCCACTGAGGGTCCTGGCTGGAGCTGGGGTGTGTTAGCCCATCCTTCCATGCACTGAATTCACATGGAATCTCCCCATCATGGTGCCAGCTGTTCCCTTGGGTGAAAGCTGTGCCCTGCTGTGTTAAGGGGTCCTTGGGGATGCTCCCCACTAATCTGGGTGAGCAGCAGTCCCAGGGGGGCTCTGACCATGCTCAGTGCAGCTCCTGTGGGAACAGCACGTGGCAGCTTCCATGTCTGATGGCAGGAGGAGTTACCAGCCAGGACTCGGACTCTCTCAGACACCTCCACTGTCTCGCTGGGGGACAGCCAGCCCTCCTTGGACAGCGCAGCTGAGGACACTGCTGAGGAGCAGGCAGAGGCCATGAAGCCAGAGGAGGACAAGGTGAGCATGCCAGAGCCACCATGAGCCTCATGCACCCAGCCCTGTCCCTGGAAAAATGGTGCCCACTCCCAGCAGGCACCTGGCATCCACTTATCCCTTTCCACTCTTTTCCTTCATTCCCCAGAGCTCTGGATTCAGGTGGTTTGGCTGGTTTCGGTCGAAACCCACCAAGGAAACTTCTCCCAAAGCTGAGTCCGACACAGGCTCAGACTCTCCCACATCAGGACCACAGGTAGGGGACAAAAAGCCATCCTGTCTCTGGTGACATGCAGGGTGCAGCTGTGAGAATGGGTGACACATCTCCCCATTTCTCCCTGTCCTCATGCAGGGGCCATGGCCATTCCATGTGGGGGGACATGGGGACTGGGAGCCCTTTTAGCCTGGAAGTGAATCCTTGAATAACAATAACTGTAAATTCATATAGCCTCTTTCATATATATGATATAAATTTATATAGCCTCCTTCAGCCATGAGGTCATCCATCCAAACTCTGCAGGGATCCCTCACCCTCCGCTGGAGCGGAACACAGCAGCTGTGAGCAGCAGTGCTCTGGCAGGGTTTGGGAGGTGCAGGGAAGGGAAAACCTCTTTAATTGGAAGTGCAGCAGCGAGGGGGAAGCAGCCATGCGTGGTCACCCCAGACCTAGCCAGCTCCTAAGGGCATCACATCCCTGATGGCTTGGAGCTTGGAGCGAGAACCTCCCCTGGAAATGTCTTCCTGGTAGAGAAGGATCTACAGTCCCAGAGCAAAAACACTTTGGGATATTCTTCTCAAACTAGCAGCAGATGAAGAACAGAAGGGGAGCCATGCACCTTGGCCCCTCACGCTGTACCCAGGCTTGGTGTCCAGCTCCTGCCTGATTTTAAACCCTCAGGCTGGTTTAGCTTTGTGCCCGAGTTGCTTGCCTGACCCTGTAGCCCCTCCTTATCTGGGTTTCCTGCAGCTCCTGGGGTACCTCTGCAGCAGGAGGGATGCAGGATGGGCACCCCAAAAGCCTGGTGTGATATCTGGTGCAGAGGTCTTCTCCCAGCTCAAGGAGCTTCTGCTCTAAATGGGTGGATGTGATTTCAGGAGCGAGCATCACCATCCCCACCCATTCCCCCTCTGGCAGCTGGAACAAACCCTTTGGCTCAGCCTCTCTCCAGAAATCCTGGTAAATACCTCACAGTTCCCCTCACCTCTCTCTCCCATCGCCCTTTAACAAGTTTCTCCTCCTTATTTTAAATTGGCTTTTGTTTTTGGTTGCTGGCCCTAGGAGGAATGGAGGGTGAAAGCACCTTTGCTGTTAGTTCAGTGTCTGCAGAGGTGAAAGGCTCATGGGATGGAAGGCAGTCATCAGGACAGCAGGTGAGGAGGGGAGGGAAGTGTACCTGTGTGTGATAGTGGCCAGGACGCCTCTCTGCTTGGGGTGTCTGATAAGTTTCTCTCTCTTTGGTCCCTCCAGGCTGTCTACCATGGACCTCTCCCACCAGTGGCTTCAGTTCCTCTCTTCAACCCTGCCCAGGTCGCTCAGGTGAGAGCATTTTTATGAGGGTGGTGCTGCATGACACCTGGGGTGGCTCCTGATTTTGGGGTGGGGCCAGATTTCAGGTGATCTGCTGTGGGCAAGGGGGTTTAGGTGATACCAGTTGTGGGAATAAGGGTTTTTTATAAGTAAATCAATGGTGGGAGGACAGCAATGGAAGGTTGTGATGAATGAGTGAAATGTAGGGAGGATGGTTGTGGTTGCATCCTGACGATGGCAAAGCAACATTTTGGGGTACAGCCCATTGCTCACGCCACCTCTCTTTCTGTTTCCCAGCTTCCTGCCCGACCCACCCAACCCAGGCTGCTTTCCCGGCATCGCTACCCCAACCCACTGTGAGGTGGTGGGTGGGGACAGCAGAGACCAATTACACAAAGTTTTTTTAACCAAAATGGTGTTTGTGGTTATTTTGGATGGAGTAGGAATGGTTGGGCTTGCTTGGTGGAGGGTGTTGTAAAATAAAGGGGAGGTTTCTGAGTTTAAAAGTCAGTAACTGGGGGGTGTGAGGCTGGTGAATAATCTGGTGATTCAGGGAGAACACGGGCCTCTACTTTTACAAAATTTAGGTGTGGTTTGAATACTTCATTGTTATCATCCCTTATGTGTGGTTCCTGAAGTCCACTCCAGTATTTCCTTTTACCTTTCTTTGCTAACATTTAGGTATTTACACATTGACATTTAAATGAAATCCCCTCTCCACTCACTCACCCCTTCCTCATAAGCGACATGCGCCTTAATCTTTGTTGCCCTCTGCTGGGCTCCAGGTTTGAGGGGTTGAAGTCAGGAATAAGTAGAGGGTAATAGAAGTCAGTAATAAGTAGGGTGGAACACTGAGCTGTGTGGGGAAGGAAAGGAGGGTGGGAGAGGGGAAAGGTAATGAGTGGTGGAAGGATGGCGAAAAAGTGAAAGTGAAAAAGGGTGTCCGGGGGAGAGTAGTCTGAATTGGGTTATGGGGCGCTGCCCCACCTCACCCATTGGACTCAGCGCGCCGGCCGTGAGTCTGTCTCAAAGCACCGCGGGGCCATGAGCATCCGCCGGGGCTCCCCGTGGAGGAACCGCCGCGGCTTCTCCTGCCCGGGCCGGCCCGCGCGGCGCCCCCCCTTGCTGGTGGCTCACCCGCCCGTCGCGGGCGGGGCCCTGCTGGGGCCGCGGGCGGCCCTTCCCTCAGACCTTCCCCGAGGCGGGGCGCGGGTGACGCGCACCCCGTGGGTGGCCTCGGCAGTGAGCTTCCCCCGGACGCTGATTCCCGCGCTTCCGCCACTATATAAAGGCTCACCGAACTGGCTGCTTCTAACTTAGGGTGAGACGCTGCTTTTACCGGCGTGCATTGCGGTTATATGCTGATCAAGAATCGCCCATTGGTCGGAAGGGGGCTGAGGGCGTGTCGCGGTGTGAGGGTTAAAGCGCAGGCTCATGGTGGGGGGGGTGAGGTGTCGCCTAAGGGGCTGCGCTGGGAGCCGCGGGCACGGGGACTGTGGGGCTGAAACCTGCACTTGAGGGGCTGTGTGGGGAGCTGCGGGGCTGAAACCTGCCCTTGACGGGCTCTGTGGGGAGCTGCGGGGCTGAAACCTGCCCTTGACGGGCTCTGTGGGGAGCTGCGGGGCTGAAACCTGCCCTTGACGGGCTCTGTGGGGAGCTGCGGGGCTGAAACCTGCACTTGAGGGGCTGTGTGGGGAGCTGCGGGCACGAACCTTTGGGGTGGGCTGTGGGGCTGAAACCTGTCCCTGACGGGCTGTGTGGGGAGCTGTGGCCACGAACCCGTGGGATGGACGTGGTTATGCCAGACCTAGCCAGCTCCTAAGGGCAGCTCTTTGGGGGGTCTGTACGTTGCTTTTGGGCCTAGCAGAGGCTTTTTACTGCCCTGCAGTCCTTTGAGTTGATTTTAAGGGGTGTAAGTCTGCAAATCTCCCACCTCAGGGCTTAGACATCCTGCTCTGGTCTGAACGTGGTCTATCCTGGTGCTCAGGCAATCGCTTTTTCAGAGGAAAATTATAAATACAAGGGACTTCTTGCTTGTGGAAGTTGCAGATGTGGCAAACAATTTTAGAAATAAATTCTGTGATTTTAGATTTGTTCCTCAGATTTTTGGTTTCTGCCTCTTCTACCCCATACACCTTGACCCTGGACTCTCACTGCAGGAACTGCATAAGGATTCAGAGCAAGACCTGGGGCTATCTCTGCCATTCAAGCACATATATAATAAATATTATTATTATCTTCTGCACTTCATCCCCCTGAAGTTGTAAGGAGTCAAAACTTTTCTGAAGTAGAGAATGCTGCAAAACCCTTAGACTCAGTGCACAGCCATGCACGTGGGGTACAGGAGGTTCTTTGCTTGCCTGTTGCTCTCTTGATACCATGTTTGGACATTTGGAGATCTAGGCTCACAGAAGAGTTTAGAGGCTGAATCAGCCTTACCAGGTGCACCTGAGTTGTGTATCAAAAGAGTCTCTGACATCTTCCACCCAAGGTTGTCTCATTTTTAGTGAGGGGTGATTTTCCATTAGCTACTTTCTTTATGTGGAAACATGGAGGTAGGGCAGCTGTCTGCTTGGATAAGAGGGCTGAAGGAGTTGGGGTTTTTTTCCTATGGGCCTTTTTCAGAGGTTGGGAATATCCCAAGGAACCTGGGTATGTGGAAAATTTGCCTGTGAGTTGGTTTCTTGTGGCCTCCCAGTGAACTTGAGGTAAACTGGGACTAAGACCTCCTTTTCCTTCTCCATCCTCCCCCGAGAGCAGTGGAAATGCATTAACATGATGCTAATTGTTAATGTGATGGATGGCAGCAATTAGGGTCTGTAATCCAGTCTCTGCACGTGGAGTGCTGTAGTACAGCCTGGGGAAGCTCTCTGCTAAACACCCTGAGCTGGGATGCAGCATTCCAGGAAGCCCTGGGGTGCTCCTAAATGCTCCTGCCCTTGGAGGGAGTTGTGTGTGTTCCCTGCAGTGGGATAACTATGCCTGAAACAGCAATTTAATTCAGATTTATGGCCCTGTTTTCGTGGGTTTTGCTTCTTCCACCAGCATCCCCCTGGTCAGGGTTTGCTGAGAGGAGGCACATTGCAGTTTGGGCATCTTTGTCCCTGATGCTTCCAGTCTCACGTGGGTCCCGCTGGGCATGGCAAGGCCATGCTCATTTAGAGCTGTTATTTATTAAAAGAAGTGCTGGGTGATGACCCTGTCTCTGTCCCTTCAGCTCCTGGTGACATCAGTGATGCAGCTGGTCCTACAAGGTCACTCTTGCCCTTTGTTTAATGATCTGCTGGTGCAAACGAGCTTCCAGTGCTCCCTGGAGTGTCACTGGGACATGAATATTGATGAAAGCTCGGTGGTCCTGGTGCTGTCACAGTGTGGAGGGCTCATTTGGAGCTGCCAGGCAGCGTGGGGAACTCTGTGATGGAGCGATAATAAAGTGGTGCTGAACTCTGCTCCGAGGTGCTGCTCAACACTTGGAACTTGCAGGCTCCTGGCACAGCAGGGAGAGGCTGGGCTGGTGTTTTCCAAAGCAGGGACACAGCACTGTGAGCATTAACAGGGGAGGGGTTTATCCCTGAAACATCCATGGGGGTGCCAAAGGTACAGGAGAGTTTGTTGGCTGCAGCTTCAGGTGGCAAATCATCCGGTTAATGGACCTAATATTTTCCTAACATAAATATTTTCCAAGATGGAACTAGCATAGGGGCAGATGCAATGTAACATCTCTTGAAATGGTCATTTTGGGCTATTGGTATGGAAATCACTATAAGAAATGGGATGTGGCTGTTATAGATATGCAAAGGAAGAGCATGATTTTAAATTTGCAGACTGCATTAGTCCAGGGAAGTCCCTTCCAGATTCTGCTATCCTGTGAAGAAAAGTCAAGGTGACAACTGAGTTATGGTAAACAAAACAGTTTTTTCTTTGAAAAAATGAGGTATTTTACATGCTGATTTCGAATAGATCATGCAATATGCTGTGCCTTTAAGAAGAGTGTATTTAATATATGTGCTTGAATGGCAGAGACAATCCCAGGTCTTGCTCTGAACCCTGATGTAGCTCCTGCAGTGAGAGTCCAGGGTCAAGGTGTATGGGGCAGAAGGTTGGTAACCTTTATTTTCCTAACTGTGGAGAAGGATCTGCTTCACTCTTGGTGTAATGCAGATCTGACCTGCTTTTGCTTAAAGCAGTATCTTCCCTTCCTGCCTCAGATCTGTTCTCTGTCTAGAGAGGTTGCAGGAGAGCCCTTCTGCAGGGATTTCTGCTGGGTTGAGGCCATAGGATGCTGGCAGTGTCTAGGTTTAGTAATGGACACTAAAAGATGCACATTCTCCCTCAAAACCTCCATGTAACAGTGCCTGTAGGAGCTGCCTCTTGATCAGGTTTTTGCACTGTGTTCTTTTGCTGTGCAGCCCCTTGCTACACTGAGGGACTGTCCCAAAAGCCTCTGATCAAACAGAGCATTGCCTTTCTTGCAGGTCCTGACAGATGTGGCAAAACTGAGCTCTTTTAGGTTTTTTTTTAAAGAAAAATGGATATTAGCTTGTGTGATCTCTAAGCCAATGGTGAGTGGCAGCTGTTGTGTCTTAGCAATGTGGAAAACCTGCTGTAGTAGAGAGACTACTGGCCTGCCTTTGGAAAGAGTGCACATGGCAACAGATACAGTTGGACTGGATTGTCTTAGAGGTCTTTTCCAACCTTTTCCAACCTTCCAACCTTAATGATTCATATTTCCTCATCTTTGCTAGGGCACATTGGACATCCTCAGCCCTCTAAGGATTTTAGGAAAGACTGTCCCATTAAATCCTTTCAGAGCTTGTGCCCGTGCACTGGTGTTTTGGAGCATAATCTGTGTGAGTAATAAGTAGGAGGGGCTGTGAACCCTGAGGGATCTGTGCCACTGCTCTTGGAGATATAGGGGTCTGAATAGTACCTTGAGGATGTGGATTATATTCATGCTGGGGGGACGGAAGCAAAAAAAAAAGAAAAAAAGAATTATTATGCTTTTGACAGCGTAGGGTAGGAGCATCACCTTTCCTGACATGTTTGTCTTGAGAGGAGATGGTATCCAGACGTAGGATGAAGAGAAGTTGCATGCTGTCTGGTGTTAATTACAAAGGGAAAACCACAGGAAAATCAAACGAAATTGAATCCCACTGCATTTGATATTCCCAGAGTTGAAGGCCTCAGTACGTCTCATTAGTTTAAAACCCCTGATGGAGAGAGCTCAGCTTCGAACGGGAAAATTGATATGACATTGAGACCTGGGAGAGGATTAGCTGCCTGCCTCAGAACTTGTCCAGAGGAGTCAAACATGCAAATGTTCCCAGAGAGCAGCTCCCTGCGAGAGGGATCCTGGATAATTAAGGCCCCTGGGACCACACAGTTGCAGTGAGGGAGGGATGAGGTCTGTGTGTCTGAAAAGTCCTTCCACTGCATTCTCTCTGTGGGGGAAATAATGCCTGGGCAGTACAGACAAGCCCAAAGCTTTGTGTGTGCTGACTGCTGGTCACAGAGATGCTCTGTTCCACCCCTCAGTGGGATTTGCAGGTGCTGGATTAGGATTGAACTATGTAGGGTACAGCATTGTTGGACTGATGAATTGCCTTATCTGGCAAAGATGTCTGTGGAAGGTGTGTGTCTGAGACATAAACCTGGGTTTGGCCCACTACGTGACTTGAGCTTTTGTGGCAAAGGGTTTGGTTCCATTTTGTGACCCTGCAGCAGTGCTGAAGGCCCAAACACACCACTGTCTTTAGTGGTATGAGAATCACAACACGGAGGCAATGTGTGTAGAAAGGTGTAACTGCTTTTCCAGGGCTCGAGCTGGTAGGAGGTGTTTGCTGGGAATGCAAGCCATGGGGTGTACTGTGCCTGTCAGTTTGTACCTGTGAGTCTCTGCTTTGGGCCCTGCTGGGTTCCCTGTTGTGATGAAGTGTTCTCTAACAGCTGTATGTGGAGAGAGGATATTTCCCATTTTCTCCTGCAAACCCCAGCCGTGCTGTGTGTACTCTTAGGCAAGGTGCTAATGATGAAGAATCCATGACTTGGTAGCACACCAGGGTTTTCAGCTTCTGAAAACAAAATGTGTTGGTGCACTGGCTGTGATCTCTGTGGCAGGTGGAGCTTGCACACCATACCAGCATCACTGTGCTCCTTGTGTACTCAGAGGGTTGTTTGTGGCTGGGACATTGCAGTCCTCAGGCAGGATTACTGGAGAAAGGCTGGCAGGACCCCCTTCTTCCAGCAGGCTGATGGAGGCTGTGGAAGCCTGCAGGAATCTGGCCATCAGCATGATGCCTCTTTGGGCAGAAACTCCTGTCCAAGTAGCCAGGAGGTGACAATCTGTGCATCCCTCTGGCACAGGCTTTCTCAGAGGGAAATCTTGTCTCTTGTTGAAGCAGTGACCTGAGGCAGGGATCCTCCTCACCCATCTTCTGCCTGTGCCTCTCTCTAGCCTGCTTAAAATAAACAGACCTTCAGATTCTCCACTGGAAGAGCAGCTCCAGGGAGGAGCCCCAGAGGAGAACACTTGTCCCAGCACAGGGCATCGCTCACGCTTGATGTTGCTGCTGGAGAAGATGTTGGCAAGAGCAAGGAGCTGTGCTTTATGTAACTTGGTGTCATAGATTCCAGCTGAGGGTAGCCTAGGTCAGGACTCACCAGCTTGGGAAAAGCAGCAACAAGGAGGCCTTGAGACGTGGATAAAATCACGCAAGAAGATGATTAGAAGGTAATTGTCTCCTGCAGGGTAAGAAAATAATGGACTTCAGGTTTAAATCAAACAGCTTTACATGCTGTCTGTGTGTGGGGAACTAATTCAGCCTTGGAAATGTGTTGTCCTGGGATGTTGTGGTGGCCAAAAAATATCACGAACCTTTAAAAGGGAACTTGGCAATTTCATGGCAGATAACTCTTGATGATGGGCCTAAACACAGCCCTGAAGCAATTTACAGCTTGGGAGTTTGTAAGTGCTGGGCTGCTAGGAGCTGGAGAATCATCCTGGGAAAACACCTCCACCTTCTCTTTGGTTCTTG
Source organism: Melospiza georgiana (assembly GCF_028018845.1). Taxonomy (NCBI): domain Eukaryota; kingdom Metazoa; phylum Chordata; class Aves; order Passeriformes; family Passerellidae; genus Melospiza; species Melospiza georgiana. Next base: position 5,023,985 of record NC_080438.1, read on the forward strand.
CCATTAGCATCAAGCCCAGTTCCTGTGGGAGACAAGGCTGAGTTAGAGGGACCTGCAATCTCTTGGCTGATGGCTTTCATGAGCGGACAAAGGTGGGTGAGTGACCCTATCACACATCTTCTGAAGTGAGAGCCTCCTTTTTTGGGATCAAAGGGCCATTTTGGGTCTAGCACTGGTGCCACGTGTTCCTCAGCACAGGCAGATGCTCGAGTGGCTCCTGCGGTGCCCACGCCTGCCTGTGCAGGAGTGGAAGTTGTGTTTAGGGAGTTGCTTGGTGACAGTTCCTCTGAGAAGGTTTGGAGAACCAAACAGTTAAGTAGTTTTAATAAAAATGTATCAAAATTTGTAAACATATGTATCACATCTCTTTGATAATGAAGGAGCAGTTAATAAGTATTTGCAATCAATGTTCCTACCTGGAAGCTTTCTCTGAAAGCATTTCTGAGGCTGCTCAAACAACCCATTTATTTCTATCATTTTAACAACCTGTTTTCTCAAGGCAATTGAAATTACTTGCTCAAAGAGCTGTCTCCCCTCCTCTCCACCTACGACACGCTCTACTTTACAAAAGCCTTGGCTCAGGCTCTGCCTTCTGCCTGTTTCAGCTGGGGAAGATCCTGGAACTGGTGCTGGCTGGGATCCTGCTCTGCTGGAGGTGTTGGCAGGGCAGGTGGGCAGCTTTGGGTGACAGTGATAAGCTGGGCTGTAATCACTCACGTGGAGATCCCTACCTAAAAATCAGCTTATGGGGGAAGTCAGGAGCTGCCTTGATGCACAGCTTGGGTGTATGTGTGCTCTAGAAATACTTGCACTGGCTGGAGGAGCCTTGGTTTGGCAATGTGGGGAGCAGGGCACTTCTTCAGCTGTTCTTTAGAATAAAATGATGTGACATCCCACTGATGTGTTCTGAGGACTTGTAGTACATTTCTTAGTCCTCTGACCTCTGTGCCTGGTGCTTTCAGCATCTTGATGAGCTGTTTTTGTGATATATGAAAACCATATATCCTGGTTTTCCTCTGTCCAGGGCCCTACCTGCTGCTTCCAGCATGTGTGGGCATCATGTAGGTTTGAATGACTTCTTTGGGCTGTTGGATCAGTGTTTCTTCCTCTTCATAGCAGTGTGTGTGAGTGGGTGGCTGGCTCTCAAGCACTGATGGGCCTTCTTGAAAACTACAGGATTAGTTGGGCTTGGTGCAGGAGTAGTTTAGGTCTCCCAGCCTGGGCACAATAGGTCAGTGTTGAAAATGCCTGTTACAGAAGCAGCTTACTTTTGTCTAAGAAAAGGTGGCAGGTGATAAGTGAGAGCTTCAGCTTCCAGGGTTCTTCCCCACATACTTCTCGCAAGGATTTAATTTCTCAGGCTGTACTGGTGCTTTGCCTTTCCCTGGGAAATTGGGAACC